>NC_142652.1:89325326-89631521 GCF_055504915.1 Nelumbo nucifera | reverse complement strand
TGCTAGCTCACCATTTATCAAAAAAAAAAAAAAAACGTTCTAGCTCACCAGTATTGAAAAAAAAATGTACAAGCATTCATGGAGTGGGATGACCAAAGAAGATGTACTTGACTAACTTATAGGGATTAGTTGAGTGTTAAATTGTGAAAGAAACCAGGAACAAACTCACAATGTTTAGTGTCTGTTGGACACAAAATATTGCTTGTACACCAGCATGGTTCACAACATACTTGACAGCATCTGGGCCTGCACGGGAAGAAAACAAAAAAGAAAAAAGAAAAAGAAATTTTAACTACCCTGCGGGCATAGGCAAACTAGGAATGAATCCATTTATAGCTCATTGAACCGACAAGAACCCACCGAGAGTGTCATACAAAGGAACAGAGATGTAAGAATATGCTGAGCAGGCATGATCAACAATCAGCCACTCAGGTCTGTTGATAAAATATAGTCCAATACAAGATCCCTGCACCCAAAAAATTAAAGCACAAAAAGAAAAATTGGATTTTCGGTGAAGATTATGGACCTACAACTTTAGATACGCAACCAGATATTCAAAACAATTTTAAGATTCACAAAGAAACAAAAAAAAAAATAAAAACAAATGGCAATGATAAACAAGATTATCTGGAGATGAAAACTCACTTTTGGTATTCCATGGTACATCAGACCAGAACCTATCGCTGACCGGTAAGTACCTGCTCCTCCATATGTGATCCATTTATACCTTTGAGTTTAGAGGATTAATATAAGTAAATAAGAATGAAAATGAATATGCAATTTGCAGTTTAATATTGTAAATAACTTACTCCCCAACTGTTCCATCCACCCTAATTCGTGTACCCAAATACTTGTGATCTTGAAAAGTCTTAACTGCATGCCTAAATTCATAACATTAGAGGAAAGTCATAAGCTTCCAGATAAGCCATTTAAGTCTTTCAGATGACATAAATGATACGATTGGGTACTTAAAGCTAGAGGACTAGTGGAGAATAGAAGGGATGCATACTTACACAAAGTTGTCATGCAGAGTTCCAATTTGAGGATGATCTGGAAATCTATTCACAAGCATCAAAGGAGATTGTGCAGATCTGCCATCCAAGAATTGTATCTTAAACAATTTTGACGAACTAGTTAGAGGCAGTTGGGGTAAAAAAAACACCAACCTACCTATATACGTTCCACTTTCCTGTTTGTAATTTCTCCGGAAGCACAACACTGTAGCCCTGCCCTGTCCCAGATTTTAAGCCAATAATGTGCACAAGCATAAAGGCAGAATGAGGTAGAATAAGAAAAAATAGATAAGAATAATTCTTCTTAATCAGTGATTGTTAAACAGGATAACCCTCCTCCCAAGAAAAAAAAATAAAAATTCATGGCAACCAAAAGAAATACTGAAGAAGCAAAGCACAACAAATCCCAGGTACCAAATTATTTAAAACAACACCAGTGAGTCATTAGCAAAGTGTAGAGAAGACTGATGTGAACCCCATTGTGTCCGTATGGCAGCATTATTTCAGTTAGTTATGACAGTGTTAGTTGGTAGTTATTTCAGCTTTATTATTAGTTATCTTTTATTCTATTTGCCATGTAAGCAATAAGGGCAATTCAGCCCTTTTACAATTAATCAACATTTATATAAATATTAAGAGTGGATCGGCAGATGTTAAGACCTTCCCTCTCTCTTTTCTGAAATTCTCTTCGTGTGCTTCTTCTCTTCTTCTCCTCTTCAATTTTTGCATCTGTTTTTCTTTTAAATTCAAGACAGATTGTAGTCTTGATCGACTACTCAAAGGAAAATTTTCTTATGAATCCATGCATCCAACTAGGCCTCAGAGAATAAAAAACAGTAAAACATGGATCAGAAAAATTGCATGGTTTAAATTAAAATTCCTTAACCTAGAATCCCATGGTTTCATTGACCATGCTCCATATATAGCTTGCCAACTATGAATATGTAATTACATAAAATAACGATTTAGTCATTAGGGATGCTATCAGTTTTAAGGTCATAAATGCAAATGCATGCATGCATACACCCACCAAGATTTTTTTTTTATTTAAGAAGAGACAAAGTAAGATTTTCATTAAGAGAAATAAAATACCCTGTACAACTAGAGGCTGTAACGAACATATAAAATAACTAAGCCACCATCCCATCAGCAATTACAAAAAGATTTACATAATCAAAAAGGGAACTGTAATCTGAACTGTTTAAGTTAAACTGAGCTGATGACCAAGAAAACAGTTTTCCCACAATTTTTTTCCATACATCCTCCACCTGGCTGCCTTTGTTCTGAAAGATTCTAGAGTTCCTTTCCTGCCATAATGTCCACCACACTACTCCAGGAATCATTTTCCAAACGGCCTTTCCTCTTTTGTTCAGACCTTGTAGATGCCACTCTTTCAAGAAACTCTCCACCAACACCGGGCAACAACCCTTGAAGGCAAACAAGCTGTACCCTGTCACCCAGATGATAGAAGAGAATTTTCAATGTAATAACAGGTGATCAACAGATTCATCCACCCTGTCACACAGAATACATTCTGAAGAAAAGATTTTCCACCCAGAAATACTCCAGAAAGTGGGGAGTTTTCGAAATTTGGCAGGAGCTGAGTTTAAGACTCAAGGGGAAGGTATTTTGGGGGCTGGAAACATGGGAGAAAACAATTTTCAAATTACTACTATTAAATTTGATGGTTCTAATTACTTGGAATAGGCTCAGTCAGTCATGATGGTGATTGGGGGCAGAGGGAAGTTAGGTTATGTGAATGGAGATGTAAAGAAACCAGCCAAGAAAGGCCCTTCATATGCCAAATGGGTTCAAGAGAACTATTTGGTCATGACTTGGCTGTGTAACTCTATGCAGCCTCATATTAGCCACAATTATTTGTGGGAAAAAACAGCTAAGGAAATTTAGGAAGTGATGAAGGAAACCTACTCTCAGCCACTCAATGTTGATAGGGCCTATGAACTAAAATGTGAAGTAAATAATCTCAAACAAGGAGAGAAGCCAGTTTCAGTTTATTTCTCCACTTTGAAATCTTTATGGCATGAAATTGATCATCTAGAAACTATTGAGTGGGAAAGTCAAAATGATGCAAAAACCTATAGAAAACAGGTTAAGACCAATAGGTTTTTGAATTCCTAGCTGGACTGAATTCAAAGTATGATATTGTGAGACAACTGCTCACAAAGGGAGAGTGTGACCTTATCTCAAGCTATTCTCTAGTGCATAGTGAGGAAAGTAGGAGAAAGGTTATGTTGCAGTTTCAGCTTATGGAATCAATCCTGGCTGCCGTGAAACCAAAATTTGGGGTGACAAGGAAAGGGACATAAAGAAAGAGGATAAAAAGGATTTAGTTTGTGACCATTGTAAGAAGCCAAAGCACACCAAGGACACTTGTTGGAAGTTATATCCACATTTAATGCCAACAAAGCTCAGAAATAAAAAGGGGAATGCCAATGTGGCTATTACTACTGATGATGCATCCTCTTCCAACACAAGAGCCACATCCCTAGACACTTTAGCCGTTGTCTGAGCTACTCTGACTCAGTTAGAAAGTGAAATTGGTACTTCATCCCCCTCATCTTAGCCATTGATTACATCTGCTACTCCTACTTCGGCATTTGCTCATTCAGGTACACAGGCATCAACATATCATGTTTCAGGCCCAGGTAACAATGGACCTTATTGGGTCATAGATTCGGGTGCATTTGACCACATGATAGGCTTATCTTCTTTGTCCACTACTTGTTGCTTATCCTCTGGCAAAGATAGAGTATCCATTGTTGATGGATCCCTTGTTCCCATCTCTGGGAAGGGAAACATTAGATTATCAGTTGCCATCTCCTTGTCCTTAGTTTTGCATGTTCCTAAACTTAGTACTAACCTATTGTCAATTAGTAGCATCACTAAAAATCAAAATTGTTCAGTACTTTTTTTCCTGATCGATGTATTATCCAAGATTTGGAGATAAGGAAGGTGACTGGGATTGGCCGTGAGACAAATGGAACCTACCTGATTGGAGGGTGTCTACATGGGGAAGATAAAGAAATTGGAAGGTCTTTTGTTTCTCAGTCTGAGTCAGATTATGCTTTGTTATAATCGGTTGGGTCATCTGTCTTTTAAGACTTTAGGGAGTTTGTTTCCTAGTTTATTTGAGTCGGTCCAGATGTCTTGTTTAAAATGTAAAAGTTGTGAACTTGCAAAGCATTGTAGAACAACCTATTCTTTGAGCAATAAAAGAAGTACTATTCCTTTTGAAATTGTACAAACTGATGTTTGGGGACCATATCATATAATTGCTATGGGGGGTATCAATACTTTTTGTTGTTTGTTGATGACTATACTCGTTTTTCATGGGTTTATCTTACGCACTCTCGAGATGAGGTCCCTACTCTGACTTGGAATTTCCATCAAATGGTCCTAACCCAGTTCGGAGTCAAAATCAAAGTTTTCAGATCAAATAATGCCAAAGAGTATTTTGCAAAACCCTTTGCCTCATATTTCCTTGACCATGGAGTCATTCATCAGAGCACTTGTCCCCGTACACCTCAACAAAATAGAGTTGCTAAGAGGAAGAATAGGCATATATTGGAGGTAGGTAGAAGCATTATGCTAAACTCCAATGTTCCTATATGTTTCTAGGGGGATGCTACCCATACAACCGTGTACCTCATCAACAGGGTTCCTTCTCGAGTCCTAGACATGAAAATTCCATTCAGCCTCTTATATCCCGATAAGGACTTGTTCACTGTTCCCCTTAAAACCTTTGAATGTACTTGTTTTGTTCAGATTCTTGGGCCTCATCGTTCTAAGTTTGACCCTAAAGCTTCCAAATGCATATTTCTTGAGTATGCACAAAATCAAAAGGGATAATTGCTGCTATGAACCTACTTCTAGGAAATTGTTTGTTTCTATGGATGTGACCTTCTTTGAGGATGTTCCCTACTATCATAGAGTTTCTTCTCAGGGGAAGAGTAGAGAGATGGGTTCACCCACACCCACATCAGAAATTCCTTTATCTGTCCCAATCACTAAAGGGGAGTGTAATGAGGAGGGTTGCCACAAGTGTAAGGAGTTGAGGGTGTTTCATAGGTGGTGGAGACAAGTTGATTTCGGTCCTCAACAATCTAGGCCAACTATAGTTTCCTCTACAGCTCCAGATCCAGGTACCACAGCTCCCTCACATCCTACTACATAAGAGATACCTCCCATCACTGAGCCTAATGAGATGCCTCCCATTACTGAGCCTTCACCTCCTTTGGATGATCCTAATCTTCCAATTATTGTCCACAAAGGGAAACGCCACTGTATTTCATCTACAGCACATTGTATTTCCCAGTTTTTGACTTATGACCATTTGTCTCCATCCATGGTTCAAAGTATCGATACGATATGCCTCGTATCGGATGTATCGTATCGTATATTTTGAAAATGATACGGTCTGAAATTCCTCCAATTTTTTTAATAATAAAAAGCATGCTAAAAGCTTCCCAAAAAACCAAAATTTGAAAAAAAAAACTAAAAAAAAATAGAGCTTCGGTCGTTTCTAAGTGCCAATACGAGATACAGTCGAAACTCGTATCATATCAATACTTTGAACCTTGTCTCCATCCTATAAGTCCTTTTTAGCATCTATCTCTGCTATTCCCATTCCAATGACAGTGCAAGAAGCCTTGTCAATACCAGAGTGGAAGGACGCCATGAAAGTAGAAATGGATGCTCTTCTCAAAAACAAAACATGGGAATTAGTTAATCAGCCAAAAGGGAAGAAATTGGTTGGATTTAGATGGGTGTTTACAGTGAAACATAATGTTGATGGCTCTGTTGAGAGGTATAAGGCCAGAGTAGTTGCAAAGGGGTTTACACAGACTTATGGCATAGACTACTTGGAGATTTTTGCACCGGTAGCCAAGATGAACACTATCAAAGTTTTGTTGTCCATTACAGCAAATTTCTCATGGCCATTGTTCCAAATGGATGTTAAAAATGCCTTCCTCAATGGTGATCTGCAAGAGGAGGTATACATGGAGTTACCTCCTAGATTCTACAATATAGAAGTAGGGAAGAAGGTTTGCTGGTTGAATAAAGCCTTATATGGACTGAAATAATCACCAAGAGCATGGTTTGATAGATCTAGACTAGCTCTTGGAAAATTCGGCTATGCCCAAGCCCAATCAGATTACACTCTTTTCATTAAAAAAACAGACTCCTCCTAGACTCTACTTGCTACTTATGTGGATGATATTGTGGTGACAAGGAGTGATACCCATGAGATTGACTCTCTCAAACAACTACTTCACCAAGAATTTGAAGTCAAAGACTTGGGAGAACTACATTATTTCTTGGGTATTGAAGTAGCCCAATCCAAACATGGGATTTTTGTCTCCCAAAGGAAGTATGTTCTTGATCTTCTGGAGGAAACTGGAAAGCTAGGCGTTAAACCAGTTAACACACCCATTGAACAAAACCACAAGATTAGAACCAAAGGTGGAGAGCCCCTTAAAGACAAGGTTATGTTTCAAAGGTTGGTTAGGAAACTATTTTATCTTTGCCTTGCCCGACTAGACATTTCTTATGCAGTCAATGTAGTTAACCAGTACATGCGTTCTCCCAAAACCACTCACCTTCTTACAATTGAGAGAATCCTTGCTTACCTGAAGAGATGTCGAGGTAGAGGCATACTCTTCAAAAATAATGGTCACGTAAAGATAGAAGTCTACACAAATGCTTATTGGGTTTGGTGTGTTGCTGACAGGAGGTCTACTTCTAGGTATTGTGCCTTTGTAGGAGGCAACCTTGTCTCTTGGAGGAATAAGAAACAAAATGTTGCAGTGCATTCTAGTGTTGAAGCAGAATACAGATCTATGGCACATGGTGTGGCTGAAGTATTATGATTGAGGTCCTTGTTTGAGGAACTGGGAATTGCTTATGAGAAGCCTCTGATGCTATATTGTGATAATTAGACTACTATTAACATTGCCCACAATCTGGTAGAGCATGACAGAACTAAACATATTGAGGTGGATCAACACTTTATCATAGAGAGAGTTGCCTCTCAAGAAGTGTGTCTTCCATATATTGCCTCTAATATGCAGCTTGCTGATCTCTTCACCAAGACAGTTACAAGGGCTAAGTTGGAAACAGATTTACGCAAGTTGGGAATAAAAAATATCTATTCCCAACTTGAGGGAGAGTGTAGAGATGGAGAGCAATAATTAGTGTTGTTATATTGCTGTTATTTTATTTATTGTGGTCCCCACTGCTGTTGTTAGTTAGTTTCCACTTTATATTTGTTGTTAGGCTGCTGTTAGCAATTTTAGTTTTATTAGTTATTTGCTTATGTAAGCAGTAGGGGCATTAATGTAATTGACATCTTATATTTTGATGTTATTATAAATAGCTGAGTGGGGCGGCAACTAAGGCCATCACTCTTTCTCTCATCTTTCTCTTCTCTCTTCTTTCTTTCTTTCTTTCTTTCTTCTTCTCTTCTTTGGTATTTTTTCTTCATTAAATTGCATCAAGAATTGGACTGATTACAGTTTGGATTTGTCAACTCTCTTTTATATTAATAAAAATAAATATTACAAAGAGGTCCCTGAGAACAGAAAAAATTACAGAAAGACCCCCTGTGCCTAAAACACATAATTAAAAGCACCTTACAACAATTTTAAAAGGATTTTCAAAGAAAGTATTTTGTGTTTAATTAATTTGGCATTTTGGGTTGTAAGGTGTGGTACTCTGTAAAGCTTCTTTTTCATATTTGGGGGGTGTCTTTTTCTTATTCGGTAGAAAGAAGGGAAATCACAAGACAACCACACTCACTCAACAAAGCCCTGGGCTTCACTTCACCAACTCCAAAAGCTAGAGTAGAGGAGAAAGAGATAGGAGAGCTCTAAAGCTACTCAAGGAAAATTTTCAACTCAAATTTTGGATGCCTTTACACTATATGGGGAGGGGTATTTAATGTAGGAGCCAAGGCCTAGCAATCAATCCTAACCATTAGCTTAGAGAAATTTTAACTATGGATTTGAAGTAACTCATGACCTTTCATTCCCCCAATAAATTCTATGAATATTCCTCTAAATATGACCAGATACAAATCCCTTCATCTCCCCAAGAAAGGTTATGTTTGAAGATTTAATGGCCTCCTAATAAGTAATAACCCTCTTTAATCTCATTAATTGAGGAGTTACATGATCCTCCTGTGTCTCATGCATTAAATACTACTGCATCATTAAATGTCAATAATTTCAAGGATACTCTACAAATAAGAATAACAAGGAGCGACAAAGATCACCAACTCAGAGAAATCCTCCAAAAACTAGACAATAATTGAACATAATTTTTTAAAAAAATGCTAACAGCATGTGTGTCAGAGATGATAAGAGAACTAATAGGCCTATACGATAATCGCAAAACCAAAGAAAAAAGAGAGAAAGAAGCACAATGAAAAAGAAGAAGGGAAAATACGAGAGATTTATGGCTCTGTATAGGACAGATCCCAACATATACATACACCATTGAAGTGGAAATTCTATAAAAAATCCAATATGATTCACAAACAGCAACTCTCCATGAAAAAGTGTATCAAAACCCTTTAATTTTTTTATCAGTAAAAAGAGAAAATCCCTTAAATTTTCTCTCTCTCATAAAAGGCAACAGAGAGTAAAAAGCTTTCTAGTTCAAAGTAGAAAAGAACTACCACGCCATAAATATCTGCTCAGCAAAGTAATGATAAAAGAAAGTATCATTACTATATTCTTCCAATATGATAGAGAGCACAGCCCAACCAAATCAAAAGAGTAACAAAGTAGCAGCAATACCACAAATAAAAGATCATCAAAAACTTTGAATATGATTCGGACTTCAGCAGCCAGGGTTTGTGTGGAAGTGGATCTTCTACACGAAAATCCTTCGAGAATCTGGATTGGAATTCGTAAAGAGGGTTTAGGCAACATATAGTCTATGAAGACTTGCCAAAATATTGCATTCATTGTTTCAAACAAGGGCATGAGAGTGAATGCACAACCAAGGAGAAAAAGAAAGACCCAATGAAAACCGATGGTGTAGTGGAGAAGAATACAACCCAAAAAGAAGATACAAGGGTACAATCCAAGAACATAGTGATGATTTTTCAACCAATTGGTGGTAAGGTGAAATCCTTTGATCATGACTCCAATGGTAGGCCGATTCAACTGATTGAGGGAGAAACATTAGCTTCGAGTGAGCCTATAGAGAAGGGTGCTAAAGATGTTGTTAAAGATACCCAGCCTCTCATGAAGCATAATCTTTGGAGGAACCTTTGGATCAAGGGAAAGATATAGAGGAAAGGGTGTTTGATGTTTTACCTAAAAAGGATTGCACTATTATAGAAGAAGAAACAATTTCAAATCCGAAATCTCAATCTTTGTAGGTTCCAGATATGGCTCAAAAGAATGGAGGGAATGACACTGGAAGAAATTCCAATATGGAATCTAAGAATGAATGTGAAGCTCAAGATGAAGTTGTCAAGATGGCGAGATGTCATATACGGATGGTATAAAAGGTTGAAATTCTTTATCACCATAATAAATCAATGAAGCTTGGATGACATGGAGATAGGACATTGCAAGATCTCTTTAGTGGATCATGCCAACAATGAATACGGGAGTTGTAGACACTCATACGAAGAACATTAGCCCATGGTTTAAAATTTCGACACAATATGCCTGATAAGGACAAATCATATCGTATCTTTGAATAACTGATAGGGGGAACAATAAGAATTGGTTGTTTAATTTTTCCACCATATCACCCTATATCAATGGATAGCTATGATTCCTAAAGGGTGGAAATGGAATATATATATAGGGGTAAGAAGGCTTTTAACTCCCAAAAGAAGCCCTTTTTTACCCCCAAAAGCCTCTAAGATTGTGATATTTTCAAAAAAAAAAACAAGTCAATCATCAAATTTTGTGAAGATTTTTAAAATTTTGGAAAATATTGCAAAAAAAAGTTCTTTTTTCAACTTCTCTCGAAATATATTGTGATTTCTTTTTTTTTTTTTTTTGAATGCTTGAGAATGGTTAAACATATGTTGATCTACACTTCTTGTGTTGAAAATCATAGATTTTCTGGTGTTATGTGTAGGTTTATGGACTTTTTTGAAGAAATTTGGAAATATAAAATAACCAAAAAAGATATATATATATATATATATATATATATAAATTTGCCCATAAAGATTGAGTATGTTATAGATCTATAGGTAATCTATCATATCCATAGGACCATAGAACAATTGAAATTTCTCCTTCAATATTTTCTTTTATTTTTTTGTAATGTTTTGAATTATATAATAAAAATAATTATTTATATTTTCTTGTGATATGGCCATAAGGATTGAGTGTGTTGTAGATATATGCATGGTTCAAAGTATCGATACGATACGCCCCGTATCGGGCGTATCATATCGTATCTTTTGAAAATGGTACAGTTCGAAACGCCTGTTTCCAGGTGTTTTGGACCCCCAATTTTTTTTATAATAAAAAGCATGCTAAAAGCTTCCCAAAAAACCAAAATTTGAAGAAAAAACTAAAAAAAAAATAAAGTTTTGCCGTTTCTAAGTGTCGATATGATACGACCGGAACTCATATCGTATCGATACTTTGAACCTTGGATATATGGATGATCTTTAATATCCATAGAGCAATTGAAATTTCATCTTCAATATTTTTGAAATTTTTGAAATTAAAAAATAGTAATTATTTTAATAAGAAATAATTATTAATTATATATTCATTTAGAGGTTGTACAAATGTATGTTTTATGGTTAGGTGGGATAATTAAGCATTGATTTTTTTTAATGAAATTTGAAAACTAGATAAAATTACATAAAGAAAGAAACTGAAATATTAAATATGATATGATGATACAATTTTAGGATTTCTTTTTAATTAAGAAGTAGAAATGGATATACCATAAACCCACACAATTTTATGTCAAAAAATTAATGTTTATTTTTTATTTATTTTAAAGTAAAAACAATTAAAAAATAACCATTTGAATACCAAAAGAGTTATTACTTTCATTCTTGTGAATGATTTCTAGTGTAGGGATCTAGAATATTAAATTCTTTCATTGTAGCCTCCATGATTCAAAGTATCGATACGATACGCCCCGTATCAGGCGTTTCGTATCGTATCTTTTGAAAACGATACGATACGAAACGCCTGTTTCCAGGGGTTTCGGACCCCCAATTTTTTTTAATACTAAAAAGCATGCTAAAAGCTTCCCAAAAAACCAAATTTTGAAAATAAAAAACTAAAAAAAAAACAAGAGTTTCGGCCGTTTCTAAGTGCCGATATGATACGGCCGAAACTCGTATCGTATCAATACTTTGAACCTTGGTAGCCTCTTAGAAGCAAGAAATATGAATTCAAATGTGAAATATCAAGTGTAAACATGATAGTTAGATACTTGGTTAAATTTGAATGTACCATTTAAATGCATTCTTGTATTCATCATAAAACCCAATCAAATATATCATTTTTTTGTACATATACCTATTGATGTCTTATATTTAGTGTTATTGATGTATTTTTATGATTTATTGAAATATCTATATTTGTTTCAAATACACACACCGTGTTTCCATACTTTAAACCTTGCATTAAACGAAATGGTGAGGGTTTAGTGAATCGATAACAGTTGGTGAAAGTAAAGAAAAAAATGACGGTAAAAAACATCCTGGATATGATCCAAGTTCGAAGGTGGATAAGGAAAACAAGGTTATCACCCCCGATATACTTCAGAAAAAAATATATTTTATATTTCTTTTGCTGGTATATAGAGCAATTTCTTGCTCCTGATGTACTTTTGAGGGTCAGGTCTCTTCCCCCCCCCCCCCCCCCCCGCTGTTTGTTTGCATCAATAGAGCTTTGTTTTCCTTGAAAAACGACTGACCGCGTACTAATATAACCCGATTTTTGCAGGAACCCTAGCTTTAAGAATAGAGACAATAACCAGAATGTTTCAATTCAACTCATCAAAATTCTCGATTCAAAGTCTGAATTTCACAATTGGAACTTCGACAAAGAGAAAATTATACGATGTCAATAAACGCAACGCATAGAAGAGTTACCAGAGACGAACTCCCCAGCAGTCTCGTTCGTCCGAAGCCGCGACCGAGAGTCGCCGGAAGTGGAGATTAGATGACTTTGAAGTGCTTTCAGGCGACGGTGAGCGGATGACTCCATCAAATTTCTGAATAATCTTCGTTACAGTATATTCGGATACTGTATTCTCCAAGCTTCTGTCTATGTTACTTGCTTTGTTTTCTGATCGAACTTCTTTGGTTGGACTGACATGCTCGAAGCAATGTGAACTTTTCTTATACTGATAGCGCATGCGGTTCACATTCACACTCCAGCGTAGGTAAATTGCCGTTATCACAGGGTTAGCGGACCGTCGGAGATAAAGAATACAGTAACTTCCGCCAGTATGTTAAACCGTTAAGGCTTAAGCGTTGAGGCTTAAGCGTTGAGCCAAAAAATAAAACAAAATGATATGAACAATAAAACATATTTTCAGAATCTCATATGGCTAAAATGGATAATATTGAGTATCCAATATGCTAAAGGGGATGTATTGACTAACGCTACTTTTAATGATGCATTTTTTATAGTTTTTTTAAGATTAATTAGCAGGGACCAATGCAATGCATCGGGATTTTTTTAAGATTAATAGGAATGGTCATTTATTAAAACATCTGTTATAGTTTCATGGATTTACTAAAATCTACCTTATTATTAGCATTTTACTAAAACACACTTATAATTTGCAATGAATTTAATCAATCTTCCATTATATGAAAGTGGAAAATGGTAGTGTTGGTCCTAATGTTCATTTAAATAAATTTAATTAAAAATAAAATAAAAATACTATTTTTGCCCTTAATAAGACATGGGCAACCACTCTATTAATTGTATTTGGTCAATTTTGTTTTCTATACAAAAAAAAAAAATGCTAACGGTATTTTGGAATAAAAAATCATAGGCCTAATGGCAAAACAAACACTCCTTAATGAAAGGTTGATTAAATAAACAGGTTGTAAAATATATGAGATGTTTTAATAAAATGAAAACTAATAAAACGGGTTTAAGTAAATATGTAAAAATATAAGGTGTGTTCTACTAAATGACCCTAACAGAAACACATAAGAGTATATTATTGTTTTATATTTTCAATTTTTTAAATATTTAATAATTATTCATATTTTAAATACTACTTTTAATAATTTTTTTACAATACAAAATAACAATAATTAATTTTAGTTAGTTTTATTCATCAAACTGATGAAACCGACCAACCCGATCAACTCGACTTGAATTGGTCGGTTTTCTAGTATTTTAAGTTGGCTTTGGTTCAAAAATTTCCCAATTCGACCAAGTTGGATTAGTTTCACTTTGGCATATATTTTTTAAATATAATTTTTAATATGGAAAAGTGGGAAATTTCTCATATTTCTTAATCTAAAATGCTTTGTTATCATAAATCTATTTTTAAAATTTATTTTTTTAATAATTCCATTGTGATTTTTAAAATCAAATTAATTTTTAAGTTTAAATCTTTTGAACCAACTGACCAAACCAACAAAAAATGACCCAAACCGATACAACTTGAGTATGTCGGTTTTTCACAAAAGGTCAATCGGTTTCATCTAACCAATTCTCCAACCTGACCAAGTCAATTTGCCTGGCCAAACAGCATGGGACCAAATCAAACCAACTCATTAACACTCATAATTTTAACTAAATTAATAGTCTCATATCTGATAAATAATAACAGTTTAATCTCCAATAATTATTAAAAATTTATAGCAAAAATACACAATTATTGAAAAATATATTGATAATGACAAAAATACAAAAATTACAAAAATACAATAAGTACTAAAAATATACTAACTTAGTCAATGAATAGTATAATTTCAAATAGTTTAATCTCTAATAAATATTAATCAATAAGTTATAACAAAAAGACAATAAGTACAATAAATTAAATTTAAAATTTTCAATAACAGAAGTTTAATCTCCAATAATTATTGAAAGTTTTTTGTTAAATAACAAAACAAAATAAATTTATACATAATCATTGAAAATACATTTATCACAAAAAACAATAAATTAAATTTAAAAGCTTCAATAATAGTATTTTAATGTCCAACAATTATTGAAAGATTTTTGTTAAATAGAAAAACAAAATAAATTTATACATGATCATTGAAAATACATCTATTACAAAAAACAATAAATTAAATTTAAAAAATTTAATAATAGTTGTTTAATCTCCAATAATTATTACATTTTTCTGTTAAATAGCAAAACAAAATAGATTTATACATAGTCATTGAAAATACATTTATCACAAAAAAAAATAAATAATTACTGAAATAAAATAACTATTAATTTTAGCGTATATAATTATATAATAAATACAAATTAAGAGTTTAAAATTATTATTAATAAATATCAATTTTTTGAAAGTTATTCTCTCAAATTTTTACTTGATATAAGTGAAATTAGTTATTTTCAATATTATGTTATAATTATTTTCCACTTTTCAGAATTTTTAGTTTTATTACATAATTTCATTAGTTTAACTATTTACAATCTAGTTATATTAAATATTTTGTTATTTAAATATTTAAACCTTAAAATACTAATTATTTATTGGATTTAATTATCCATAAAATCATAATTTATACTATTGTTACTTTGAAGAAAGTTTTTCAATTTGTTACGTAATTTCATTATTTTAACTATTTAAAATATAGTTATGATAAATACTTAGTTATTTAAATATTTAAATAATTTATAAAATATTCAAAATTTTTTGTTATTTGAATTTTATTTATATAAATCTATTACATATTTTTAATATTTGAAAAATATTTAACTTAATAATCCAGAAAAAACATAATTTAAATTGTTAGTGTATAATTTCGTGATATATTTTTGTAAAAATGTAAAATTATTTTTTGTGTTTTTAATAAATATTTTAAAGTTATTTTATAGTTTTGTTAGAATGTTTAAATAATTCTTATTTTTTTAATCTAAACTTTATTTAGATATATAGATAAAAAATAGGGGAGAGAATAAATAGGAATTAGAGATAAAATAGGAGAGAAACTCTCTACTAAATTAGAGGTAATTTTGGAGAAAGTGGGGGAGGTAGTTTAGGAAAAATTTTAGATGAAGTGATCATTTAGGTTACTAGGAAAGTGCATCTTATTGGTTGTTTCAAAACTGACATGGAATTAAAAAATAAAAAATTTAAAAAATGAGAAATTTTCTAGAGTTCCTTGTTTTAATAATATATATATAGAGATTATTAAAAATATTTTAAAAATTATTGTAAAAATGGGTATTGGTACCCCGAAGAGACACTACAATTTGGGTTAGAATCTTACCAAATTAGTTTTTTTTCCCTATTTTTTTATTTTTTCCTAGATAGAAGTCAAACTTTTCAATCTAGGGATATGAACCAACATTGTTTTAAGAACAACACATTCCTATTTCCTTTCTTTCACTATTATGCATTAGTGAAGAGTGACCATCTATATGATGCATGTGTTTTAAAATAAAAAAATATATATATATCAAATATGAGATAAATGGGCAAATGGGTAAGAATAAAGCATGAATAATAAAGCAATTTATTTTCTTTCACATCTTATATGCAAGTTTTTGTTATTTGTATTTTATTTATTTGCTCATTACACCAATACATACAATATAATGCTTTTTTTTTGTCTTTATTTTATGCTTGCCCCTATGTAAACCTTCATATTCCACATTAGCATTTTGAATAGCTAAGGCCTAAGCCTTAGACATTTTGAGGCCAAAGACCCAAAGGTGTAGGCCTCAAACAACTCAAGGCCTAAGCCATGTTGGTGGCATCCGGGGCTATTGAAGCCATACCATTTTTCCTAGCCTCGCTTCGAGGCTTAAGTATTTGGCTTTGCCACAAGAGCCTTTTAAAACAATGGTTAAAGGAGATTTGCATTTGGCTTCGAATCAAATTCGGATACCAATCGTATTTTTTCTTCGAATTGCAATCGTATTGAATAGTCGTTAATAAATTAATTATCCTCATTTAATCCCCTTACTTAATAACTCTCATTTTATCTTATTAAATCATAAATTAAATTATTTTTCAATAATAAATGCTACTAATTAGATCCATTTCAATACTTTTAACAATATAAACCCATATATTTCAAAACGGACTAAAAAACAAAAACCATTATTTTATCAAAGTGGTGGCTAAGTAATTCAACTACCCAAATCAAATTGATCAGTTTATGAAGTCATAGTTAAGTATTGAAACTTTTAAAATATAAATATACAAATTTATAAAGGTGTAGAAAAAATAGACACATTTATGATATTTTTATTAATCAAATTAAAAAAAAAGTGTAATAAACAAAAATTATTTCTATTGACAATGTAAAATCAAATACATAATTTATAAGTGATCAAAAATTAAATTATTTTACTGTACGACAAAGATTAATAGTTCAACCTTTGGGCCAAATGTGTTATTCTTTAATGTCATAAATAAATAATGAAATATAAAATAAAAAAATAAAAAAATACATAAGTTTTGCAAAAAAAAAGGCACATGTATAATATTATATACTTTTTCATATTAAACACAACGTAAGTGTAACATATCAAATTTATTTTTACACACAGAAATACAAAAAAAATATAGAAAAATTGAACACATCTATAATTCTATATTTACACTACTATTAAAAATATGAATAAAACTGTGAAACTTTCTTTTAACTAAAATAATCATTTTTTAATTTATTTCATATTTAACTATGAGGTTTAAACCTCATTCAATTCCCTCTATTTAAATCTTACAATTTTTTTTTGATAATGAACATAAAAAGATACACCAAAAATATAAAACATTACAAAAAGAAGAGTCTAACCAAACAGGTAGGCCTGCCAATGATACTTGAAACTTCACAACTTGATTCGATTATCACATATTTGGATAAGGCATTTTATGTAATCAGTTTTGGATTTTTCATTATGCATATAATTGATAATAAAAACATAAAAAACAAAAAATAAAAAATATATAAAGTTTATAAAAAATTTTGAATACATTGTTATTATCATTATCGTCATTTAGAATTGTCACGTACAAAGCAAGTACACACTTAAAGTATTAATAAAATTACATATAATAAAATAGCCTAAAAAAACCTTGATTTAGCCATAATTCATCATCAACTTTTTCAATTTGGGTTTGGGTTGGCTTGATTTATATCCACCATTTTGTCAAATGTACTTTATCTGCTAGACTCTAAAGTGTTAAGGCCAGTTCAGTTTTAGCACTATTATTTTTAGTTTTTAGTGTGCAGTGGTGGTTCTTGCCCACACTTCACGATGAACCCATAAAAAATTAAATTAGAATATTTCAACAGTATCATATAATGTCAATGTTTGCAAAATTGTGGTTGTATAAAGATTTTTTTTTTAACCATGATATGCAAATTTCAACCTTAACATTATGTTTGGTTTGGAGGAAAAGGTAGGAAACCTATACAAGGTTTGTAAAGGTTTCCCTTCATTTCCCTACTTTTTCCTTCAAATCAAACACAACCTAAATGCTTTGAGGGAATACAATCAGTAAGAAAAGTGAAAAATACAACTTCATAAACCATATTAAACTTGGGAAAAAAGTACTAAATTTGCACGCACACCCAGGAAATTTGCTCATGAATCCTCTCCAAATGGTGCAAAATTATGCGATGCCAAAAATAGAGGCATGAGAAACAATTCCACTAGCATGAACCCCTAAACAATGGAATCTAGATTTAGGGTCAGTTTTGGAAAGAGTACAAATACAAATATAGAATGCCAAAGGCCCCATCTTTACAAACTCAAACTTGATGTTCATCTTTGCTAAAGAAGTGGTCTATCCACTCCATCAAAGCCAGCCCATAATTAATATGTTTGAAATGGCTTGCCCAATAAATTCACATGATAATCTCCACCCATCCACATAAATTGTCCTCAATTAAGGGGCCCTTTGATAACAGTTGAAGTTGTTGAAATGAAATACTGAATATTTTGTCTTTCTTTTAGTTTGGGGAAATTGTCTAAAACTCACTATGAGTTTTCAACATTTCTCTTAAATTCACTACAACTTTTCAAAATGTCTAAAACTCATCATGTCCGTAAGTTCTTACTTTCCAAAATTCTCCTTCCGCTTGTGCACCATTACTGCTTCTTAATAGAGGTGTCCATGTCAGAATAAATAAAAAATTTCATGACCATATTTGTTATTTATGCTTTTTTATATTTTTCTATTTTCTATAATTTATAAATTCTATTATATTTTTGTTATTTATTTACAATTTCTGTGTTTTTATATAATTTCTGGTGTTTTTTCTACAATTTTTATTTTCTGATTTTGTTTTTCAATTTCCATAGTTTCTATAATTTGAAAATAATTTTTATTTTGTTTGCAATTTCTATAATTTTTTTATATTTTTTGTAATTTCTATGTTTTTATGTATTTTAGGTTTGAATTTTTTTTGAACTTTTCCTTTTTTCATGTCTAAATATTAAAATGGTAATATATTAACATCCATTAATTTATTTTGTATATATTTTATATTTTTTATAAAGGTTAAAATGGTTATATATTAACACATATTAGTCTATTTAATGTCAAGTTGGTGACGTCATGAATTTTAGACATTTTGAAAAGTTGTGGTGAGTTTAAGAGAAATGCTGAAAATTCATGGTGAGTTTTAGACAATTTCCCTTTAGTTTTAAAAATAATTAAATAATAAATTTTGAGGGCATTTTGATCTATCCAACTTCAAAATCAACCATTAAGAAGCTGATAACCTCCTCGAAACTTATTCATTAAAAGACAAAACAATCAACTTTTCAGTTCAGCACTTTTAGTTGTCATCAAATGCCCTTCCACTTCAGATATTTGAAAAAGTAGTGATCATCATATAATCCTTATCTAACTATAGGGGGTGGCTACAGGAACCATGTTTTCAAAATGTGTTCCTTTTCATCCTTTTATCTTGCTTGCCCATGTGCAATGCATGTGTTATGTTTTTTTTTTGGGTAATCAGAAATAAGATTTCAGGGTCGTTAGGTTCATACTCATAGGTTATAATTGTAATCGGAATGATCTATTCCCATACTCTGTTTGGTTCAAATAGGAATTAAAATGGGAATTAGAATAAACTGAAATTGGATATCGTTACCAAGGGAGGGGGAGGGTCCACTGGGAATGGGAATGGAATTTCCATAACCAAACCAAGGTTCAAAGTATTGACACATATCGGCTGATAAGTATCGTTCCGAGACCCCTCCAATACGCCCCTATAGTGGGTGTATCGGGGGTCTGACCAATTCAGGGGGTGATGGAGCCCTAAACCGGCCCCCTAGAACCGGTTTTCAGAAAAAAATAAATAAATAAAGTAAAAAAATAGTATTGATTCGCCCTACACGCCCCTACCGGCGTATCGATATTTTGAACCTTGAACCAAACAGTTGGACCATTCCAATTCCAATTCCTGATCCCATTTAACATATGAGCCCTCAATAAAGATAATAGACATAGTTCAAAACAATGTTACTATAGAAATTTCTTAACCACTGAGGATGGGAAGAAACCGAGACCCCTTTCTCTTATGATTGACTCGCCAACACGTTTGTTTATGCTAGTATACAAAATAACATAATTACCATGCTTCAGAAATATTTTGTCTAAATTTAACATAAAAAAAATATTTATATAATATTTATACATATAAATATGAATTTAAGTTGGGTGCAGGATGGCTAAGGAATCAACCTTAGCTAAAAGTTAAGTTGGGTTCATACTTTTCAACCCTCACCCTAATTCAAACATAATTCTACCCAACCCAACCTGACATTTTCCCATGTTGGGTGCTAATCTTACCCAAAATTGTGACTCTAATTATTGGCTTATGCAATTGGGTCAAGCATGGATTGAAAACACTTTCCATAACCAAATCAAATTTGAATTCAGAAAAAAATAGATAGACACTATTTTCAACCTTAAAGATGGTCAAGACATGATTCGGGGTTTTCCAATCAATAGGGATACTTGTGTAGGTTGTGCCATATTTCTGGTCAATCCAAACCCAACCCTAAGACCAAAGCATAAGGCCCAAGACCAAGGCCAAGTTCAATTTACTCAACCCAAATTAAAATTTGACACGCTTGGGTTAGGCTTGAACCAAGCTAAGCTTAAATTCATCATTCGAACTCAAGTGGGCCTATTGGGCCCAAGGTATCAAAAAATAGTCATAGACCTGTATCATATTAGTAATCTAAACCATTGGATAAGAGTATTGTATGTTTTTATATATACTAGTGTAAGAGCACATGCTATGCAATATATGAAATTTGATTTAACTTTTTATGACCTGCACCAGAACTAAGGTTTAGATGAGTTTGAATAAATGCCATTATATATAAATATTGTGTATTTTGTATAAGGCATAATATATGTATATATTTATTAATGCTTATGACTTGCACCAAAACTAAGGCAAATGTTTGTTTTATGTAGTATAGATGAGTATGACTATATACCATTATATAGAAATATAATGTATTTTGTGTAATGTATAAATATATATATGTATATATATAATTCAAGCATTTTAAGAGGGGATAGGATTGGAAATATGAAATCAGGGAGGGGTAGGATTAGAAATATAAAATCAGGATTTTAAGAGGTGATAGAATTGGAAATATGAAATCAGGGAGGGGGGAGGATTGGAAATATAATCAGGGTGTTGGATGATGGACGCTCATCTATTTCTCTTTTTTATAAATGGGTAAGATATGTGGGTATAATATATTAAAAATTGGAATTGGCAAATCAATTCCTCCAACCAAACATCCCTCGAATTTATCATGTGATTTGATCTAAGATGGGTAAGTTTGTTTCTTTGGTGGCGACCTTGATACCATTATTCAATTGAAAAGCTCCACTCTTTCCTTGTGCTATTATATATTTATAATTATTGCATTTGATGAGTTCAACATTGGAAATATGAAATCAGGGAGGGGGTAGGATTGGAAATATAATCAGGGTGTTGGATGATGGACGCTCATCTATTTCTCTTTTTTATAAATGGGTAAGATATGTGGGTATAATATATTAAAAATTGGAATTGGCAAATCAATTCCTCCAACCAAACATCCCTCAAATTTATCATGTGATTTGATCTAAGATGGGTAAGTTTGTTTCTTTGGTGGCTGCCTTTATACCATTATTCAATTGATAAGCTCCACTCTTTCCTTGTGCTATTATATATTTATAATTATTGCATTTGATGAGTTCAACATTGGGGGCCAAATTTCTATTAAATTCATCTAGTGGAAGAAAATTGAAATTTGGGGTTAAATGAATATGAACGAAAGGAAAAGATAGAGGGGTTGAAAACACTTGAAAGGAGGTGATACTTAGGTTGTGTTTGGTCTAAAGGAAAAGGTAGTTCAAACCAAACACAACCTTAGGGTTTATATATTCCATGAAAAAAATGGAACTTCATATTAATGGCATATATAAGTGTAGTTACTGTGGACTCCTGGCGGCAGGTCAAGTCTCCGAAAGTCTCGAGAGGATGGCCATAAAGAGAGAAGAAGGGAGAGAAAGATGGTTGCTAAGGATGGTGGAAGAAGAGTAAAGGAGAGAGAAAAAGAGAGACATAGTAAGAGAGAGCTTATGAGAAACCCTAGGGTTAGGGTTATGTGGTCGTCTCCTTGGGGAGAGTTGTTCCTTCTTTTATAGAGAGAAACCAATGGCTATAAGGAGAAGGATTTACAAGAGACATTTCCTATTAAGAAAATGAGTCTTTATCTTTACGTAAATTATTAAAAGAGCACCATTGGGGTTAGCCACCTGTCTAGCGAGATCCTTTAAGGACGAGTTTTTTTTTTTCTCCTAAGGATTCTCACGTGGCATGTGTAGGCTACATCTCCTTATGGGTTCCTTGTCGAGGATAAGATCTTGATCCGATTAACGTGCTTGAGTGTTTTATTAGTTATCCTCGAAATGCCTTGTTAACTTATTATATCCATAAGGAATGCTGATCTCCCATAGGTAGGCGTCGCCAACCTCGAGGTCTGTCCTCCATTCATTACAGTCGTGGACTATTGTTTTGTGTCCATCACAAGGTGTTAGTTGTGTATCAGGTTTGTCTTAGACTAGCGGTGTTATTTTATGTTTACCGCAAGCCTTGAGTGACACTCATCGCTCATCGCAGGTCCCAATAAGTGTTTTATGGTCATAGTGGGTCTTGGATGGCCTTCTGTGCTTATCGCAGATCTCGGAAGGCGTTTCATGTCCATTGCACATTCTGGATGGCATTTTGTGCTCATCACAACTGTATGGGCTTTTCATCATTTCAATAGAGTGTTTTTGTACCGTTGTGAGGTATCCCGATTGAGATTCCTCCATATGGTTTTCCTTCAGCATCTTCGTCATAATCCTGGTGATGGTAAACTACATGTACTTACAATTAGCCCCCTTTTTATTTGTAAGAGTATTCTTGTCAATAAGCATCCTTTGTAATTTTGTATTTTATTTGATATTACAACCATGATAAGTAAGGCAAGGTTTGGCAATTTGCACCCTACGATTTGTGTCTTATTGAGGCGACAATAGTGTTCAGTGTTTATTCATAAAAAATGAGGTGTCACATCACAATGAGGTTTTTCTTGTGCTCATGGTAACGAGAGTATAGGTTAAAGTGGTTGGATAGTAGGTTCATTACATGGCTTGTTAGCTAGTGGCAAAAAATTGAAACAGATCTTTGTCCATTGCTATGAGAGTATAGCCATTCTGTTGCGTTGCATCCTTAGGTTTCTAGGTTGGCTTTGTTGCATGGTTTATTTCATGGAATGCAAGAAATGAAGATTTATACATGGTGGTTCTAAAAGGAAAGAAATGTTGTCATTAGTGATTTTGTTCGAAGGTAGTTACAATTTGGTACGTCTTCTCTCGTATTAGCCCCCCTGTTTTTTATAGAAGTCATTGTATCAAGAAACAAGTAAAGTAAATATACGGTTACTTTAATGTTCAGCCTCCTATATCTTGACAGAATGTCTTCTATTGAGAAATACTAGAGTGCGGTTTGTTGGGTGTGCTATCTTTGTTATCCCCCATAATGAGCGGGAGGGTGTTGAGTCGTCATGGGTGCTTAGCAGGCGGAGTACCAGCGCCCTGCATTTTGATAAGTAGAGCATCTAGGTAATGGTTTAAATTTTTAGTCTCCCTCTTGTGGCTAGATGGAAAGCATTATGTCAAAAGAAATTGAAAGAGGGATGGTCAAGTCCATTTTGCAACCCCACATTTAAATTCTTCTGCGGTCAAGTTGACTATATTTTGTTGAGAGGTGTATATAGGAGCTTTAGGCGCATGGATACATGCCAAACGTTTTTGGAACACCCAAGTGGTTGCATAGCGCTGTCAATAAGTATATGTTGCAAGGTTTAATGTGGTTGATGTGTTGTTTGTAGAGTTGTTGGCATGTTTCCAATACCGGAAGAGGTCTAAAGATACTTTTAAAGTGTTAGGATTCTGTATTTTGATGAGTGAAGTATTAGGGAAAATATGGCACAAAGTTGATAGGAAGCCTCCCATTTAGTGTGTAGAATTTTGGAAGGAATATTACTCTTGTAATGTGATTTGAGCATTTGATGCAATTGCTTTGTTATGGCATACTGATATTCTCGTAACGGTAATATTGTAGATCATAATGCTTGTATGCATTTTTATCTAAACTATGTGTAGGATATATGGTCACATAGTTTGGTCAATGTGTTGAAAGATTAGCTGTTAGTTAAAAGAGTGCTTTCTCTACTGGTTTTGTTGTGAGATGGATGGTATTGAAGCTTGCTAGTGCCGAGTTCTTGTGTATCTGTTTGACTATGGTAAGCTTTGTAGTCTGTTATATTCGTGTCTATTTGTGATATAGGCAAAGGTAAGGTAAATCACTAGTGCCTAGGACTAGTTAGCTAGAGCTTAATAAGTAGTGTGCAATGCTTGGGGTTGCCAAGGCTTTTGTAGGATCATGCCTGAAATTGCTATGGCCTTTTTGAGGTGAGATCATGAATGGGGTAGCCAGGGTATGTAGAATTGCTCATGATTTTGAATGAATGCTTTCATAATACTATGATTTTCATCATAATTGCTGCCAATCTATAGAGTATTATAATTATTTTGTTTATTTTTTATTTTTTATGTTGTTTAATGTTTGGTGTCTTGTCAATGCCATCATGTGTTTTTCTTTCTAGAATTCTTATAATATCTATCATATAAGAGTTCAAGCATTCATTAATATTGAGTGCATGTGAAATCCAAATCTCAACTATTTACTTTTTATTAGTTCACCTTTTTTCAAAGTATGCTATGTGCCTCATTATTCGTTTTTATTGATTTACCATTTATTCATGTTATTTTCGAGATAAAAAAGATAATGATCATTTTAGCCATAAAAGCTATTGTTAAAAGAAATAATTTTGTCTCATCCAAGTCTTGATAACTTTCTTTTTTGACAATTTTGTCTTATCTAAGGTTACTTATCCACATGAGAAATGTGTAAAATTACTTACCCGATATAATACTGAGAGAAAAAGGTATTTTCCATGAAACCTACATAAATATGAAAAAATAACATAAATATCTAGGTCAATGAGAATTAAAATCCCATTCACCAATTCCCATAACTTTCCCCTTTTTTCCTTTACCCCTTTTTTTTCAAAGTGTTGATTGTAAGATTTGATTCCGCATCAACGCTGAGACTGCCCATTTAAGACACCAAGGAGCCAGCCCTAAAAGTTGAGGTGCAGGGAAAGAGCGCGGAAAGAATCCTTAAAAAAAATGTATTCTTCTGGGCCCCATCTGATTTTTTTTTTTTTTGACAGTTAAAAGACCCCATCCGATTGGGATATGGGATCAAGTCAACCGACATGGCACTCAGTCACCACTTTTCTCTTATTTATCAATCGCTCCTTGGAACCAAGGCTGATGGCTGGTAGTACATGTTCAACAGCTAAGGTTGCCTCCCAAGTCCCAATGCATGCAACAACCGTGCTTTACTGGCTAATGCATTGCCAAGCGTTCGCATTATAGCCTGTGGCCACTGCTCCTCAACCAAGCTACATTCCCTGCTGGCCAAACAAATACAGCATTCCTCGCCAATGACGTTTCAGGGGTAAACAGGCTTTATATTAATCCCACCACTATGTATCGTCGATTTACTTATACACACTACTTTAAATATTGTTTCGGGGTTTGACCTGTTTCAGGGGTAAACAGGCTTTATATTAATCCCATGAATAAAGTTTGGAAAAAATCTAAAAAGAATGAAGCGCTAAAGATACAGGCCAATACAATCCCACATATCAAACTGAATCGATATTCAGAACCGTAGTGAGTGAGCATAATTGGGTTAAAACTGAAAGATCAAAATGAATATTTTGAATTTAGTTTTTTCTCTTTAGTTATTTCAATTTTTGGTTTGGTTAAGATTCAATTTTTGAGAATTTTAGTTCTTATTTCAAATTTTTAGAATTGAAAATTCAATTAACTGAAAAAACCAAATTTCATTAGTGAAATCCGGTTTTAACTGAAAATGGAATAAAAAATTTTGGTTTTCTTTTATTTTTTTTTAAATTCAGTTTCTGTTTGGTTTTCACTCTTATAATTTCAGTTATAAAATTTTGGTTTATGAATAAAAGCTCACCCTTAACCTAAACACTTAAAAAGAAGGTTTTAACAATCAAACCGGAACTGAAATCATTCTGGCCACCGGTTTTCGTGTCAATGGTTTGACCACCTGGTTCGAGTAGATGGTTTGTTTCAACTTAAAAAATAAAAAAAATAATTAAAATAAAATTGGCCAAAAACCAATAAATGGGTCAATAGTTTGACCACCCAGGTTAGTAGGATGTTAACCAAAGCAACGGTTTTTGGTAGGGGTGCTCATGGTTCAGTTAATCGAACCGTGGGTCTTTTTTTGTAACCGAACTGGTAACCGAAACCAAATCGAAGTCAATCAGTTAACCGGTTGACCGATTCAATTAATCATCGGTTCGGTTTAGTTCGTCAATTTTTTGGTTTTTTAATTTTTATAATATATTATTAAGATATATATATAAATATGCTATAAAAATTATAAATATATATAAAATATTATATTTTAAATAATAAATAATATATCATATATTATAGATATATATTTATATATAATGCATATTTATTACTTTATAATATATAAAAACATAAAAAATATATATAATATACATAAATATATTTAAAATATATAAAAATATATGTATACCGGTCGGTTCGATTAACCGCTGGTTTTCTATATTGATTAGCCAAAACCAAATCGGTACCTTCGGTTTTTTTTTTTAAAATACCAAACCAAAATCAAACCAATTAATTCGGTTAACCGATTTTTTGATTCAGTTTCGATCAATTTTTTCGACCAATTCGGTTTTTCTGTTTTTTTTTTCACCCCTAATTTTTGGTCAAATACTGGATTAAGGGTGAAATGAAAGCAGTTGCCTGGACGGTTCTCGACCGTATGAGTCAACGGCTGTTCGAAAAAACTATTTAAAAAAGGACCTCACATTAACCAAGTCCTCAATGGTTGGGTTTAGCTGGCAATCAACACAACAGCCAAGGTCTTGTTTGAGTAAAAAAATTTACTCTTCATTCGCTGCTAGAAACGAGAGTGGCGCTACTCTAAAGAGGTCTAGCCTATGCGCCTCACTCGTACCAGTGGGCCTTGAAGACAAAGCAGACTTCAAAAAGCGCAACTCTTAGCTGTGAGAGTTGAGTTCACCAACACGTTTCTCCCATGAGTCATGCCAACCCACCTCCAGTCGGTGGTCCTCTGTCTTTGACGGGTTGATGGCTCGAATTCGATCGGCTTTAGAGTTGCTGCATCCGTGCAGGCATCAATGCAGTCCATTGGAGGTGGAAAGCTACGAACCTTCCATATCATATGCATATCCTGCAACCTTTCCAGTCAAACAATGCACCCAATGAGCTGTTCATGCCAACTTAATCCATGTTAATCGTCTTCAATCTTGATGAAAAAAAAAAGATTCATGGATCAGATATAAAGTATTTCCTGACATCCAGTATCGATGTAGATCATAAATCCAATTCTTTTAATATATGGGCTTATTTCTTAAATCATTACAATTGGGTGAATTTAGGGCCAGTTTGGTTTGTGGGAATAGGGGTTTGGAATCGGAATCGAAATGGTCCATTCTGATTCCCACTGTTTGGTTAGGTGGAATTAAAATCCGATCCCATTTGAAGGATGGTCATTCCTTTCCCCTCCCTTGAAAATGAAATTCTATTCCAGCTTATTTTAATTTCAATTTTGATTTCTGTTTGAACCAAACAGGTTATGGGAATGAACTATTCTAATTTTGATTCAAGGAATTTTGATTCTAATTCCGATTATGAACCAAACTGACCCTTAGTCATAAAATTTTAAAAATCTTAGGGTATATTTGGTTTACAAGAATAAGGGTTTGGAGTTGGAACCGAAATGGGGTCATTCCGGTTCTAATTATTTAATTGGGTAGAATCAGAATCTCATTTCCATTCTTGGTAGAATGACATTTCCCGTTTGAAAGAATGATCATGCCCTCCTCTCTTTTGGGAATGAAATCCTATTCCAGCTAATTTCAATTCCCACTATGATTCCTGTCTGAATCAAACGGACTATGAAAATAGACCGTTCCACCAATACACCAAATGGACCCTTATATTTTGCATCATCCCATTTGATGTTTTATGTGAAAGAATTGATAAGACAATTTGTCTGAAAATGTTCAGAATAGAAAAACATGCATAGAAACAAGTTAATTACAATAACAATTACTCAATTAGGTGATATTTCCCATTTCGTGAGGAGGTCACCCAAACATTATTGAGGTCAATAGGGTCGGTGTATGGTGGTACTTCCAAAGCAATATATCACCAGCTTCCAACGTAATGTACTAATTACTGAGAATCTAGAGCTCATCATTCTATGTTCTAACCTCTAAAGAAGATTAAAGCACACCAATGAAGCCTAATGTCAGAAATGTTTATTCGACACCTAATCATAGGCAATATTTTACACCCCCGACCATATATGGATTGGATTTCTTGAATCTTGACGCAATCTCTCTCTTCTCGCGCCAGCAAGCTCTCCGTAAATTAATTGGGGGGAATCTCAAACATTAATGGATAGCTTTGATTCTTCACATCATCTTCATGGTTTAAAGTCACAGTGGTCCATGAGAGTTGAGACCTGAGTTGGGGGGTCTTAAACCACCCACGAGGTAGCATGTGAAAACGTATAAAGCCTCCGACCAAATGCGGTACGCAGCACATCTCATGATTTCACTCCTTCCGTCATTTCATCAAACACATTATAGTATCCTTGCACGTCGCCCTGAACGAACCCAATTATGTGGCGGGCATCACGGGCTGCCTGCCCGGACGGAGATGGATGGAATTCTCTAAGACCTGGCTTAGACCCCTGTTATGTCCCGGCGTGGTCACTCACAACCAGACCCCATGTTGTTATTGCATTTACTGCACCAATTCTTATAAAATCACTTTTACAGCTGGGTAGGGGTAAATTGCGTATTAGTATCTTATATTTAAGATTACTTTCACTTTAGTACCTGAATTTTAAAATATATCACTGCAGTACCTTAATTCTTGAAAACTGTTAATTTAGTACCTTTACCAATTTGTTTGTTATATGTATCACGGTGATGATATGTATGACTTAAATTTTTTAAATATCAAAATTACCCTTTAATATTTTCAGGCCATTTTAGTTTGATTGTCCTCCTCAACGATGACAAGAATTATACATCTTCTCCGATAATAACGGCAGTCTAAACCTCCCTCTGTTTTGGATTGAATAACTGGAAAACAGGATTACAATGACAATCTCAATCCCTCTTCTTCAGCAATGACATTTTTGCATGTAGCTTCTCCGGTAGGAAGCACCGGTTCTTTGATAAAAGTGATTTAAACATGACTATTTTGGACATTTCAAAATTATACTAAAGTTAGACTATTCCCAAAACACATGATATTAATATACAATTTACGCTTACTACCACTTCAAAGCCTTCAGTGTAATGTCCATGGGCTCATCTAGAATTATATGACATGATGCAATAGTGGGGTGCAATAGAACTCCAATTTGCTCTTCACAAAGTGTTCCCACACCAACCCATAAATGAAGAGATGTTCTCAATGCACAACTACAATGAGTTGTGGGAAGCATATCCTGATTCCTCATAGTAGTACGTTGAATGAACAATTTACAGTTTTAGTTCTGCACTAAAAAGACCGGATCTCCTATCAACTAAAACCATTCCAACATGGTAATCTGTTTCCACACATCTCAAATATAATGGTTCCGGTCTTGTGGTGAGATGTGTAGACACATATCATATTAAAATTAGAACACAATGGAAGGGATTTTTGTTCAAAGGAGATCCCAACTCTGCGAATAAACTACTTAGGGTCTGTTTCCCTAGAATAGATGCCTTAAATTGAGTCGGAATGGCCCATTTCAATTCCAACTATTTGTTTGTTTAGAATGAGATTCTGATTCGCATTTTTGGTGGAATGGGATGAGTTCAAATCAGTCCCCCCACAAGACTTTCCCCCGTAACATCCCACAGCACATCTCCGTCGTGTATTGAAACATCTCCTGGTCCTGATGATAATATCAAGAATGATGTTGTCATTATCGGGAGATGTTCCAATACACGACAGGGATGTGGTGTGGAATGTAATGTGGGGCATTCTTGTGGGGGGCTGATTCGGTCTCAAATGGGATCCCCTATACGGGGGGGGGGGAATGGTAGGGAATGGCCATTCTAGATTCCCCCCTTTGGAATGGGATTCTTATTCCAAAGTCTGTCAAGAATAATAATCAGATATTAGTAAAGTAATAATAAGATCATAATAATCATAGTTATGAATAAATTAGTAATAAAATATTAATAATTAATATTAACAAACAACAATATCAATTATTAAATATAATAACCATACAATATGAGTAAATTATTCATACAACAAGAATAAAAATAAAAATAAAATATTATTAAAGTAATAATTAGATAACAACAAGGGTGCGACTATGATATCATATCTTTTCCATATCATAGTCACACCCTTAAAAAACATGATTCTTTTTTTTTTCAAAAGGGGGAGAATAAAGAAAGAATAGGTGCCGTGGCTAGAACCTGAGAACCAACCTTCACAGGGTAGGTTTTGGTTCCAAAAATGTAGAACCGACCCCTAAAGGGTAGGTTCCATGTTTTGTCATGGAGATGAATTGAACCAACCCATATATGCTCACCCCTACTAAATACCACAAACCCGAGGTAGATTTTAGGGTTCAATATTATTGCCTTGCTACTTAAAAGGCATTATTATGGGTGCCAATATGCAACCACAAGGCCACAGTGGAATATGATGCTGAGCTGACTATGGAGTGAGTTTGGGGAGAGTTTTGTAAATTATAGATCTTACTCGCCTCCCTAAACCTCTCAACCCGTATCCACTCAAAACTCGTAGTGGATTGTATTTTGAGAATCCAAACCCTCTCTGCACATGAAAGTGCAAAACCCTCCCCAACCCTACCCTCCCCGCACTCAAGGGTAGGGACGGATTGGGTTTAAAACCTGCATCTAATTTCCTATTATTTCTAATCATATATAACCAATAAATAACTACAATAACACAAATAAACATCAAGATTTCTAGTTATTTGATTATGAAATATAAAAAATACATAAGCTATCAATTATCATTCACATAAAATTCAAAATATTATTAAATTCAACACTTAGTGCATAAAGTTTATATGCTTTCCAACAATATGCAGGTCAAGGAGGGCCAAGTTTAGCCTAATACCATATCGAACTCGAACCCATACGGGTTCTAGAATACCAAGACCCTCATTTAAGCAAAAAAAAAAAAAAACTGCCCCATTGGGAAGGGTAGGGGCGGGTGCCCACCTTGAAATTGCCATCCCTAGTAGATCAATGTAACAACATATAGTTGTAAACATAGAATTTCTTGGCATCTTTACCGTGTCTTTCTAGCCAGTTTCAGAGTTGCTTACACCAACCTTGCAGCACATTGCAGTTGTGAATTGAGGATATCTCCCTGTGAATGACAATATACAAGTACATGAGATATACCCGTAAGGTCAGCGTGAGGCGTGTTCTGTGAGGAGCAAGTTCAGACTCTTTGAAGCCCGAATCTTTTAGAAGAAAAGTGTATATAGAATCCAACCACACATTGAAATATCTTCCGTATGTGTATCTAAAATTCACGGGGAAATGTCCTATATTTGTGGCTGGATTCAAGGTTTTTGAACCACCGTTGGCCTGGATGGTTGGACCGTTTGACCCGGGAACCGCTCAGGCAATCGGTTCCATTTTATCCCAAATCTGATTTTTGGATAAAAATCATTGAAAAAGTCAATAACCCGTTTATCTAGACGGTTGAATCATCGACTTTCGACCCATTCAATGATTTTAACCATTTTTTATCTTTTTTAATTAATTTATCAGAATAAGCCGTTTGTTCAAGCCAACTATCGGACCATCAACTCAAAAACTAGTGGTCATAACGATTCTATTTCCGAATCGTTTTTTAAAACGTTGACTGGATTGAATGCGTATTGACAGGGTACTTGGTGAGGTGAGTGAATTGCTATTGAAGAAAAATAATGCCTTATTAGTTATTACTTAAAAATGGATACGTCATTATTATATGATATGTATATTGGTCTTAGCTTTATGTCAAGGCCATAAAAAATAAATTAAAATATCTTAATGATATCACATAGTATCAATTATCAATATTTGCAAACAGAGGTTGTCCAAATATTTTAATGTTCGTACTTAATAATTTTAACATTTAAAGAAATATTGTAAACAATTTTCAAATATAGTACCCAAAAGGGACACATTTTTTTAGGGATTACATGTTACGCATTTCAGGGTATGGGGGTTACCGGGATAGGGCGGGTATGCAGAGCGGGGTACAAGTGAGGCCCACTGGCCATACATACCGTATAGGGCATGAAGTTTCCTCCCACACCTTCAATTTACAGGGGTGCCAAGTTTCCATCTCGACCATTTAGTCATTCACTTGCCTTTCTAGTTAAAATGGGTAATTTTACGGAGTGTTAAGGTTAAAAATTTTGGTATAATATGCTCTATATTGGATGTATCGTATCATATTAATAATTTTTTAAAATCTTAAATAAAGGGTGTTTTGGAATTTTGGAACTTTCAGGGATAGGAACATTTAAAACTGATCCCTTGAAATATTTTTGAAAAAAATTAAAGAAAAAAATTCTGAAATATCAAAATACCCGATATGCATGTTTATTTGCTGATGCGATAATTGTTTTTAAAAACAAAACTAACTATTGTTGTAAAACACCTTCTAATTAAATGAACAAACTAGTATAGTAGATAGATATTTCAGATATGCCAGTAGAAGCAAGATCTACAATTGATAATAATATCATAATATCAAGAATTTAATTTGTAAACAATCCCTGGATTAGAAGGAAAAACATCTAGAAGTTCATATATGCAATGGTAAGGACATTGTCGGGCTGAAGATCCAAAAGTAGCTTATTTTGAGTGAATGTTACTTATTTATAGCTGAAGATCTATGTCCAATTCAGATGATTCTTTCAGGGTTATTGGGATCAACGTTTTAAAAAAATGATTCGGAAATGAAACCGTTCTGGCCATTGGGTCAATGGTCCGACCCTCCGGTTTGAATAGACGACCCGTTCAGATAAATAAATTAAAAAAATAATTAAAATAAAAAAACCGTTGAATAGGTTGAAGGGTCGATGGTTCGATCGCCTGGGTCAACGGGTTGTTGACTTTTTCAATGGTTTTTGACAAAAAACCGGGTTTTGGGTAAAATGGAACCAGTTGCCTGGACGGTTTCCGGGCTGAATGGTCCAACTGTCCGGATTAACAGCGGTTCAAAAACCTTGGTTGAGATGAGGTTATCCGCCGAGATTTTCGGGATGAATTCTCTTTCTGGCAGAATTGTCTTACTTGTCCATACGGGACTTTGCTTTTTAGTTGCACTTATCTATTTTACGTGATGTTGACATGGCTTTAAATATAAAAGACCATGAAGACTACTACATCACATCCGTGGCAAGCTCAACCATAACCCAAACAATAAAGAATCGCTGAATTATAAGAAAAAACATCTAAAAGTTCATGCTTGCAATGATAAGTTGGGCGGCACTTATGCCAGACCCGTGGGCCGTGGCTGCAGTACTATCTCCCGTCAGCTTGTGCAGCCATCTCTGGCCAGCAGTAATGATCCATTAGATGGATGACATATATTAGAGTTGGTTTGTGTTCTGTAGAGTTTGTAAATCCAGTGAATCACATATTTAATCCTTTACTTTTAACAACTTTCCCATCATTGGTGTGGGAGATGTTTCTTCATATTTTAACAATTTTTTACTTTCATTATGCTTTCTGATTTTGCACCCATGACCCCTGTTCTTCAGGCTGTGTTTGGTTGTAATGTATTGATGCAAAATTATGATAATGCAAATGATTTAAATGTAAATGCTGACTTAGTTTTGTTTCAAATTTTAGCTTATTTTTGTTTGATTGTAATATAAATGGAGTAAATTAAAAATAAAGCAAAATAAAGCAAATCCTAAAACAAAATTTACATTTTTTTTTTCATTTGCACTCCTATGCATTTGTACTAATACAAATTAAGTTTCACCTTAGGCTCAGTTTGGAAGGAGTATAAATACAAATGTGTAGAATGTAAAACTTTGCATTTTATATGCATTTGTATTGCATATATTTATATCTGTACTCTTTCCAAACATATTTTTATCCATGCCCTTGCTGTCAAAAGAAATTAAAGTTTAAACCTTCAGTTTAAAGCATAAAGCAGCAAAACTGAATTAGAATCCATTTGATTCAAAGTTACAATCTGAATCAGAATCAAGACCAGAAAAAGAATCAGTTGGAATGGAATTCACATTTATTAAAGCTATGTTTAGTTTGAAGGAAAAAAGTAAGGAAAGGAAGGGAAAGGCAAAGAAACCTTACAAACTTTGTATAGGCTTTCATACCTTTCTCTTCCTTTCCCTACCTTTTCCTTCAAACCAAACATAACATAAGGGAGGGGAAGGGAATGAATAGGGGTGGATTCGAGCTGAGCCAAGCCGAATAGTATGAGGCTTGAGCTCGGCTCACCAAGGTTGTACAAGGCTCGAGCTAGAGCTAGAACATTGAGCTTGAGCTCGGCTCTGCTCAAGCTCGATTTGAGAAAAAGGTTTATAAAAATAAAAAAATATATATATAAAATATTTTTTATTTGATATTTAAAAATTAAGAATTATAATATTTTTATTATATATTATTTTCTATATATATATATATATATATATATATATTCGAGCTTGGCTTGTGAGCCTCATGATTCGAGCTCTACTAGGCTCGAGCTCGGCTCGTTTATTAATCAAGCTCGTAAATTGGGCTTGAACTCGACTCGAAACTTGGTTGAAACCGAGCTGAGCGAAGCGTTTCACGAGCCAAGCTCAAGTAGCTTGTGAAGAACTCGACTCGTGGCCACCCCTAGGAATGACCACTCCCTCAAATGGGGGAATCCTATTCTGCCTGGAATGGGGTTGGATTTCAATTCCACCCAACCAAATGGTTGGATGACCATTCGGATTCCAAACCTCTATTCCCCCAAACCAAACAGACCCTTTTATTTTGATTAAAAAATCTTTAAATTCATGTTTTCCAATTTTAAGACCCCAAACAATCCTTCAATGTGTCAATAAAATAAAAGGAAATTTGAAAAAAAAACAAGTGGAAAGAAAAAAACAAATACAATGAAAGCATATAGAGGCAAGTATATAAAAGCACAAAAAGAGGGGAGCATAGATGCAAGAAGTCCTATTTTAAATTGAAACATAATTTGGCTTTGGCTCCTTTAACTGAAACAAACGGAACCCTAGGGACAGATCCTATATAGTAGTGATAAATCGGATACGTGGACCATACTTGCCTACATGGTAGGTTTTGGCCCCATGGTTCGGACTAAAAGTCTACAATCAGGTGGCTTTGGGGCCTATTGATTGATGTCCCGTTTGGAACAGGGCCTAATTAAATAAAGTGCAAGAGGCGTAAATGGGTACATCCAAAATTTGGCTTCACACGTCAAAAGCTCCAGTTGGGCCTTCTGAGCAGTCTAAGCCAAAGTTGAAATGAGTATCTGGATATGCTTGCACCGAACTCCTTGATTTGCACTTACACTCGAACAGGACCAGGCTCAATTTTCAATGGGAATAAAAACAAAATTGTGGACCAACCAAATCTCATACATTACAAATTTCAGATACCGACTTGAGATAATTGTGTGCATGCCGCATAATGAGACTAAACTCTTAATTGATGCCTTACAAAGGTCAAATTCAACTCTCATGAGAAGATCCCTTGCGCTGGGGCCAATGACTGTGCTTTAGAATTGAGAATGGACAAACCAGCGAACGTGGCCGGTGAATGGAGGGCCGTCCGCCTTGCCTTGTCCAAACAAAAAAGAAAAGATAAGAAACAAAAACAAACGTCAACATTAATTTCTTTGCTCATCAACATCTTTCACTTTGTTTGATTCGTATTAAAATTTTGAAAGTATCCAATAAATGTCTTTCACATCGTATAATTGCAATGAAGAAATGATTTGTTATAAGTTTGAGAGATCAAATTAAGACAAAAATGGATATAGGTTGTAATAATAAGAAATGATTTAAGTAGGGGTGCAATCGAATCGAGTTTCAATCGAAGAGATTGGGCTTGAATTCAATTATGCTTGATTCGAGTTTGGAATTTAGGGTTAGTTTGATTAGTTATTCGAATTTGAGTTTGATTAATATGAAATTTGACTCGAAAGTTCATAAGGTTGATTTAAGTACTATAAAAATATATTAGTTTTTCAAAATTTCAAGCCAAACTCAAATTCTAACATAATGATATTTTTGTTGAACCCCAAAGTTCAGTTCAGCTTGGTTTGATTACACACCTAGGTTTAATCATTCAGGAGGCATTTGTATTTCAGATTTTGAGAGGGGGAAGTTGGTTAATAAGATTTTAGTTCCCATTAATCAATAAACCCATATTCCTTTTTCATATTTATGTAGGGATTAGGGAAATTTTATTTTTCTGGGTATCATTTACCCAGTGAGTAAAATAACTTACCGATATAAGAAAAAGTTGCCTAACATTTGGATGGGATAAAAATGCCCCATAGTCATTATCTTATTTATCTAGAAAATAAAAGAATTAGATATCACTTATCCAGTGAGTAAAATAACTTTTCAATATGAAAAAATGCTACGGTCATTATCTTATTTATCTGAGAAATAAAAGAAAATAGATAAATACACTTATATTTATACTTACCCAGATAAACAATTCCTCAAAAAAACGAACGGGCCCTCAAGTTAACAATAAATATGTATCAAACATAATAAAATGGCAAAAAACAGGATTCAAGTGGCTGACCAGCCCGACCCTAATGAACCATGCACCCTGCTGCCCATTAGATTCCGAAATAGTAAGGAGGATCTTGTAAGCACTGGTGATATAGCACTAAGGAAATGGGCTGGGAGCCTGGGACCTCTCCTACCTTGTCATGTATCCAGTGTTCAGTGAATCAGGACTTCCCACCACTAATGGATTCCACCTAAGAAAATACAAAAATGTGCATTTAAAAAGAAAATCAATCGTCTGGTTTGTTCACTAGTCTTAAAGGAATAAAACAGAGCAACAATTGTTGATTTCACCTGGTCAAGCTGATTCAATGGTGATTCAGAATTCTTTGAGCGCAGAAATATATATATTTCTTGTACATTCTCTTTAGTCCCAAAGTCCCAAAGATAGCTAACGTGTCAAAATGAAGGGAAGCCCTATGACAGAAACAAAAAGGGTGAGAAATGACCCACCGTGTCTTGGTCGGAGAAATTCATCAAAGTGTTGGCCTGTTGGGACAATTTTCCTCTTATTACACCCATTCCGGCATTGGCATTCATCCATTTCCACGTTGAATAAGTTGGAAAGTTAGGCGATGTTGCCAGGTGTCAACTTCTTTGATCGAATAATCTTATCCAACCTCCTATTGCCCATTGTCGGCACTGACTAATGAGAGACTGAGTTTGGCTGTTTGGGGGAAACAAGCAAGCTTTTCTGTTCGAGAGGGATTCCCCACCAACTATATAGAGTTAATAGACAGTGAATCTAGACCACCCAAAATCCCACGCCTTAGAACTTATATATAAATATATCCTTGTTAAGGGTATTTGTGTCTTATATTGGCAATGAACTAATGAGTTAAGGGCTTTCAATGTACTCTTAAAGTCTTGATACGCGAATCAACTCTGAATCCTATTATTTTGAATTTGAATGTTAAAACGTGCATTCAATTAATAATTACGTCGGATACAGATTTAACTTTATCTGATTTAATAAATATTTATTATTTTATATATGCATATAGTCTATATAATTATAAAAAGTTTATAATCAATAAATTTAATATTTAATATTCATATGTATTTATTACAAATACATATATAAGATAAAAATAATTAGTTTTTGACTTTCTAATTATTTGGTCATTTTAAACACAATAAGATGATTATAAATCAAATCCGAATACACCGAAATCCAACATGATAATCGAATGTAGATGTCGATCTAAAGGTTTTGATGAGGGCGGATTTGGCCCTCCAATGACATTGTGACACATGGTACCTCATGACAACTAGGTGTAGCCCGATACTTTATAGGCAGTTCGCCACTAAGCAGCCCGACACCTCACAGGCTGCTCGACACCATGCAGTCTTGCACCTTACGGGCAGCTCGCCACCAAGCAGCCCGACACTTAGTAGGCAGTTCGCCACCGAGCAGCTCGACACCTCACAGGCAGCTCGCCACTATGCAGCCTGGCACTTTACGGCCAGTTCGCTTCCCAGTTAGACCGACCTCCACGTGGTAATTCCAAGGATCTCACCATCGTACCCCGCGTCTTACGGGATCGTACCTTGTAACGACTATATTAGCTCACCCACTCTCCAATTCGGGCGGAGATGGGCAACCTTACCAGTTGGTGGCGTTATCCCCAACTAACACGGAAACAGATCCCATCACAATGGGGATCCAGGAACTATTCCGCCAAACCCATGAGGGCTCCGGTTATAAAAACCTCACCCCCTACGGGTGAAGAAGGAGGCATAATCTCTGCTCTTTAGCTCTCTCACAATCTAATATCATTTTCAGCTCGCAACCAAGTGCTAACTTAAAGCATCGGAGCGACCCCGCCAGGTAAACAACCCCAGGTTCTCTGGTTCATCTTTTACAGGTTCATCGAGCCCGTCGTTGCCGATAGCCAGATCATCTCCTGCAGGGAGCAGCCGGATTGCGCCACATCAGGTTTCATAATTGGATACAAATATGAACGCAATTAAATTTGATCCATTTATAACCCTAATCTGCACCATCAAAAACAGTGAAACACATAAGTCCCAGTTTTGAAATGGTTAATGGTAAATGTGAAGAATACATTAAACAATGGGGCTCATCTCCCTCATTGGCCATATGTGTATGTATGCATTTAGAAAATTGGGTTGGTCAATCACAAACGAGAATCAAGGTTCTAAATATTGACACATGCTGTATGCCCAATGTCGGTGTTTTTTTAATGTTTTACTTTTTTTTTTTTGAAATTGGTTCAGAACTGGTTTAAAGCTCAGTTACACTCTAAACTAGTGGTTGACCTGATACAACCTCTATATGGACATATCAGAAAGCCATCAGTATAATACATATTGACCAATACATGTTGATATTTTAAACCTTAATAAAAAAAAAAATCACAAGGTCTACCCGGTCGATCCGATCAATGGCAGCCCAAGGTGGTGGCATTTTGGTAAATACCAAGATTTCTACTATGGGTAAACAGGTTCAGCATTCCTGAAGAACATTCCCAACATATGATAATGGAAGGGCCGGTGCCGGTGCTGATAGCGTCCTTACAAGGAAGACATCTCTTTCAACATGTTGTATTCACTATTGGATTGGAACTTTTACTGGGATCCTCCCTGGGAGGACAACTGATGCTGTCCTTCTGTCCTTCTAAGGCTTAACTCTGTTTATTTGGAAGAACTGAAGGGTACAGAACAGTTGATCTTAGTAGACTTGCTGTTGTTGATTTGGACCCAATTCAATAAAATGACAACCAACCCCCTCATTTCTCTTTTGTGGCTCCACAATAATGCAAATTGAACCGTTTGAAAACACAATATTATCAATAAAGTAAATATAAATCGAGCTTTTCATAAGTTATTCGAGTTGAATTTATAAAATGTATAATTCGGTTTGGTTTAAATCGAGTTTCGAATTGAATTTTTTTTAAGGCGTTTCGAATTGAATTCGAGTTCAATAAAATTCCACTCATATATATATTTATCAAAAAAAAATCCACTAATATATATTATAATTCTTAATTTCTATATGCAAAATAAAATATTAATTTTTATCTGTATAATTTTTTATTTTTTATAAGAATCTTAGTTCATAATAAAAAATTCTTCAAATTTAAATTTAAACCTCATATTTTTTTGGCAAAGAAAACTAAATAATCAGATATTTGACTCGACTCAAGGAACTAAATAATCAGATATTTGACTCGATTCAACTCGAATTTATCCAAACTAATAATTTACGGTAATTAATAATTGGGGTAATAGCATATAAGGGTAACTTTTGGGGTTTAATATCAATAAAAGTAATATATTTAAAAAAAATTCAAAATAGGTTAACTTTTTAAAAATAATATCAATAAAAAGAAAAAAACATTGTTCATCTTTTTCTTCTTGCCATTTGTTCACTAGAACCACCATTTGCCACCACCTGCCACCGCCGTCCGCTGCCACCCACCGCCGCCTCCGGCAACGTTGCCGAAAGTGGTCGGAGGCAGAGGTGGCGGCGACGGCGCTGGTAGTCATTCCTTTGCCCGCCGCCGCCGCCACCTCTGTCTCCACCCATCTCTGACAACTTTACTGGAGGCGGAGGCAACGATTTTGATGAACAAAGGGCAAAAAGAAGAAGATGAATAGTATTTTTGCCCTTTATTGATATTATTTTTAAAAAGTTAACCTATTTTTGAAATTTTCTTAATTACATTACTTTTATTGATATTAAACCACAAAAGTTGCCCTTATATGATAGAAACCCTTAATAATTTACGATCCAAATAGTGAGCAAAATCATGAAATCCCATATCTATCGACCCTCGTTTTTTTTCCCGATCGGAGTTTTAATGGAAGATGTTTACTCAACTCGACACGAACCCACTAGGGGTGTCCACAATTCAGTTAACCGAACTATGGGCAATTTTTGCAAACTTAACTAGTACGACCCGTTTTTTCATTTCTCCAAACCGAAATCGAACCGATACCATCAATTAACCGGTCCGTCGATTTCAATTTTTGACCGGTTTGATTCTTCGGTTTTTCAGTTTTTTATATTTATAATATATATTATATAAATATATGTATAATATTATATTAACAATAATAAATGATATATAATATATTTATAAATAGATTATTATAAATATAATATAAATATATATTTATATATAATATATAAAAAATGTGACACATATATATATATATATATATATGCATATATTGATCGATTCGATTAAGTATCAGTTTTTTAAGTTAACCGAAAATGGAACTGATACTTCGATTTTTCAAAAATATCAAATCGAATCAATTCACTTAATCATATTTTCCGGTTCCATATTCTCGATTCGATTCGATTTTTCATGGACACCCCGAAACCACCAAACTTTCCAATCGGTCAAGCCATGAGCCAAAATTATAAAAAAAATTCCATGTCATCAAAGTTTGAAACAAGACCACTGCTTGCATATCCCAAACGCCATGACAACTTTGGAATGTATAAGGAATTTGGGGAAGCGAGATTAAAGAGTCCAATTTCCAACATAAGAGCCTTTTGATGGGTCTACAATTCTAGGTTTGAGGCCTAATCTATGCATCCTCATAGCCCCCAACTAAAAAGTTCTGATCCAACAGTTTTGGCGTGAGAAGGACAAACCCTTGGCAATCCTCCCCCATCGTTATCTAAATACAAGATGGTCAAAAAGTTAGAAATCAATTATCTTCGACGGTGAATTTCTGTATCTATCGAATCCTTCCAAAGCTCAAACTCTTTTGGATCGGTAAGCTGTCAACACTCAAGTACCCATCTTGACTCAATACCCAATAGGGCGAAATGGCGAATACTTCAAATGAGTAAAGCCGGTGAGTGAAAACTGAAAAGTCACATACGTGGCACGTGAGACCTAACTCAAATGATAGATACATGACACGTGACAGTTTCTGAATCATACACATGCTAACCAAAAGAGAGGAGAAAAAAACTAGACGGTTCAAATTCCCATGTGAACCACCCCTCTCACACTCTCTCTCTCTCTCTCTGCAAATTTGAGTCCACCACTATTATAAGTTCATTGCTCCATCTCAACCGGCTTATTTGCATTTGTTTATCTCTGCTCTGTGAGGGGCTTAACGATAGACATGTAGTAAGGAAAATGGGTAAGAGAAGACATAAAGATCCCAAATCTCTCACCCTTCCTTCATCCCCTGCTCACTCTTTCTCTTCATCATCTTCGTCGGACTTCGAGTTCACCATCTCTCTATCCCCTCGAATGGCCTCCTCCAATCTCTGTCCAGCCGACGAGCTCTTCTACAAGGGCCAGCTTCTCCCTCTCCATCTCTCTCCCCGCCTCTCCATGGTTCGAACTCTCCTGCTCGCCTCGTCCAGCTCTTCATCTTGCTCCGACTCCACTACCACCGCTTCTCGAGACTCGACCGGCAGCTCCAATGACTCTAGCTCCTCTTTTTCCGGTGACCTCGTCTTGTTCACCGAGTGTGACTCGTCGCGGCCGAGTTCGGTGACAGAGGAAGACGAGTTTAAGCGTCTCAACCACAATTATCACCATCAGAGCCCACAGATCAAGAAATCCAAGTACTTCTCTCTAGCGAGGTTCTCTTCTGTGTTTCGCAAAGACAACAACAAGCATAGAGATCAAGAGAATGCATCGGCTCCTTCTTCTGTGAAGCGGATGAGCGCGTCGGCCAAGGACGTGATAAGGAAGTATTTGAAAAAGGTGAAACCTTTATACGAGAAGTTATCACAGAAGCAGCAGCAACAGAAGACGGCGGCGATGGTAGCAGTGGCTTCGTTGGCGACGAGGACAGAGAAGTCCGGGAAAAACAGAGAAATCTCTGCTTCAAGTACGAGGAAAGAGAACAACAGTGTATTCTCTCATTCGTTCTCTGGAAACCTGAAATACCCACGAAGGAAAAAATGTGTTTCTAGTTGCCCGTCTTCGACGCGGTCATCGCCCAGTCATTCCGGTGTGCTTTGTCGAAGCGGAGTTTTTGGTGGTAACATCGTTGGAAGCATGCAGTATGCAGATTCATCGTCAATGGAGGAGTTGCAGAGTGCGATTCAAGGAGCCATTACTCACTGCAAGAACTCCTTGCTTCAGAAATCAGAACAAAACGCTGGTGAGTAATTAGATCTGAAAGTTAGTGTTAATTTTGCTCAAAAAGAATGTACCTAAATCTCTGTTTAATTTTTGTTCCTTTCTAATCTCAAGAACTTAAAACCAGATGTCTCTTAGAAAAGAATGCATCTAAATCTCTTCTCTTATTAGATGATGATTACTACGAGAAACCCATCTCGATTTTCTCTTGGTTTGGCTTGACAATTTACGTTTACGGATCTGGGTCTTGGGCTCTGAATTTATTTGGCTTAATGGGTGTTCGACTTTTCTGATAAAAGCTGCATCATTTCTTTTCTTCAGTTTTTCTGAATCAACCCCATCTCTTTACTTGAAATTAAAATCAACATTTTTACTAAATTTTGTATAATTTTCACATTGCAATTTAGCTCCGGGTCAACAGGGAACCATCCATGTGCCATACCTTCAAATTTGCTGAAAATTAAAATCTTTTACTCGATATTTTTCGAGGAGATGAGACAGTGATATTTATTAGGAAGCGTCCTATGAGCTTCTCTGTAATCTGATTCCTATTTTTAAATTTAAACAAATAGCAATGTGCTTTTCAATTTTCATTATTGAAGCAAAAAAATATAAAATAATAAACAGATAGGCTTCAATTAAGGAGATCAAGCTTGATAGACTACTGTTAACACCTACGGTCATATATGATGGCGTTTCAGAACCGTATTACATTGTTCGTATTCGTTTGTTGTTTACGCCGGCTCTGAGATCTGTGAATGCGGATAAAATAGACGGAGAGAGAGAAGACGTTTAATTTTTTTTTTTTTTTTTTTTTTAAATCGGAGCATATTGATATTGACACAGTGGGGCCAGTCCATCGAAGAGCTGACAGGTGGCAAGAAAACCGAATCGGGCCTTTGAATGATGAAGCAAATGGATGACATGTGGCAAACTAAAACCAATAACGGGCAAATCGCTGTGGAAGAGAAAATAAATAGTGCAAGAAATGTCTATCTTCGTCAATGAATCTGCACACCTCACCGTACATCTGCTCATTGGCTGGTAAATCTGACAGTTCTTTTACGGGGGTCCAGGCGCCCAGCTAATGGGAACAGTTTTGTCACAGCGGATATATGTACGTAACATGATGCTGACAAAGCCACCCAGCTTTAGCCGTTAGTAACATACATACTTATTATGCTGAAGGGATATGTCCTAGACAACTGGTGGCTTGAATTGCCACGTGGAAAGATCAGCAACCTACAGACTAGCTACGTGTACAAACGTTGGCTTGAAGCAGCAGTTTACAAAAACAAGTCACAACTCACACAAAGACTGCAATTTTAGACCGGGCCGGCCGGCCGGGCCAATCTGTCCGGAGCTGTTAAGCACGAGACTCCATCCACACAGCTTCCCACATGAGCTCTAGCCGCTCATCAAGTATAAATGAGGAAGCGCGTTTGAGATGTGCGGCTGTAGATCATGTTAAAAGTTGCTTTGGGTAGCAGGTAGGGTCTGGCGGTCTCCGGAAACCGGAGGTCCGGAACGATGTGTTTCGTACGCCTACGATGAGAATGTATTCAAATTTCAAAGTTCAAGTAATCCAGATGGATCTGGTTAATGTAAAGGGTAGTTAGGTAATTAAATATGGACGTACCATTGACGGGGAAAATGGCAACAAAGCCAAACCCCATCCATCTGACGACGGACTGTCCGCATTGAATTCGTATCTCCTGCCGCAAAAAGTCAAAGAAAACATTCTTTTTGAGGTAGGCCTGTGATTTGTCGAATCATACATTTAATACTCATCCACATATAATACGATACAGCTGAGCCCATCTTATATGATATATCCACTCTAACCCAACCAAATCCCATCTTCTTTAGAGGATATAGAAAATTAGAAATATAGGCCTATTTAGAGTTCAGTCTGAATCATCTTGAAATTAGAATGAATTAGAATTAGAATGTTCTATTCTTAAACAGGAATCGAAATCAGAATTGGAATAAGTTGAAATGGGATTACATTCTTTAAGAAAGGAGAGAGAATTGTTATTCCCTTAAATAGGAGGTATGCCATTCTAACAGAATGAGAATGGGATTTTGATTTTGTCCAACCAAAGAGTGGGAATTGGAACCCATTCTCATTTCAATTTCAGACCCTTACATGGATCTCATTTAGAAGGGCTGAGCTGAAGATTCAAGGCCCTGTTTGGTTCATAGAAATAGGGGTCTGGAATTGGATCGGAATAGGCTATTCTGTTTCAACTGTTTTGTTGGGCAGAATTGGAAATCCCATTCTCATTTCTGCTTGAATGACATTTTCTCATTTGAGGGAATGGTCATTTCCTGCCCCTCTCTTAAGAATACAATCCCATTTTTATCGATTCCAATTCTAATTTCCATTCCTATCTGAATCAAACAGATTATGGGAATAAACTGTTCTGATTCTGATTTTAAAGGATTCCGATTCTGACAATAAACCAAAGGGACCATCAATTAAGTTGGTTTAGTTGCTTTGAAGCATTCGAGATAAGCTATTTAAAGAGATTGAAGTAAACATCTTAAAAATGACCTAAGAGCCCATTTGGGCTATTAGGATTTTTCGCCATTGTTTATAGGTTGTCTGTGTGAAGCCCACCTTGAAAAGCTAAAAGCACATCCCTCTCAAGGGCAAATACTTTGGTGTCTGGGTTGTTAGGAATGTTCTTGGGGTTGACACGTTATCATGAGGGGCTATAAGAGTAATTGTCCACGATAATCTTTCAACCAAAGCTACAATCATACAAACAATGGACTGAATGGGTTGACATGTCATGCCAAAAAAAAAGTTTCTCAACTGCCAAGGTATTCTCCTCATTTGGGCATATAAAAAGAGAACTGGCTGGTGTAGCCAAGGTTAAAAAAATTTCATATGTATCAGACCGTATTGGCCGATATCTATCATATTGGGAGGCTATTAATACACCTCTACAGGGTGTGTTTCGGGGTATGATTTGGTTCAAGGAGTAGACGGACCTTAAATCAGTACATCGGCCTGTATTGATATTTTGAATCTTGGGTGTATAGCCTAGGGCTAAAACCATGAAATCAAGGTGGGGCCACAGCAAGGCATCAAGAGCTGTGATTCATTGTTTTTTTTTAGCTCAAAACTATGCCAACAGCCATGACAGATTTTCCTCGAAAAGAAAACAGAGGATTTGGAGATGAATAAGGGAGAAAAAAGAAATGAATTATCAATAAGACCCAATGAAACACTATGGCTCACTAAGGTTGTGTTTGGTATCATTGTTGTTTCTACTATCAATGTTTGGATTTTATAATATAATTTTTAATAAATTATTTTGTTGCATCACATCAAATAACCACTTCCACTAAAAAATGCATGCATTGGATTGTTGTTGGCACTTATAATAGAAACATCAAAATTTTGTCAAAAATGAAATTTTTTATGCAAATGATTTCCTATTTTATCAAGAAATTGTATCCATAAACCCCAATAAAATTTATAATAAAAATAACAATGATACCAAACACAACCTTATTAGCGTATAAACCCCACTTACAGGTTTCGCTCTATAAATTCTCCCTCTTGATTTGGGAATAATCTTTTCGCAACCAACCAAGACTGGTCCAAACTAAACATAGCCCACAGACTGGCGTTGTAATATGGCCCTATCTTAATACAGTATTTTCTTTTTGCCAAAAGAAAATCCAAACTAAACATAGACCACCTAATTCCACCACGGGTTGTCACCATCACACTTTTCTGAACAAAATTTGCTTTCTAACGAGATAGATTCTTCTTTGGCCCATTGGACTGTCTAAATGACTTGGACCATCCATTCTCAAAACTTCCCGAGGTGTAAAGGTGAAAAAAAAAGTTGGTTGGGTGAATGGACTTCATATACACTCTGATGGGTTCTGTCAGTTCTCTAGGGAAAGAAATTCCCTATGGTTGAACTTTGGTTCCACTAGGAAAAAGGAAAGTAATATAAAAAGAAAAAAAACAAACAATCTTTTGTTCTCCTTTCTTCAAATTATACACTTTTTTTGGTTGCATGTGAAATGAAAGAAAAACAAATGATGTCCACGGAAACAATGCTAGGAAGGTAATTAGACCGTTGAATATCAAACCATTTTGGTATGAAAATCAAATCAAACCAAATTGCTTTATTATGGTTTGGGTCATTCTGTTGGACTTAACCTAATAAATATGGCCTTTTAGTCATCATAAAACCAATGAATCATCCTAACCGGTATGCTATATAAGCATTAAGTTTGGTTAGAACAATATACTTTTAGGACCCTAAGCTCAATTCTATTAACCATCCAAACAACTTTGAGTTTTTAGTTGATCTAACAAAAAACGAAAAAGCAATTACAAGGAATTCTAACATCAGAATTTACGGTTTGGTTTGGTTCTAAAATTCAAGAAATCAAACTAAGTATAAAAGAATGTCAAACTAAACCAAACCGCCAATTTTCTATTAAAATTTTTTGTTTGCACATATATAACCAATACTAATAATCTGGCAATGTGGAGGAAACCGCCAAGGCAACACAACAGACATATGTAAAGTGCAAAATTTTGTATTTGTACTATTTTGTATGTATTTATATTTGTACTTGTACTCTTTCTAAATTGAGCCATAGGCTCAGTTTGGAAGCAGTATTTATGCTGCTTCCAAAGTCAGCCTTAGGTCTGTAACTTAGTCGGACCATGGCTTAGGACTGAGCACTAGTTTTGAGTAGGTTGAACTGGGTTTTACTTGTGGGTTGGGCCTAAGCCGAGATACCAGCCTAAAGTTGACTTCCAATGGTGATAGGACTGCATGTGCTACTGTTATTCTCATTGTTTGTGATTCTGGATTACTTGTGAGTTCCAAGTGCAACTCATTAAACTAAGAATTATTAATAAGCTGTATGTTCTAACATTGAAATCTAAGGATAATTGGATCAGTTGTCCAATTGTGTATTGATAAATGGGCTATACAAACTCTATCTCTCTCTCTCTCTCTCTTTTTTTTTTTTTTTCTTTTGATAGAGAAATGTGCTACACTGCCCTCTCAAAGGCAAGAAACCCCTTAGACTCTTTTTTTTTGAGCAAATAGATTACAACCCAAAAGTGTCATGAATAAATTATACCACAATATTTCAATGGCATCATGTATAAGCATTATTCAGTTAAAACCGAAAAATCAAACAAAAAATTGTGGTTTTGATTTTTAGAATTATAAATTCGGTTAATTAAAAAAATCAAATTAATCAAACTTTACTATATAACAAGTAATATATATTATATAACATATAATGTTTAATATATAATATATTTATATATATTAATACATAACATAATGAACTTTGATTATATATATTATTGAAATTCAGTTTTAATTAGAATAACTGAAAACTAAACCGAAAATTTCGATTTTAGTTATTTTGAGTTTTTTATATTTCAGTTTTGGTTCGATTTGTATTTTTTAATTTTGATTTATTCGATTTGTTTTTTAACCAAATTAATACAATGCTCACCCCTAATCATATAACTTCATTGTTTGTGAGTAGTGGTTGTTTAATCATTCTTTAATTCCAAGCAATGAATTAAGACATTTGAAAATGTCCAATAAAAAGATATTTGTCTAAATGTCTTTTCACCTTTTTGCATGCAATGTGCATGGTAACTAGTAAGCTTAAGAAAAGCAATTATTACCAAAATTCTCAATACACTCTTTGGTTCAAACTTCAAAGTTATTGTTCACTGCACAAACTCAAAAGCAAAAAGCTTATACAAACAGAACCTTTCTGAAAATGTACTCTTTTTAAAACCACTGTTAATGTCCCTTTCTAAAATATGGCACCTTTTTCATTTTTTGATTTTAGGGGTGCAACTTGGGCAGTCTCGGATTCAACTTTTGCCAAAATTTGAATAGGCCCAATATGAAACCCAGGCCCAAAGTAGTGTAAAATGTTAACTCTTGTCAACCTTAGTTGTACCGTTAATTCAAGTTTTATGTTATACTTAATATATAATAATTTAGTTTATAGATAAAATCCTTGTTGTTTCGGGGTTTAACCTATTTTAGGGATATGCAACTATTCTTGATTGGAGGCATCTAACTTCAAATTTCTCTTCCTATAGTCTTCATCATATATCTCCACCATACTTTGCAAGGTCTCTTGTGAAATGTAATTTTGAGTTAATGAACATTGGCTTAAAAAATACATACAAAATATATCTGAATATAAATATCATATATATGCATATGTATATATTTGTATCTATGAGCTGGGTTGGGCTGAAGATAGGGGTGTAAACGGATTAAATTTGAATTGGATCAGGCAATATCCGAATTCGAATCTGGTTAAATATTCAAATATTCAATTCGAATTCGATTAATTAATTATTTTAGGTAATTAAAAAATATATAAAGTAAATATTTTATTTAAATAAAGTATATAAATATATAAATTATTTATATAATTTAATTATTATGTATATAAATTATATAATATTTAAAAAATTTATATTTTATATATAAGAATTATATAATTGGTCAAATTCGGATATTTATCGAATCGAATCAGGTCATATCCGAATTTGAATCCTGATGCGATGCAATCCGGCTGCTCCTACTTGGCAATGACTTTTTTTCCAGTAGACGACGGACTTGACTAATCTGCACAAAGAGGAATCAGAGAACCCGGGGGTGCTTACCCGGCGAGGGCGTTCCGATGCTTAAGTCAATAACTTGCGAGCTGGTGGTAGCTTAGAAAACAAGAGAGCTAGTGAGCAGAGATTACGCGTACCTTTGCCCCTGGAGGGTCGGGGTTTTTATATACTGGAGTCCTCGCGGGTTTTTTGGAGTGGTTCCGGGATTCTTGCTATGATGAGGCCCGTTTCCGCATTAACAGGAGATAACGCTGCCAGCCAATAAGGCTTATCACTGCTGCCTGAATCGAACGGGGGAGATAAGGCTAGCTGTTACGAGGCGTGATCCCGTAAAGCATGGAATCTGGTGGTGAGATCTTCGGGGTTGTCATGCAGAGGTCGGTCAATATTACCCGAGCTAGTGCCCTTTGGATCCGACCTGGTACGAATGCCGAAGTGCCCTGGAACAGAGGTGGTCCTGATGCGATCGTGTTCCGAGGTGAACTTGTCCCGAGGTGGTTCGGTTATCCGAGCTTGGTCCGTTGTAGACTTGATGCGTCGGAGTGAGCTGTCATCCTGTCAGTTAGATCGTGTCCACATGTCCCCCTATTACTAAGTCGGGCCAAATCACCCTACATCAAATCCGATTAGCTATTCGATATGAATATGATATCCGAATTTAACCGATTAGATACTTAAATTATTTGAATTTGATTCGATTATGTTGAATCTTTAATTCAAAATCAAATTTTCAAATACTATTGACACCCCTAGTTGAAGCTAGGGGTGTAAACAGATTGAATTCGAATTGGATCAGGCAATATCCGATTCGAATCCGATTAGAAAATCTGATATCCAAATTCGATTCGATATCCAACGGATATTGAAAATTAATATCCGAAAATAGAATTTGATTAAATATTTGAATATTCGATTGGATTCATATTCAATTGATTAATTATTTTAGATAATTAATAAATATATAAAATAAATATTTTATTGATATAAAGTATATAAATATATAAATTATTTATATAATTTAATTATTGTATATAAATTATATAAAATATTTTGTATGTTATATATAAGAATTAAATAATCGGTCAAATTCGGATATTTATCGAATCGAATTAGGTCATATCTGAATTTGAATCTGATTAACTATTCAGTAAGAATAGGATATCCGAATTCAACCGGTTAGATATTCGAATTATCCAAATTCGATTCGATTATATCGAATATTGAATTCAAAATCAGATTTTTGAATACCATTGACACCCTTAGTTGAAAGTTAAATGGACCGAGGCCAAGCCAGGTTAGAAAAGATCACCACTAATTAAATTAACTCAACCGATGGCATTTTCAGTAGGGGTGAGAATTCAATTTATTCGGTTAAAAATCGAACCGAATAAACTGAAATAAAAAAAATGAAAACTGAAAATTTTAAAATCAGATCAGGCAATATCCGAATATACTATATATAAAGTATATAGTATATTTTGTATTATATATATATATATAAAATGAGCTAGGGGTGTAAACGGATCAAATTCAAATCAGATCAGGCAATATCCGAATTCGAATTTGATTAAATATTCAAATATTCGATTTGATTTGAATTCGACTAATTGATTATTTTAGGTAATTAATAAATATATAAAATAAATATTTTATTTATATAAAGTATATAAATATATAAAATATTTATATAATCTAATTATTATATATATATATATATATAAATTACATAAAACATTTAAAAAAATTATATTTTATATATAAGAATTAAATAATTGGTCAAATTCGGATATTTATCGAATCAAATCAGGTCATATCCGAATTCAAATCCGATTAGCTATTCGGTATGAATAGGATATATGAATTCAACCAATTAGATACTCGAATTATCTGAATTCGATTCGATTATGTTGAATCTCGAATTCTAAATCAGATTTTCAAATACCGTTGACACCCCTAGCTAAAGCGTTAATGGACCTAGGCCAAGTCGGGTTAGAAATGACCACCGCTGATTTAAATTCGCTTAGCCGATGGCGTTTTTAGTAGGGGTGAGAATTCGATTTATTCAGTTAAAAATTGAATCGGATAAACCAAATTTTTTAAAACATAAATAAAAAAATGAAAACCAAAACCGAAATCGAAACCAAATTACAATAAAACCGAAATAACTGAACCAAAATTTTTGGTTCGCTTTTCGGTTATTTCAGTTAAAAATCAAATTTAATTAATATATATAATATTATATTATAACCTATAATATATATATATATTATGAAATATAATTTCATTATAATACATTATATATAATATATTAATATATAAATATATATATAACCTATAATATATATATATATATTATATTAATATATAAATTTAATTACATTATATAATATATATACATTATATATTAAATATTGTATATTATATATTATATATTATATATTATATAATGTATTTTAGTTAATTTGGTTTTTTCGGTTAACCGAATTTCTAAAACTAAAAACCAAAACTGAATCGAAATTGCTAAAAACTATATTAACCGAACTGAATTACCCAAAAACCAAAAAAACCGAAATCGAATGGCTATTAGACCTGTTGATATACCCCTAACATGCCTATTAGACCTGTTCATGGGTTGGGTAGCTTGACGAGTTGGCCCAGCCTGACCTGATTTAAGTCGGGCTTGGACAAGATTTCAGGACCACGGGCTCGAGCTCAGGCCTAAAATATCGGGCCCGACTTTTTATGGGCTAGGCTTGGGCATTCTCAAAAAAGAGTGGTCTGAGCTCGAGTTGGACTTGATAGTGTAGTATATTAATAAAATATAGTTTATATAATAAAAAAACATATATAATATATTTTTCTTCTCTTTTTTCAAGTAATAATGAGATTTTACTTTTTTTAAAGGTTTCGAGGTCTTTTAATATAAACAAAACAGCTTTTAATTGAATTAAAAAGGAAAAAAATATTTTTTTCCAAATTTCTAGCCGGGCTCAAGTTTGGGCCTGGGATTCGGGCTCAAGAACTAGTCGTGATGGTCGGGTCGGGCTTGGGCCCAAGGCTGAGCATATTCCGTTAATGTAGAGGCAAAGCCCGGCCCGGCGCGGCCCATGAATAGGTCTATTGGCTATATACTGATGCGAACTCGGTTTAAGTGCCGTTTGGGAAGACTTTATGAATTTGTAGAGTGAAGAGATGCTCTTTGCTCTACGCTTCGTAACTCTGAGTCTCTGACCACTCAGCCCCTCTACTGATGACGTCTTGGAGCTGCTGGACCTAAATTCTTGAGGGCATTTTATATCAAACAGCTCTATAATGACTTTGCTTGTTGCGTCTTCTTTGATACTCTACGGGCTAAGGATCTGAGCTCGGGCAGTATCTTAACAGACACATAATCATTGATTTGTTGGACACTTACCTCCTTTTAACAGTCGGGCTGCGTTTCATGGATGAAAGCGAGATGGGCGATCTGCAGATTCAAGTCCGACCTTTCCTTCTCTGCCATACATTCTGTCATGAGAAGCAGAAATCAGACTTCAGAAGTTGCTTCCCTGGACACGATAAACGTCGGCTTTTCCCTCAACCCCGTAAATTTAAGCTCCCTCCTTTCTCTTTGTGGCAAGGAAGGGGATTTTCGACTTGGGTCTTGCATTCATGCCGTCATCATGAAGAATTTTGAGTCTTTCAATCTAAAGAACCAAACTAATATCCGGAATATCCTTGTTGTTTGGAATTCTCTTGTTTCAATGTACTCAAGATGTGGAGAATTATCATATGCGGCTAAAGTGTTTGATCAAATGCCTGTTAAAGATACTGTTTCGTGGAATTCACTGATTTCTGGTCTTCTAAGAGGTCAAGAACTTGATATGGGATTTGGGTTATTTAAAAAGATGCATGGCTCGGGTACTTTTCAATTAGATCGAGCAACTTTGACTACCATTTTATCTGCTTGTGATAAGCCTGATCTTCTTTGTGTGAGCAAGATGGTACATTCTCTGGTGTTCCTAAATGGATATAAGCGTGAGGTTTCAGTGGGAAATGCTTTGATAACTTCTTACTTTAAGTGTGGATGTTACACTTCAGGAAGACGTGTTTTTGATGAGATGTCTGAAAGGAATGTTATCACTTGGACGGCTGTGATCTCAGGTCTTGCTCAGAGAGAGTTTTACGAGGAGAGTTTCACTTTGTTCTTGAAGATGCGGCATGGGGAGGTGGATCCGAATTCTTTGACATACTCGAGCTCAGTCATGGCATGTGCTGGTTTACAGGCACTAAAAGAAGGACGTCAAATCCATGCCCTTGTCCTGAAGTCGGGAGTTCACTCAGATTTGTGCATCGAGAGTTCTCTAATGGATATGTATTGCAAGTGTAATAGCATGGAAGATGCCTGCCGGATTTTTGAGGATGCTGAGGTGCTCGATGAGGTTTCCATTACCGTGATTCTTGGGGGGTTTGCTCAAAATGGGTTGGAGGAAGACGCTCTCCGACTTTTTGTGAAGATAATGAGGGCAAGAATTGAGATTGATCCAAACATGATTTCGGCTGTCTTAGGGGTGTTTGGTGTTGTTACATCATTGGCTTTAGGGAAGCAAATTCATTCCTTAGTAATCAAGAGAAATTTAGGGTTTAATCCTTTTGTAAGCAATGGGATCATCAACATGTACTCAAAGTGTGGGGATCTGGCAGAATCTATAAAAGTATTTGATGGGATGGTTCAGAGAAGTTCAGTTTCATGGAACTCCATGATTGCAGCGTTTGCACGCCATGGTCGTGGTGTTGAAGCACTTCAGTTGTATGAAAATATGAGGTTAGAAGGTGTGGAACCAACAGATGTGACATTTCTTTCATTGCTTCATGCTTGTAGCCATATTGGATCAGTTGAGAAGGGAATGGAATTCTTGGAGGCCATGGTTAATCTTCATGAAATTAGTCCAAGAATGGAACATTATGCGTGTGTGGTTGACTTGTTGGGTCGGGCAGGATGTTTAAATGAAGCCAAGGCCTTCATTGAGGGATTGCCAATGGAGCCTGGTGTTCTAGTCTGGCAAGCCTTCCTGGGTGCCTGTAGTATTTATGGGGATTCAAAAATGGGGAAATATGCGGCAGATCACTTGCTTTCAGTGGCACCTGAGAGCCCCAGTGCATATGTATTGATGGCAAATATATATTCCTCTGAAGGAAGATGGGAAGAGAGAGCTAGGGTTATCAAGAAAATGAAGGAAATGAGAGTAAAGAAAGAGACAGGGATGAGTTGGATTGAGATTGAAAAGGAAATACACAGCTTTGTTGTCGAGGATAGGCTCCATCCACAAGCTGAGACCATCTATGAGGTTCTGGAGGAATTGATTGGACTCATGAGAGATGAAGGATATGTTCCTGATAAGAAGTTTGTGCTTTATGATTTGGACCAAGATGGCAAAGGAGTTTCTCAATGTTGAATCTAGGTATTGTTTGCATGGGTGCAATTTATACGATAAGCTGATTTGAACTTTCCTTGAATTTTAATACCAAAATAAGAAAATGAAATCTTAACAGCAATTTGCACCTGCGGGAGGGGGGAATGAGTAGCAAGAAAGATTACAAGCATACAACATAATAATTTAGAGGCTGTTTGGTACAGTGGCGTTGCATTGCATTTTGGGTTGATCAATACAAATTTGTGAGAAATGTGCTGTCACATCATATATTGAGTGTCACTTCAGTTAGAAAAATGCATGTCTTTGATTAAGCATTGCAATTTATGATTGAAACTCAAATTTGACATTTTAGGTAGAAATAACAATTTGTATTGATCAACTCAAAACATTTCAAGATAGAAAAAACAATCCAAAATGCAACACAACACAATGGTAGATGAACCCTAAATGGTTGTATTGTTGTCAACCTTGATGAGCTTCCCATAATTTTCAGCTATTAGCATCTAATATGTTTAGGTCAAACTCCTCTGTTCTTGTATGTGAATGGAGATGATTTATAATATATTAGCTATCATTCAACTGTTTTAGTTAGAAAATACCTTCATGTTGTAACCATCGGTGTTATTGGGTTATTGTCATCTTTAGATACTTGATCAATAGTCTTCTTCCCTCCATTTCTAAATTCCTTATTGTTTGTATGGTTGAAACCTTTTAGTTAGAAAACACCTTCATGTTGTAACCATCGGTGTTATTGGGTTTCTTCTTCCTTTCATTTCCAAATTCCTTATTGTTTTTTATGGTTGAAACCATTGTAAGGATTGTTGGTTCATTATCTAATGATAGATGAACGAATATCTGTCTATCAAATTCTTCAACAAGATGAGATTGAAACTGAGTAGAGTAGACAGGCAAGTTAGCAAGGCAGTTGGCAATGGTATCTCGTTCATGCTGACAAAAGCTTCAACACCTTACAACGATGATCACCAGAAGCCCCATGACAATCAGGTCTGTGGATGTGGGTCTTATCTGGCAGGTTCCATATGACTGGTTTTGTGAATTCATACAGGTTTGTCAATTCACTAAATCCTTGATGAATAATGGATTTGCAATGTGGAAGTTGAAAATTACACCTACAGTAATTCAGATAATGCAAGAAAAGAAGAAAAGAGGGAAAGAGAAAGAAGAAGAAAGAAGTTTCAGAAATAGGTTGTGGAAGAAGAAAACAAGGGAAGAGAGAAAAGAAGAATTCGAACCACTCTCTCTAGCTCTCATTCATCACTTCTATTAATAATTTTAAGTCTGAGTACAAGTGGCAGCCAACACTAAAGAAATAATTAAAGAAAATAAAAGAAGGTCCACAACTAAGAAACATAACTTTTAAATACTATTTAAAAGAAACAAAGAACACTAGAGCCCATTCTCACTACAGTGGACCACCTGGTAGAAAGAGCTGCTCCATCTCAAGGACTACCTTAAAAGTAGGGGTGTCAATGAACCGATTTTGGGTTGGGCCCCATCCATATCAAAATCAATTTGGATGAATCGAACAGACCAATAAGACATATTTTAATGTTCCAAAGTATTTATTGGATTTGATTGGACCTGATCTATCCATAATGGATTTTTATTGAATTGGGTTGGACTGATTGATTGAACCAATATCCAGTTCATTGATAGAAGATAAGAATACAGATGTCAATGGACCAGGTTTGGGTTGGAACCAAACTGATCCAGAGTATTCATCAAATGAGATTGGGCCTGATCCAGTGGTTCATCTGCAATGAACACGTATTGGACCAAATTGACAGCGCTACCTGAAAGATGCCCTTCCCCTAACTTCTCAGGGTCCACACTCCACAGGTAATGAGACCAAGTGTCAAGCCTTTATCTCTTTCCACATCCCCCTTCTTTTCTCTTTTCATGGTGGATGTACGTCATCCCGTATTAAGATAAAAGGAAATTTTCACTCCAATAAAAGATGCAAGCTTCTATATGACCACCCTAGTGATGAGATGGGCTTCCCTCAGGGCAATCCCATGCCCACACCGTTCTAACCGCCATTTGCAATCTTGAATTGGGAATATCTTCCCAGGGAGATATTCTTAATGGAAGGCTCTCCCTATTCTTAATGGAAGGCTGTAAAGGCTGCTCTAATGGGCTTTGCCCTGACAGAAGCTGAGCTTCCTAGTGATGAACATGTAAACGGAATTGTAACAATGCTTCAATGTTTTTTAGGCCGATGTTCTGCTTGGTCATGTGTAGATAAACTCATTTCAAAACATGTAGTGAAAGGACAACTCCTTCCCTCCTTTCTAAAAAGAGCAAAAGTTTTTTCTTTCCACGGAAATCTAACTTGATTACTTGAGTTCTGAGTATCATACCCATTACCCCAGAATCATGGCCTACATACCTAAAAGCTTGAGGGCTTTAGAGGTTGGGTTTTGGGGAGCAATGGGAACTGGGAATCATCAATATCGAATCCCCCCACTCTTGGAGACCTCATGATCCAAAAGCGTATCCAAGTCCCAAGTAGACATTGCATCCATCACATATGTCATATCTAAGTAATCAACAAGGCATGAATCCTCTCTGAAAAAACGATCAGCACGAAAAAATTGTAAATATAAAAAATAGTTAATCATCAATTAGGTTGATCTACAGTATCATACCGGCATGAATCCCCTCTGCTAGATTCCGTCAGCTCAATTAGTTTGGCCTTCATTAATGGGCAAGAGGCAAAAGTCATATCTAAGTCAAAACACAAAGCAAAGGTCCAGACCGATGGAACAGAGGACCCAATGTTCCAGTATCAATGTCCAAAACTCAACTTGGTATAAAATTTGCACAATCTGGTGATAGGGACTGTCCTATTGGAAAGGCCAGCCCATGGGCTTCTCTGGACAATATATCCAAAATTGACGATTGAGGAGTTTAGATATGCTACCAACAGACGTTCCCAACTTGCGTTTACAGTAAACATCTCCCCATGTATGACAAAGGAGATGTTCCCTATGTATGATTGCAGTGGCATATAGAGACATTGTTGGGAGCATTGTGTTGGTAGCAGATCTCTGCCCACAACTGAGATCTATAATTATAAGGTGTCCGGTTGTTCTATAACAAAGGAGATCGGTTTCTTGTCTCTGCATTGCCATCATCCGTCCTACAACGTGCTTCTAGAGACTTTCAGATTCATTTCTATAATACCCTAAAGATGCCCTCCTATGCTTATTAGCTGTATGTTTAGAGCTGCCAAAATCTAACTAATAATGGAGGTCTTCAACAAATGAACATGATTATATACCATTTGTAGCCTTCCTTCCTTGGACAAAACTACCCTGTTCAACGGGTCAGGTTTCATCTAACCCGAACCCCACTCAATGCAACTTCAACCTGAATCCAATCCGCCTGGCTAAAAAAAATATCAGGAATATCAAATTGACCCGATCCATCCCATATATAGTTCGGGCTACAAATGGATCGAACCGAATCAGATATAATTAGATCCAGATTTGATTCATTTATAATCGAATTTGAATTGGATCTTATTCTCCGGATTTATATTGGGTTCAAATCAAATTCAGGTTCTAGTTAAATATTAAATAGCATAACAAATTAAACTAAAATCATCAAAATATTATGTATTACTAATAAAATGACCAAAAGATGACTTTGATTTATATTTCATGATAAACAGAATAGAAAAATACTCATATAAAACTACACATAATTCAGTAAAAGCACAACATTAAAACCAATTTTACTATATATATATATATCAATTGGGGGATCCAAATATATGGATCGAATTTAAAACACCCTTAATGGGATCGAATTAGAACTTATATTTCAGACAATAGGATACCATTTGCAGCCCTGCACTTACATTCAATCAATCAATTATATTTATATATAACGAATTCAATTTTGCAATATCAACGGGTCAGGTTCAACACGGTTCGCTTAACCCAAAAGTCAATCGATCGGGTCAGTGAGGGTCCACCACTTAACCCGACCCACTTATATCCCCAAATGTTAGGACATGCAAATCAAATATTCAGATGACATTTTGGTCCACTAGCATATATATACCTGGTTTCTTTGATATAGTTGGGGAGTGAGCCATCACATGCCAAGAAAATTTCTCCATGTGATCACATGCTCCGGGACCATCCCATGTTTTAATCTTGTAAGCAAGGAGTCAGGCCTTATCCCTTTGACCATTCCATATTAAATATCCATGCTCATAAAGCTAAATAAAGAAATCATCTACTGTCAAAACCTTTCTAGTAACTTGGAGCTCATAAAACAATTTGTTATATTGCTTCCCATTTACATGCAAAATTAGAGAAATTGAATCCTTCTGTGTTTTACTTCACTTGGGCACCATGTGCTGTTCATGTATTCTATAGAGTCTTAGCATGTTTCACATTCACCAGACCAACTCACTTGGTTTACTTATCACACCATGGTTGGGTGTATTGGCCTGTATCGATTTTTTCAAATTGGTTTAAGGGGTTGGTTTAAGACCCATTTACCCCTGAACTAGGTCAGACCTCACACCAAGGTTGGGTGTATTGGCCTGCAATTTTTTCAAATTGGTTTAGGGGATCAGTTTAAGACCCATTTACCCCTGAATCAGGTCAGACCTCAAAACACCCACTATAGGTAGACCTGGCAAAAAGTTGACCCAACTCGTTAATCTAACCCAACTCAACCCAAAAAAACAGGGTTAAGGTTTCATATTTAGCTACTTGAATGTGAGAATGACCTGACCTGACCCAACCCGGAAAAAACTGGGTTGGGTTGGGTCATGGGTCAATCCGCTGACCCAATTGTCAAGTTTAATTGGGACTATTTTTGCATTGTTAGAAGTTTCCATTTTTTTATTTTTTTCTATTTAGTTTGTACTCTTTAAATTCTTAAATGTTCAAGCTTTTTTATTTTATATTTAGAATTTTAAGTTTAATTCTTTTAATTTTGGCATTTTTCATGTAGTTTTTCTTTATTCTTTTTTAAATTTTAGTTTTTTGGATGATCCAAATTGACTCATGGGTCAACCCTAATCCGAACATTTAGGGTTAAGGTCTAATATTTAACAACTCAACCCAAAATCCAACCCAAAGGGTCTTGACCCAACCCACCCAACCCAATTGCCAGGTCTAACTGTAGGGGCATATTGGAGGGCCACCCATACGATATGTATGGGCTGATACATCCCAATACGTTTCGATTTTTTGAATCTTGAACCACACCTGCTCTGAAAATCAGACTGGATCGGACTGGACTATCGGACCGTTTGACTTGGGAATCGGTCATCAGTCATCACTCTGAATCCATAACCGGGGTTCAGATTGAATGATCGGATTTTTTGATCCGTAACTGATGGCCAGGCGGTTGGTTTTTAAAACCATAAATCACACCTTCCTAACATTTACCGACTGAAAGCGATGATTTTAAATTAGAAGCGCCATCTGTCCATCTTCCCCTTATTAAACTCACTCATAAAAACTACAGAGCACAAGCATCAATGGCCTCCCCAGAGAGTCCGCAGTTAAGCTCTAGATCCATGGAGCCGACATCGAGCCCGCGGATCTCTTTCTCCGTCGACTTCGTCGACGACAATGATTTCATCTCCATAAGCCCGCGCTCTGAGTCGCCAAACAAGTTTGACACAAAACGGGAAAAGGGGCCGGTGCGCAATGTAGATTTCGAGTTTCTTTCTAGCAATTCCACCGGTGATAGGATGTTAACGGCCGACGAGCTCTTCTTTGAAGGCAGGCTCCTTCCCTTCTGGGAAATGCAGCATTCGGAGAAACTAAACAAGATCTCTCTCAAAACAAAGGATGCAGAGAAAGAGGAGAAGGGGAAGGAGGTAAGCAAGGAAGAGAGTGGGGTCAGCTGGTTTGTTGATGATGACCCATCTCCTCGGCCCCCCAAGTGCACTGTTCTGTGGAAGGAACTTCTGAGGTTGAAGAAGCAACGGGCAACCACATTGTCGCCGTCTGCATCGTCGTCGTCGTCAGCATCATCAGCGTCGTCAGATGTGTGTGCCATGGATGAAGGGAATAAGGATCCAATGGAAGACAGAGGAGTAGGGAGCAGAGAGAAGCATAGTAAGAGGATGAAGAAAGGGTTGGAAAGGACAAGGTCAGCTAGTGTTAGAATAAGGCCTGTTGTCCATGTACCCATTTGCACTCAATCAAAGATAAGTTCCTTGCCACCTTTGTTTTCTCTTAAGAAACCAAATCTAGAGAGATAAGAGGACGCTCTGTGACTGTGAAAAAATGAAGACAAGAGAGAGACTCTAGTTGGTTCCTTTTAGTAGGATTGTTCAATGTTTATGACCCTGATTTTTCTTTCTTTTTTGTTTTTCTTTCATAGTTGAATTTTCGTTTTTTCAAGTCAAGTTAGTTGAATTTTCATTGGTGGTGGATTTGTTGCTGCCTTGCATTCGATGATGCAATGTAATTTCTCCCTGTTTTTTATTTTTTATTTTATTCAATCAGTTCAAGTATTCAATAGTTTTCATCTTTTCTCTTATTTCCTGAAAATATAAGAATTCTGAGGTTGAGTGCAGTCTAAAAATCCCAATATTATTTTTATTTCATTTATTTATTTATTTGAATTCATGGGACTACGCAAGAGGGTGGGTTTGGGTCTCCGTCCCCGATCCCCGATAGGGATGGGTTCCCCATGAGGACCCGAATTTCTGAATTTTTTTAAAATAAATTTACTTAATCCCCATCTTCGATCCTGACCCCGATCGGGGATTCCTATTAATCCCCGTTGTTGTCCCCGCCCCGCCAAAACAATCCCCATCCCCAACCCCATTGGGTCAGGGAAGCAGGGTCTCCGTTGGGGATGGGGAAAATAGCCATCCCTAACTACACAATAGGGGTAACCTATCTCCCATACCCACAACATCCCAACCTGGTGGTAATGGGATTTGATCCCAAGTCTTTGCTACAGGGTTAGAACTTTAGGCTGTGTTTGGTTATAGTGCAATTTGTTTGTACTAGTACAAATGTATGGGAGTGCAAATTAAAAAAAATGAAAATTTTGGTTTAATTTTGTTTTAGATTTTATTTTGTTTTGCTTTAGGTCTTATTTTACTTTATATGTACTGCAACCAAACAAAATAAGATAAAATTTGAAACAAAAATAAATCAAAATTTACACCCAAAACATTCACACTACCATAATTTTGCATAAGGGCAAATAAATTTGCACTGTAACCAAATACAATATTATGACTCATTGTCTATACATTTGGGCATGAATTTCAAAACCGGACCGAAAAAACCGGGAACCAGTCACTGTTTTACCTCAGAACCGTCATTTTGGGTAAAACCGTTGATTTGGTCAGCAAACCGTTGATCCAAGCGATCGAATCGTCTATTGATTTTTGGCCTTTTTTTATTTTTTTTATCAGAATGGGTCATCCATTCGGTTCAAACAGTTAGATCGTTCGACCCGAGAACCGGACCCCTGAAAAGTTCGATTTTAAAAACCTTGCATTTAGGGCGTTCACCCATGCAGTGCAGTTTTCTCAATTATTTATAAAACCTGTGATACTATACGTTTTAAGTGAAAATTCTGCACACACTGTAAAAGTATAGAAATTTCGGGCGGTCATTGGAAACATTTCTCGTAAATTAAGCATGCATGTATGGAATGGAAGATATTCTTAATGTACGGCTAAAAGTGATGTGAAATAGATTTTGCTTGCAGGAGATTCAGGCTCGGGTGAAAGAAACGTTTGAATGTGATAAATTTGAATGGTAAACTTGAGCTGGTAATTAACAATCATTTTCTCAAAGAGGCGATCATCACGCTACGATATGTATTGTACTTTTAATTGATTATGCATGTTTTGTTCACTACATGCAAATTAATGTTGTACTAAAAAAGTTATTATAGAGATTAATGTTTTTTTTGCTGCTAAAATTTGCAATTAAGTAAAAATGGAAAATTATTAGAGATTTCGGATGATAAGATGTTACCTTGATCTTAAAATATCACCTCGTACATGAAATGTTCTTGAGGTTCCTTACAACTTGGACTGTGTTTTAAGGAATCCAGTGTCCGTGGTGTGTTTCAATCAATTTCACATTCATTGGTGAAATTCAGATGTCATTAGTTTTGATAGCAGTCGAAGAAAATGCGAATTCAACCCCTTCACCCTGAAAGTTAGGTTGATTTAGAAAAGAAACATAGCCAAAATGGTACCAAATCTAACACAACATAAATATTAAATGAGCACTTGATAAGTATTTTGACAACTCTTTGTGAGGCCTCAAATTTCACACTGCTCGAAACTCATATTGGAGATTAAGAACAAGCGTATTCATGGGCCCCCAGGCCCTATCCACCATTTATCTCAATCTCATGGTGGTCAACCTTAAGTATTCGAGACTCTTATAGAATATCTTAGGTTGCATCAGAAAGTGATTTTCCTTTCTAATTGGCTTTTAAACAAGTTTTTTTTGAATAAATGCTTATAAGCGCATTTGGACATTTGAACATGACTTATCTCCTTTTTTAAGTTAAAAACTCAAGTCCTTAAAATAAGGAAGAATGGCTTTATGGGATCATATCTTTCGGGCATCATATAATTCTCCATCCTCAAATATCTTCTTTACACAAGCATGCAGGTACACAAACCATCATAATCACCAGCAAGAATGGCTCAGCTGGACTTAATGGCTGCATCATGGGCTGTTGGGCTAATGACGTGATTTCTTGCAAGCAAAAACTGTGAAGTCATGCAAATTTAGCGGTATATTAGAAACATCTCTCCATGAATTTAAAAGATATTCTTAATATGTGATCAGAGATTTTGCTTAAAAGAGATCCGGGCTTATTGGGCCAATCATTAACACCTCATGGCAACCATAAAGTGCATATGACTTTGCAACTTATGCTACTCGCACCCGTCTCGTTTTCAAATTTTCATATTCAGGTAGTTGAACAGCATTAATAGGAGAAAGGATTAGCTGAATCTGGTGGTTGTGTTGTGTTATGGGCTGTGGGACCAATAAAAAATGCCCCTATCCAGTCATAAAGTGTATATGGCCCACGACCATTGGGGGCTTTTTTTTTTTTTTTTACACCAACCATTGGAGGCCGTTTGATAACCAAGATTCAAAATATATCGATACGCGAATCGATACAGATTTTGGTCATTTTTCTTTTCGCAACTGGTTTAGGCCTCTCCCCACACCCACTGTAGGGGCATATCGGATGGGTCTCGGAACGATACGTGTCAATACTTTGAAACTTGTTGATAACAGTTGAAATAGTTTAACTGAATAGCTTATGATTTGTCGTTTAGGCTCCTTAAATATTTTACTATTTAATAGTTTTATCTATTAAAAGTAAGGTTCAAAATATCGATACGCTCGATACACCGATAAAGGCGTATCGGGCTAATCGATACCTTTTTTTACTTTTTTTTTTTATTTTTTTTCAAAATTGGTTTAGGGGGGCCGGTTTAGGGCTCCTCCACCCCCTGAACTAGTCAGACCCCCAATACACCCACTGTAGGGGTGTATCGAAGGGGTCCCGAAACGATACGTATCGGCCGATACGTGTCGATACTTTGAACCTTGATTAAAAAGATAAGCAATAAACTATTCAATTCAGCACTGTTATCAGACCCCTCAATTTTCATTTATTGCAGACATGGAGCATTATTATTGGCCCCACAGCCACCAAAGGAATGGGCCCGGGGCCATTAAACAAATAAGGGGAATTGTCTAAAATTCACCATGAGTTTTCAACATTTCCCTTAAACTCACCACAACTTTTCAAAATGTCTAAAACTCACCATGTTAACAAGTTTTTATTTTCCAAAACTCACCTTCCATTAGTGCACCGTTAATACTTCTTAACAGTGGTGTTCATGTCAGCATAAATAACAATTTTCATGACCAAATTACCCTTGAATGGCGAGTTAGAGGAAAAATGGTATTTTTAGTTTTCAATTTTCTTGTTTTATTTTGCATTTTTAGTGTTTTGTTATAATTTCCAATGTTTTTTATAATTTCTGTTTTTTACATTTTCTATTTTCTACAATCTATAAATTTTCCTATATTTTTTGTTATTTATTTGTAATTTCTGTGTTTTTCTATAATTTTGGTGATTTTCTACAATTTTTATTTTCTGATTTTGTTTTTCAATTTCTATAGTTTCTATAATTTGAAAATAATTTTTTATATTTTTGTAATTTCTATGTTTTTATGTATTTTTATCTGAAAATATTTTTTGAACTTTTCCCTTTTTTTCATGTCTAAATATTAAAATGGTAATATATTAACACTAGTTAATTTATTTTGTATATATTTTATATTTTTCTATAATAGTTAAAATAGTAATATATTAACACCCATTAGTCTTTTTAACAGTCAAATTAGTGACATGGTGAATTTTAGACATTTTCAAAAGTTGTGGTGAGTTTAAGAAAAATGCTAGAAACCTTTGGTGAGTTTTAGACAATTATAACAGCCACCAGTCACCACTCACCAGCTGCCCACAAACTTGCCCTAACAGCTCGTCTAATAAATAGTTCAAGGTAATGAGTGAATTGACTTTCGCTCTGTTCCGACAAAATCAGATTCGATTGGTGTAAGTTCCATTCAAACGGTCTTGTAGCCTTGCATTGGAAATATCTCCTCCTGAAATAAAGCACATAAATACAGTGTACGGACATATCCCCAATGAAAGGTTGTAAAAGCTGTCTCAACAGGTCTTGCACCTTCCAGTTCCAGACGTAACATTGTTATCCCTATTCCACAGTTAATTGTTATATTATTTTTAAGATAAAAGAACTATATTAGTTAGTAATAGGAATAATAAAGTTCATTACAGTATCCCATCCGGGTAGCCCAACCACAGTTAACTGTTAATTAGACTGCTTCCTCCATAATAAGGCTGAGTTTGTTTGTCGTACAAATGGAGATCAAATCAGCTCCTCACAAGATTGTCCCTCACAAATGTTCCATAGCATATCTCTGCCATGTATTGGATATATTTCCCGATGATAATCTCAAAAATGTTGATGGCATCATCAGGAGATATTTCCGATACATGAGACGTTGTGGGGGGCAATTTTGTGGGGGCTTGATTTGAACTCGTGCAAATGTCAGTTCAATACATATATGCCCTCCCCTTTTGTTCAATTTTGTAAGTATTTGGGTAAGATATTTGTATTTTCTTTTGTTTCTGTTTTTTTTTTTTTTTTGAAAATGCCAGAAAGATATCATACCGAAAGGCTTTGACCGATTACAACCCTAAAACCCATCTGATTGGTTTTTATTTTTATGATACCTGTTGGCAATCATAGTCGAAACCTATTTTGTCAACAAAATGACAGCCATCCTAACTTCCAAAAAATGTTTGCATTCAAAATGATGGCACTCAAAGTTAAAAAAAAGGTGGGTTCCGGTCTTGAGTTTGTATTTCAACATGAGTTAACATCTCCCCATCAACATGAGTTAACATCTCCCCAAAATGATGGCACTCAACGTTGAATCTGTTTCAACACAACCCTGAATCAATTTCTGTTTTCATGAACCAATGTATTTGTATTTGTTTGTAAGCACTGCCAACAAACGCAGCCTAAATTGTGAATATTTGTTGAGGGGATTGGAAGGAGTAGGGATTAATCCCAAAAAAAAAAATAAATAATAAAAAAACTGGCAGCTGACGTGGCTTTCAAGAAGGTGCCAATGAGTTTCATGGTGCTTGGAGTTTGACGTGGCAACTGACTCCTGCCATGCTTTTCTTTTGTGACATGGCAGGAGTCATTTTTCTTTGTTATCCCACTATATTATCACACTTCGCTATTAAATTCAAACCTTCACACAATAAATTTTCAGAGAGAGAGAGGGAGAGAACCGAAAGTATGGTATTCCTCTTTCTTGCTCTCGTCGCTCTTCCATTGGCTTCATCTCTCTGTGACAATTCCTCCGATTGCCTGTCCCTTCTCCAATTCAAAAACAGCGTAACAGACGACCCAGATGGTCATCTGCGAGGTTGGAATGAGGGCACTTCTTTCTGCAACTGGACTGGAATTCGGTGCCACCCACAGCTCAAAAACCGGATAGTTGCTCTTGAGCTAGTAAACATGGGGTTGCAGGGAACTATCTCACCTTCTCTAGCCAACCTTTCTCTGCTCACAGTCCTCAGCTTGCAAGACAACAGATTTTATGGAGAAATTCCAACAGTGTTGGGTAACCTATCTAATTTAGCCCGCATGAATATGAGTGGCAACAATCTTCAGGGCCGAATTCCTGCCACACTCCAAGGTTGTCACAGTCTCAAAATGGTAGACTTGACTTACAATAATCTCTCTGGGAGCATTCCTGATGAACTGGGTCAACTAAAGAACTTGACATACTTGGCGCTCTCTGTCAACCACCTCACTGGTAACATACCAGAATCTCTATCAAACTTAACAGAATTGACAGACTTGGAATTGGCTGTCAACTACTTCAGTGGAAAGATCCCACCAGCGCTTGGAGCACTTCCAAAGCTGGAGATCATGTACTTCCACACCAACTACTTCACAGGAAGGATACCAGCGGCTCTCGCGAATTGTTCTGCTCTGCGTGAAATTACACTGAGTGAGAATACCCTGACCGGAGAAATTCCCTCAGAATTGGGTAACAGACTCCACAACCTACAGAGGCTGTATTTTCTGGAGAACCAGCTTTCAGGTCAGATCCCAGTAAGCTTATCTAATCTTTCTCGGCTGACACTGCTTGACCTTAGCCTCAACAAGCTAGAAGGGAAGGTTCCTCTGGAGCTGGGGAAATTAGGGAAGCTTCAAATCCTTTACCTCCATAGCAATGACCTTGTTAGTGGCTCTGATAATTCTTCCCTCCGGATTCTTACCGCTCTTACCAATTGCTCACTCCTTCAGAAACTTCACTTAGGTTCCTGCTTGTTCACAGGGAACCTGCCAGACTCTGTTGGTGCTCTTTCCAAAGATCTATATTACTTCAACCTCCTCAATAACAAAATAACTGGAGAAATTCCATCCAGCATTGGAAATCTAAGTGGCCTTGTGCACCTAACCCTATGGTATAATTACTTGAATGGTAGCATTCCTGCAACAATAGGGAGGCTTGGGCAATTGCAGAGATTGTATATAGGGCGAAACAAGTTACAAGGACATATCCCAGACAGTATGGGGCAGATGACTAACCTTGGCCTACTGGACCTTAGCAATAATTCAATTACAGGGCCAATCCCATCTTCACTCGGTAACCTCTCTCAGTTGAGGTATCTTTACTTGTCTCATAACAACCTATCAGGAAACATTCCCATGGAACTTACACGCTGTAGTCTTATGCTGCTTGATTTATCTTTTAACAAACTACAAGGGCCCCTTCCTATAGAAATAGGTCACTTACCTAACTTGGCTCTTATGCTCAATCTTTCAAATAATCATCTTGAAGGAGAATTACCTGCAAGCATTGATCTGGAAACTGTCCAGGCAATTGACATGTCAGAAAATCAATTTTCTGGTCCAATACCTAGTTCAATTGGGAGCTGCATTTCTTTGGCGTATCTAAATCTCTCTAACAACATGCTTGTAGGCTCAATACCAGAGTCCTTAGAACAGATTAGGAATTTAGAAATTATTGACCTGTCTTTTAATGGGTTATCTGGTAAAGTTCCAATCTGGATTGGCAAGAACAAGATGCTCAAGAATCTCAATTTATCATATAACAGATTAACAGGATATGTTCCAAACAATGGGAGTTTCAAAAATATGGGAAGAAGTTCACTCATGGGGAATTCGGGTCTGTGTGGTGGCTCCGCATCAATGGATCTCCCTCCATGCATATTGCAGGATAAGAAAAAGAAGCATAAGATAGAGAAGTGGGCTTATTTTTTGGTTGCAAGTTCAATAATTTTTGCACTCTTGATATGTGCATTGGTTATTGTTTGTGTTCGCCAATTCTTATACAAAAAAGAAAATATCAGGTCAGTGAAACCAGCTTTTTTGGCTTTCCCTCGCATGCTTGGAGGACAATATTTAACCCAGAGGGAGATAGAAATTGCGACAGGTGATTTCCATGAGGCTAATCTAGTTGGAAGGGGAAGCTTTGGATCAGTGTATAAGGCTAGTATCAATAGTGGAAAGACTTTGTTGGCAGTTAAGGTTCTGAATCAGGATTCCAATAAGAGCAGCAAGAACTTCGAAAGGGAGTTTCGGATATTGTCTAAAATCAAGCACCGCAATCTAGTCAGAATGGTTGGAGCAATCTGGAATGCAGATTTCAGGGCTCTCATATTCCAATTTATAGGCAATGGGAACTTGGGGCAGCATCTCTATCCAGATGGTGCAGTAAGGGGACAGGAATGTAGATTGACAATGAGAGAGCGAATGAGAATAGCAATTGATGTAGCACATGGCTTGGAGTACCTACATTATGGGTGTTCGGTTCGAGTTATTCATTGTGACCTGAAACCACAAAATGTGCTACTGGACAGTGATATGGTAGCCTATGTAGCAGATTTTGGGATTGCAAAGCTCATTTCATCAGACAACCTCAATAAAGATACTACCACCACAACCGCTTTTCTTCGAGGCACAGTTGGGTATATACCCCCAGGTACAACAATTTGTCTCCTGAGAGAACTATTTTCTTGCTTTCGTTAGCAAAATTCCATCAGGCTTCACCCTGTATCAAGTATGTCTTCTCGTTAGATAGGTTTAGCAAAAAGGTTATATAGCAGCCAAATTGATGCAACCCTCCTTTATTTGGTCTTGGGGCAGGAACTGCAAACAAGACCCCAGCACTGGCAAAGTTGCTATCTGAATCAAGTGATCAAGTAAAATATTAACTGATGGAGTACAGTCTTTGATATGAATTATTAGGACATGTGTTCTCAAGCAAATATGAAAAAAAAAATCAGGACATGTATTAACTAGAAAAACTTGATGTTATTATTTGTGTAATTAGGAATCTCTTGCATAGGGAGCACTGGATTTTCAAAAGTTACAATGCCCATTTTGGTTAAATAAAATTATGCAACTGCATAATTTGCAATACTTTTCATCATCCAAGTAGTATAAGATATCCTGGATTTATTGGTTGAACAGTTGGACAAAACGACTTAAAATCAACAAGCTGTACAGAGCTACATTTTGGGAACACCATTCACTTGGTGCATATCAGAAAAAGGTCAATGGGAACTAAACCACCATAATGGAGGTGAATATAAAAAAGATACTTTATCTAGATGTACAGAATGACTCCTGTGATTATTTTAGAGTTTTTTTTCTCAAACTTAGTGGCGATTCAAACTTGCTTAAGCTATTATGGCTGTGCTTATCCAAATTAAAGCCATAGAATGGGTCTGAATTAACAGCTTGCACCTGCACCGTATCCAGGCTATGGCATCTTGGAGTTTGCCAAATAGGTTTGGTTCAACCTTCACAAGGTTGAAGTTAGAGAGTTTACTTGCATAAACCTTAATCTAGACTTCCTAACTCTTCGCCAGCCATTTACTATCATTCATAGAACCCATCTTGACTCTTTATTTTCTTTTTTTTTAAAGCCCAAAGACTAGATTCCATTCAACATCGACAAATTATACCTCAGAAACTATCGATGACCTTAGAAAAGCAAATATCTATATACTATAATTGATGATTTTGAAGTAAAAGAACACACTAAACTCTAGGTCAGTCAAATAAAAGATTGACATAAAATATACAAACTTCGAAGTTTTGAAATTGTCAATTTACCATGGTTCCCATAACTTAGAGCATATCCCAAGTTTTGAATTCTTTTAAAAAGTCTCTCTATATCAATCAAAACGGAGGTAAATAAATCAGCATATACTATATAAAAAATCATAATTTTTTTACAGTACTTCGCTATAAAATCTACAATATGAAAGGGAAAAAATTGTTATTGATGGAGCAAAATGGCCGGACAGGATTTGTTTAGTCAACACCAAATATTTGGGATTAAGACTAAGTTGAGTTGAGTAGAGTACTACACAAATAAAAAGTTATACCCAATCAGAAAACTTACTATTTGTTAGCTATGAACTGAATCCAACCATGATGGATCTACTAAATACTAAGACCATAATGTATTGAGACAACAGGTCCTATATTATTAGGATAGCTTATTTGATGATGCAGCTTACTTGATTTACAGGAGGGAGGATATTTATCTTTACTGAGAAGTCGATGATCACAAATTCTTCACCATAGCATAATTATCAATTACTTCTTTCTCATTAGCTTCTCCATAGGATATACTTGTTTCAACTGAATGAAAAAACATTACCAAATCGAAGCTATGATTGGCAAAACCTCAAGCCACAGATTAGAGGGACCAATCTCTCTACTATTTTCATGATGATTCATATGTCTTATGTTTCACAACAGATCACTGACAATGTATTCATGGACACATAGTTAGAGAATCAATTCATATCTATGATTTTGATCATGTAGAGATTTTTCCCTTTCCAAAGTCAAAAGACTATATGATTTTCACTTCTATAGTTAATAAATAACAGAACCAAATGTTTTCAAGACTCAAATGAGAAAGCTTTTTTCTATTTTCTTCCTATATTTTGGTCCAGGCACATAATATTCAGATCAAACTAATTGATAAAAGTCCATAGAACATTACTAACACTGCTTTGAGTGGTTTATAATTAAAAGAGCATCTCATAAAACTAATTGATAAAATTTCTAATTCATTTAGTAAATTCCATTAATTTTGATTTTGCTAAGTGAATGCTTTTTTTTCTTTGAAATAAAGAAACACTTAATTGGGCTAAGAGTTTCCAATGCTTCTGTGCAGAATACGGACAGAGCTTTGAGGTATCAGATTAAGGAGACGTGTATAGTTTTGGGGTAATGGTGTTGGAAATGGTAACGAGGAAGAGACCAACAAGTGACATATTTTCTGATGGATCCAATCTAAGGAATTGGGTCATTTCTTCATTTCCCAATCAAATTTTGGATGTTGTGGACATATCTCTAAAGAAGGAAGCATATAACAAAGGTGGAAGCAATGCTGAACAAAAGCTAGAAGAATTATGTACCCATATATTTGATATATGCTTGATGTGCACAGAAGAGAATCCGCAAAAACGACCCTCAATGTCCTCAGTCACACGCAGACTAGAGAAAGTTTGGGGAGAAATGGAAATTGAAACATAGAATAAAAATAAAGAGGTGGAAGCACTAAGTTTCATAAAAAAAAGTTATGTACTTGAACTGGTGTGAAGACCCACTGAAAATTAAATCCAATACTGATTGGGTTTCCTTAGTATGACCAAATAAATTGAGGGAGTTGAGTTTTTAGTGCCTTGAAGATGCCATGGATGGATTTGAGTTGCCTTGCTTTGAAACCAATATCATTCTTCTGCATTTGTAAATACCATCTAGATGAAAACTGAATAGTAGTTCTTTCTACATTGTACATTTTACTATTTGTCAGAAATCAGCATGGTCTGAGACTGAAATGAATACGCTGTTTGTATTTAGTGAACCCTTCTCCATTTAATGTGGGGATATTTGTACTCCAGCTTAGTCCTTGCTGTTTCAAGTGGCAAACATTGAATGAACAGGCTGTAGGGGAATTACTACTTTGGCACTGTATGCTGTGACAGGATCATCTGTTAATGTTTTCCCATTCTATTGAACTTTTGCAGAGGAATTCCTGCGGTCAGTCAATATAGAAAATATTTGGCAGTTGGCATAGAAGTTACATATACACACATAAATAATTGTTTCTATTTGCCTGAAGCTCATCCTCACATCATATGCATTAAACTATAGCTTTCACACAGAAGTGCCAGAATAGTACCCTGTACTTTAGGGGTTGTCACAAGTTAGTACTTAGTACCCGAACTTCAAAACTTGCCACTGCAGTACTGAACTCCCAAAACCTATCAATTTAGTCCAAAATTGTTAATGGACGTTAAGTGACATGTGAAATGACACAGATGCCCTTCAGATGTCTTCTAATTTTCTTTCAATTAGCCTGTTCCTTCATCTTTCTCTTTTCCTCCCTCCCCACCACTCCCACACAGCCCGAATTTCCACCGCCCACACAATATCGCCCCTGACCTTCGTCTCGTCTCCAGCAACTGCATAATTCAGCAGCACCTGACCACCCATTTCTCCCCAACTCCCCATAACTGATGAATCAAAAGCAGCATTACTTGATGTAGACACAAATGAAGTGGAAGGAGTGTTGGCTGCACCATCCGTCGGACGCAAGGCCCTACCATAGGTTTCCAGGTGATCATGAAACAGATTGATGAATTCCTCTTTAGGGTCTGAACTAGTATGATGCCCCTGGGTGTAGGGGTGTCAATGGATCGATTTTGGGTTGGGCCCCATCGGAATCAAAATCAATTTAGACACATTGGACGGACCAATAAGACATATCTAATTGGCCTGGTCCAAACTTAATGGTCCAAATTATTTATTGGATTGGATTGGATTGGACCCGGTCCATCTGCTATAGATTTATATTGGATTGAGTTGGATTGAACTAATATTTGGTCCATTAAGAATACAAGTGTCAATGGACCAGGTTTGGATTGGAATCAATCTAGATGAAAACAAATTTGAACAGATTGGATAGTCCAGACATTGAATTGGATTGATCCAAAATGGTAAGTATTCATCAAATTGGACTGGACCTGGTCCATTTGTAATGGACTCATATCGGACTGGATCGAATTGGACCAAATTCGGACCAATTGACACCCCTATCTGGGTGTTCCCAGTAGTAGTACTGTTAGGCTGAGAATCACATGCTGCTACATTGGCTGTGTCCTTGTACCTTGTTTGACTCCTGACTTTTAACTACCCACTTTGGCTTCCCAATAAGACCCCAACAAGTCTCACGTGTATGCCTAGATTGTCGGCAATGGGTACACCACAACTTATCCTTGTAATCCCCCTTCTTATAGTCATCCTCACTACATTGCCACCACCCTTTGCAGCCAAAGCAATCTGTAACTCCCCCCCAGTTGTAACCATCACACTTCTGCTTTTCTTAGATTGTATTATGGCATAAACTTCTTAGACTGAAGGAAGATCACTACTCCCCAAAATCTGAACCCTGAGAGGTTCATACACTGGGTTCAGTCGCAACAAGAATGCAAACACCCACTCCTGTGAAACTAACTTATTGTGCACCTTTGCATCATCATCATTTTTCCATTCAATTGTTTGGTAGTGATCTAACTCCTACACTGAGGGTTGCATACAAGCTATGGCCCCCTACTTATAGATAAAGGATTGGACCTGTAATTGATAAATCTTTGCATAGTGCTTTTGCTCTGAATAGGTTGATTTAGATTTTCCCCTGTTGTAACATACAGCTTTACTCCCTTGGACCATTCCAGATAATTTAATCCATTCAATGGGGTAATACGCAAAAGGAAATTCATGCTGTCAGCCCCTTCGGTAGATGTTCCCTGAAGTGATGTAATTCCAGACAATGCAGAATCGTCAGTTGCCGATCAGTTGTTCACTCAAGCACCCAACCACCAAAAGCACAGCGAACTCAATAAACAGAACCCAGCACACGCGATGGAAAAAATTAGGGACTAAACCAGTAAACCCGAGTCAAATAATAGGAACTGTTGAAGCCCTTCTCACACACTGGCTATACAGCCAAAAAACAAGTTTTGCTCATCACCAACACTGCGCACACTGTTCGTAGCACATACCTGTTGTGCACATGATCACACGATCCACTACAGCAACAAGAGAAAGGCACACGACCCTAAAAAAGACTGTTTACAGCATTCGGCTACCACCAATTGATTCCCTTGGCATTGGGGCCAAGAACAAAAGAGAATGAGAGATGTACGTTTGCTGGTTTGATCAGTCATAAGGAAAGAACTTTTTCCAAAGTTCAGGAAAAAAAAGGAAAAGGATTTGAAGGGAGAAGTCGATCTGAGATCTTCTATTGCCCAAGAAGATGCTCTGATAACATATTCTTCACCAAAGAATTAGGCCCCGTTTGATTGCAGTAATAGGTTTCTGGTGGAATCGGAATGATTCCGATCCAACTATTTGGTTGGGCAGAATCCCATTCCTATTCCTGCTGGAATGGCACTCCTCTCCATTTGAGGGAATGACCACTCCCTGCCCCTCGGGAGTGAAATCTCATTCCTGTTGATTCTAATTTCCATCCCTATTTCTGTGTGAATCAAACAGACTATGGGAATGGACCATTCTGATTTCAATTCCAAAAGATTTTGATTCCAATTCAAGCCAAAGAAGGCAAAAATCTTGTTTGGCAGCATCCCTTGTATTGTTTATACTTGAGGCTTAGTTTGGAAGGAGTACAAATACAAATATGTATAGTACAAATACAAACAATATTATAAAATATAAGGTTTTGCACTCTACATATTTGCATTTGTACTCCTTCCAATCTGAGCGTAACTGAAAAAGAAACAAGAGTGACCTTGCAGTACAAACTATCATAAAAAACATGTAAAAAATCAACATTATCAATAGTTAGTTTGTTGTTGATCAATTTTGAATGCAATTAGCGGATCGTTATGTCTCTTGCTACCTCCAAGTTACCATTGGTCAAGAATTGTCTTTCCCTTTGTCTCCCTATGACTCCATGCTTAAGCTTATGGGAGTTAGACAAGCTTCACTTTCTTGAGCAACCCAAAAATTAATGTAAAACGTGAATGTAATTTCAAGTTGCCCACTGAAACAGCATCCTCCATCTCCAAGGACTGCTCTAAGAATAAGGATTCTTGCAAACATTAGCACATGTGCAATCGAAATAGAATCCAGACCCATGGTCCTAAGAAACCATGGAAGGCAGTGAAGTGGATTGTCATTATATATGAAAAACTTTTTTTGATGAAATCACTACCTTTTGACATGAAATCCTAATTCCTTTTATATTCAACATATTCGTTACGTATTGTGCAATATGCACTGATATGTTGTGATATTCTGAACCTTGAACTTGAGAAGGTTTCAACAGGGCCAGTAGAAAACTAGATATGCTATACCACTTTTTTTTGTGTATGTGTTATCCATGTTCATTATAATATTTTGCACTTATAATAACAAAGTTATACATCCTAAGTGTAGCTTTTTATTATAAATTATAACTCGACTTAACCCAACTCAATTGATAGTGAAATTCGGAACTTCCTTGCAGTTGATTTAAAAGCAATCACCCATTGATTCATTTGACCTTTCCTCTCCTAGCCATGTGTCTAATGCACTGCCAGGCATTTGTGAAAAGGGAAGAAGTGATTACACCACGTTCTGTGCAACAAAAACTAAAAATGAAGTATGATATATATAAACATGGCGAATGAAAAAAAAAAAAATCATATATATCCAATTATGTCAAATTCTAGCTTCAAATACATGTAAGATGTATCCATACTGCATAAAGAAAAGCAAGAGAAACATTTACAGAGGACATAGGACTTTCTAAGTCATTCATCACTGGCAAATATTTGTGAGAGGACGCCTTGAAGCTTGCTGAGCAGAAAAAGAGTCAATCTGACTGCGTACAGCAATCCGCATGTACATTGGTGCTCCAAATTGCACTAACTATGTCTTATTTCATCAGTATTTTACAGAGGTGCCAAACCGGGTGAAATTCCAATTCTGATACTTGAAATATGCATCTCTAAAGCACCCACAGAAATTTGTAGTAGAGTTGACTCTGGAATTCATAGAAAGAGGAATGAATTTAGTCTTGCCAAAGATACCAAGGTTCTATTAATTTCAGCACTATTATATTTTACCTTCATGCACAAATTAATTTGTTGGAGGCGCTTGCACTAAAAATTGGTTCCCATAAGTCCTAGGAAGAAAATCAAATCAATTAATAGGTTTATCTTTAGTTAAATAAAGTGCAATCATAACTCAAGGATGTTCTGACTCACTTAAGGTTCAGTCCAGGTTTTACTTTAAGGCTGTTTGGGACTTCACCTCCAAGTTCGTTGTTTTGGAGGAAGCTGAAAACACAAAGGAACAATGACAGTAAGCATGTCAAGTCTCAAAATGATCTGTCAATTTCTATTACTCAATAAATAGAAAGATATGTTGACACCTGAAATAAAATCCAGGAGGATTGACTAGTTGAGGTTATTCTTTATGGAAATAAATCAACACAAATGAAGATACCAGTCATGCATGGTTACGGATAACATAAGAATATTTAGTCAGATTGATGAAATGTGGTGATATTCCACCATAGAGGAAGGAGATAAGACTTATGAGGGAGCAAAAAAATAAAATAATTGTATACATAAATGCATATACATGTATACTTACTAGAAAAAGGATTACACTACTTAAAAGTGTGCTAAACTGCTAATTTTAGGACATCATCAAATAACTAGACCATTGCAATAAAGGGATCATACAAAGCAGCATTATAATTTCGATTAAGACTAATGCTACAGTGAGCTTCTTATGACAGTGGGTAACCTTGCCTTGAAGAGCATGGCTCTGGTACACTGTATAGGGCTCAATGTTTCATGTGAAGCCCTAAAATATACGAGGCAAGGTACCCACCGTGCACTGGGTAGTTTACTGTAGCCTTAGCATTCCTATTCTTATTAAAACATAGTTTCATCATTTCTAATGATAGCCAATTTTCAAGTAATGACTGAAAATGAGGTGGTGTATAGACAGCAATGACTTGTTTTTAGGTACCACTACCACTTGAATCATTGACGAGTTGGATTAACATAACCTCTCATTCGTTCTTGATAAGGGTGTGGTGGTAGTAATGGATACCAACTTGTTTACGGAAGAACACCCAAGAAATTAACTTCAATTTGCTTCAAGTTTCAAGAAAGATGAAGAGTAAGTTCCCAGGAGAAAGTATTTCTGATTCATTAACATGCATACCTTTTGTCTGAGCAAGAATCCAATGTATTTCTGGAGCAAGAACCCCCCCCCCCCCAACACACACACACACACACACGAGATTACATGGTCTTTAACTTAGTGTCTCTTCTCATGTATAGAGTGAAATGAATCAACTCAAAAACAATGCAACCTGGGCAATGCAATCCAATCATGTGATTGACACCAGTAGAACAAAGAACCTATCACAATGATAAATTATAAAACTAGGATCTTTAAGGTAAATCAACTATGAAAAGGTCATATAACTGAAGGCAAATACACCATGATGTCAGTAAGTAAATCAGTTAAAAAAATGGAAAAAAAGAGTCCAATAGAACCAAATTCACAACTGGTGAACCATTTGCAGGCTAAATAGACAGAAAATATCATCAATTATCAAGTTACAAGGTTATTAAAAGAAAGACATGGTACCAAACAGGTGGCAGGGTTAGTTTGAATGATGTCCAACCATAAATCAGTATCAGCTAGAGATAGATAAGAAAGCAGTTTCAGTCAAGAAACCAATAATAGAGTTTCCAGTATGCCTCTGGTTTGTTAGATTATTATCATCTCCACTTATCAGCACATCCATATTGTTTCTGCAGGTTCTGGAACATGATTCTGGAGAAATTTAAACTGTACTAATTGAGAATCAAACCTATTAGGAGTTCTCAAATTTCCTGGTACAGGAATTGAAATCGGCTGCATTAAAGATAAACTTATGTCTTTGGGAAGATATTGTTCAATTAATAAGAAGAGGTAGCAGGTAGCACAGAAAGGAAGGCAAATTTTCATTATATTATTTCTGTATGGTTTAAAAGGTTAGAGAATCACTTCTAAGAACCTAATGGGACAAAAATGTGGACAATTGAATCCTATAAGATCAAGTCCATGATCAGAGAAACAGCAGATCTTGAATTTGACTGGGTTTTAATTGTAACCTTAAGATCTTATGGTTCCAATAAGAAGATCCAAAAGATAGCATCATTCATTAGAAACTCTATTGGATGTATTTGAGGGTAACTTTAAGCCTTGCAACAACTCCAAGTAAAAAAACTTTTGATGTGAAGTAGTTCTGTGAAGGACCTTAATGAAAGAACTAGCACTCTAAAGGTCTGGAATTCCCATAAGACCATTATAACCATGCATAACAGTAACAAGCAAATCATGGAACAAATCAAATAAAGTGATAGATCAATTACAATGTCACAGTGACATATTTAAGAGGACAAAAAGTATAAACATCCATAAATGAAACACTAGTGCAAAGCAAATATATTCATTTAATCTTAAGAAAATACAACTTACAGTTCACGCAGCTTGACAATGTTCCCCAGCGACGGAGGAATCACCCCGCTAAAATGATTGTCCTCCAAATGCCTTCAGTGAATGATGACAATAAATTAGAGAGGGTAAAGATCAAATAGCACATACACTACTTTACAAAAGTTGCTCTACAGGTTCAAACATAGATCATGCAACCCACAGAAGAGAGAGTGAAGAACTAAACCTACAAGAGTATGATGACTACATTTTACAGTCTAATGGTTGGTGGTCTAGGTCCTAGGGTTTAATAGCCCACGAATCTAGTTACTATGCTGCATCACAAACCTTAAGTTGTTTTAAAAATATCATATTTAAGGGAATAAAAGATAGGCCCATGACGTACAATGTCTCCAGCATCTTTAAATTGCTTAGATCAGGAATTGTTCCCCAGAAAGTGTTATTCCCAAGCCAGCTGTCCAGAAAACAAAAAGGCACTAGAAAAGTCTTGATCATCAAATATTATTCTAAGCAGAACAGTTAAGTTCAAGAATTTACATCTCAGTTAATGCAGTCAAATTGGCAATTTCAGGTGATAGAGGTCCTCTAATTCCCATGCTTGTGAGGTTTCTGGGAAAAAATAAAAAAGTGAGTTACTTTATAATAATTTAAGTATTGAATGAACCATAGATGGCAATGAATAACAGTAAATCCAACTCACAAAGCAACCACACGAATCCGGGTTTCATAAGAGCAAACTACTCCCGTCCATGAGTATTGGCGAGGTAAACAAGGATCACCATTCCAATCAAGTGGAGGATTTTCTAGACTTTTATTCACTACGTTCAAAGCAACTACTGCAATAGGCAATGCAATGTCATATTAGGCATCTTTTCCAGGAGTTCATTCTCCTGCTCAGGGGAGCCATGCACACATACATGACATATGTTCCAAATTCTACGGATTGTCTAGTTGACATGCCACTTCTTGGATTGAGCATAGCCTAATACTTGGCCAATCTAACAGCTCAATGCAACACAGTATAGAATCAAGGTGTCAGATTGCATCACAGTGTGCCTCTTTTTCCTAACCATTCACCTCACTTTGTCTGTATCTTGCTTAGCCAGTCATGGTATGGCTCTAGTAAAATGGTTAGGTATGTAAAAATTGGTGCAATTTCAAGCTATATTCCATCTAAGAAGTGGCCTAACAAAGCAACAATCCTCGTACAGAAGGTAATCCCTATGAGAAAAGACACCATGTTTGATTAATAAAAAAGTAGAGTCAGTCATGAGTCAAACCATCTCGTGTGAGAGTTCTTCCTCCAAGGGGCAACACATTAAAAACCTCCCCAGCGTTGATCAAAGCACCCATAGCCGACCCAGGAGGAGGAGCCAAAGTTATTGTTGTAAGACCAGAGAGAGGCCATTGTGTGGCAAAAACAGCAACACCAGCTGAAGTCACAGACAGATTGCTGTAATATTGTATTCCATTTATAGCAATGTTTAATACTGTTATATTCCCTAGTGAAGCATCATGATCATCCGCGAAGTACAGAGCAATGTAGTAGGTGGAGTTCGGAAGAGATCTTTGAGGCCATCGCAACTCCCTGGGCATTCCTTGGTCAGACGTTAACTCAGTGCTAAATACCTTTGAGGGTGGAAGATTCCAAATACCAGAATCTGAGAGATTTCTAAAGCTTTGTATTGTAGGACTGATCTCTCCAAATGGCTCCCAGTATCGATCAAATTTGTCATCAGGGAATCTGGAGTTTCAAATTCAAAAAACAAAAAATATTTACATGTTTTCGGTGATAAATGGTTAAAAGGGAAAGGCGCACAATTACTTGCACCAAGATCCCTGGCAGGACAAAATCCAAATTAGTTACAACTTGCAATATAATCATTACCCTGGTTCTCAAACCAAGTATTAGTAAACCACAGGATTTCTTTCTAATTTTTCCTCAACTAGTTATCCGGACCATGTTGTATTTGTAGGTTTTACTTCTTTTTCCTTTTCTTCTTTTTTCCTGGAGAAAGCAAATACATTGTGTTTGTAGTTAGTTATCTGGAATACCAATTTCTTTCTAGATTACTATTCTTCCTGGATATTACATATGAAAAGAAATGCCTGCAAGAGAGATATGGTCTTAAAATTTCTTTGTTTGGTTGGTTGATCGGTTATCTGAGCGTTGCTTTTCTTCTCTTTCTTCTTTCCTTTTTGGTCTTCCTTCTGTTTCACTCTTTCAGTAGAGGATAATTAGACCAGAAACCTTGCATAGAATTCAACATTTATGGACTTCACATTTCTAGTTCTGTATTTACTATAACAGACTGCATATATCTCAACATCAGTTCTTTAATTTTAATTTTCCTCAGTTTCGGGTTCTAACCTGTCACTGTAAGCGGTGGCGTTTCAAATTTTATTTTTTTTCCAATAACAAGGTAAAATCAGTTCAAAGAAAGAAGAAGAAAGTTCAGAGGGCGATACAAGGACATAGCATGATCCCTAATCAATCAGAAAATGAAGATAAAGAGAAAGAAGAAAGGATAAAACACAAGCAGCTCCGTGAACAGAAAAATAAATGTTATATGTAACTTTGCACAACTTACTTGATGAGGGGTCCTCCATATCCAAAACTGTTCCTTGCAACCAAACTCAAACCATATTTCTTGAAATCTGTGGAGTTGTAAAGTGAATTGTCCAAACGAACAACTTCCAAAGCAGAAATGAACGGATCTGAATCCGTATACGTATTTCCAGCAACGCAGATGCTCATCGTCTTCACAGCAGGAACAAAGACCCCTTCATAGTAAGACCATCTCCCCATGGCGTAATCCTCCGTCGTGTTCACGACGCTCCAGAACGTCCCGTCGACTATCTGATCAAAAACCGGAGGCGAATCTCTGCCATTGACTCCCCCATAGAAGTATGTGGTCCGTACGAGGTATTTGACATTGCGGGTGACCGGCAGAACGTAGCAGAATTTCCGGCGAATATGGCCTTCGAGAGGGAAAGACCGGACGGTGGAGAGCGTCCGGACAAAGTAGGGGTTTTCAGGTATAATTACTGATCTGGGAACTCCCGAGAAGACATACCCGTTGTCAAGGACCCATATATTATCGTAGCGTGCGGTGGCGCCGCAGTCGATGAATAAACCTGAAATGAATAAGGGAACAGAGAATGAATTGAGATAATGAAGTTTAAATTCAGGGAGACGGAGTGGAGATCGAACTACTACCTGTAGGCCTAGAAGGTGAGGATTGAGAATATACTGCAACGAATAGAGCGCAGAATAAGAAGAGATAGAGAGGCGACATGGTCGAGAAGGTGAAAGAACATGAGATTGAGAGACGAAAAGAAAGATTTACACTTCTACAGAAAGAGAAAGAGAAAGAGAAAGAGAAAGAGAAAGAGAAAGAAAAAGAGGGGTGGTTAGGGTTTGAAGAAGTCGTTGATGAGTTGAGGAATAAAGCTCGGTTCCTTCTGTTTCTTTCTTACAGGCGGAGATGAGATGACTGGGTAGAGGAACGCGGGAAAAGAAAAAACCAGGTCAGGTCAGAAGCGGCGGTAGTTAACTAAGGGATTAGGTACACTTTTTTAAAAAATATTAACGGTCATCATCAGTACAATAGATAATGGAAACAAGGTTTGGATTAGGGTCCCACACTCCGACTGACTATATTGGAGGTCAACGATCAAATACCGTCCGATACATTGGAAATCGCTTATAGTTGGTTTGTAGGTAAAATGAATCCGTTGGTTTTGGCCTCTGCATCCACCTTCCTATTCTAGATCACTTTGTATATAACTGTAAACCCGCAACGGACACGAGGAGAGTGGATAAGGTAACCTACTCGATTGTTGCCCCAATCCCCACTCACCCCTCACATCTGCGCCCCACGTGCACATCTCAGCGTGCATCGAAACATCTCCGGAAATTATGATTGGGAGATGTTTTCAATACACGGTTGATATGTGCTGTGGGGTGCCAGTGGGACGAGATCACTTCGGCTGTTTGGCAACCTGGTCTCTTCACATCTCCGCCCATCTACCAATATACGGCGGGATGTGCTGTGGGGCGTTGTGGGGCGGAGATGTGAACTCCCTAACCTGGCCTGCGGGCTCAATCATAATAGGTTTCTAAAACAGTTCAGGCTGTTAATTTTTTAAAAACAGCCAAAACGAGTTCTATGAGGCGCAAATGTGAATTCCCCCCGAGTCTCAGACTTGAATAGTAAACACAAATTGGTGTGTTAAAGCTTGCTGGGACCTCATTAGTTAGGACTTAGGAGTTCGGATCTGCTTCTTACACCGACCTCACAATATGCTTTGGCTGCACATTGGGAATATCTTTCATATTTATATTTATTATTCAATGTTTTCAATATGGAATGTGGTTGTAAGGTTAGTGTGAGGTGCATTTTGTGAGGAGTTGATCCCAATTTATTAGTTAAAACTCACTTTCGCTGAGAGTGCCACTGTGACCCACCACTATTGAAACTCTAAGTTCCGAGTTGCTGCCCATAAAACGTTGGCAACATCATGTGTCAACTATACATACATCATCATTATTGATATTGTTCGATCTGAGGTGTTCCAAACCGATGACACAATAAGATAATCCTGCCAACTAGACGGAGGCTAAGGTGGATGACGAAGTTGTGCGCCGAGATCTGCAACCAGGGGAAAGGACGGAAGCCCGAGGAGTTAATCCCCAGATAGGTACTCTGACACTCAAATCAGTTGGGTAGAGAAGGAGGTGGCCAAGCCAAGTATGTTGAAGTAGCGCTAGTCTAAGCCAAAAAGATAATGCAAAGAGGTATTCAAAGAGTGTCATCCCAAAGGTCCCTTACCTTGAGTGGGGAATACCTATTTGTAGTTGGGTGTTTGTGTTCCAGATGGATAAGGCTTCTGGGGTTGTTGAGATGAGGTCGTTTATCGAGGTCTTTAAGAGGTTTCCTCTTTTCCGGCAAAGTCCATTTTCTTGTCCGTGCAAGACACTCCTTCTTAGTCATGCTTTTTTGTCATATGTAGTGTCGACATGGCTAGAGAGAGAGTGGCCATGAAGATTGCCATGTGGCATCTTTGGCCAACTCAACCGTGACTTGAACAATTATCATCCATACCTTATTCCAATTATGTGGGGTCAATAAATAAATCCTGTTTGACCAATTTGTTTTATTTAAGTTCATATTGACTGCTAAATTGTTAGTATTTAAATCATTTATTACTAATTCTACAGTCTTTTTTGGCCTATTTGAAGGTTCTAATCGGCATAATTGGTGGTTTTCTACTCTCTCATTTTGTTGCCTAATGAATTATTCCTAAATTCCTATGATAATTTCATTTCTAAACTTATCATTTCTAGTTTTTCACTCATTAAGATATAACAACTACTCAGTTGCATATCAAGAATATCTCCCTATAAATTATAACAAAAAGCATAAGCTATTCTTGATATGTGAATGTAGTCTTGTAGCTAGTAGATCTGAACCTTCTGTGGCCCTGAATGAAAGTGGCAAGAAAGAATGAAAAATTATGCTGCCAAACAAAGATGATATTGATTTTTTTATATGATATTGATTGATTGGTTACAAGTTAGGTAGGAAGAATGATTATATATGATGCATGACTTGATGATGTATAAAAAACTTTTCTTTTTTTTTATGTTTTGGTTTGCTGCAAAATAGGTCTTGATATATAGAAAACTAATATTTTTGATACAACTGTGTAGTGCTACCAAGACTTAACCAGGGTGCGCCTTTGTATTAAAATCTAAGGCCTAGACTGACCTAAATTTTTTCTTTCAAAATTTCTAGGACCAAGTTAAGAGTAGTGTCATAAATGCAGTCAACGAATTCTTCTCCTTAGGTAGAATGTTAGTTGAGTTAAATAACACCTTCCTAGCCTTGATCCCCAAGTGTAGGAACCCCAAAGACCTTTCTCTTTTCTGGCCCATCAGTCTTTGCAACACTTCCTATAAAATCATTGCGAAGATCTTGGCAAATAGATCAAAGAAAGTAATGGACTCTATCATTGGGCCCTTCTAGGGTTCGATCTTGGCAAATAGATCAAAGAAAGTAATGGACTCCATCATTGGGCCCTTCTAGGGTTCTTTCATCCAAGGAAGGCCGATCTCTAACAATATTCTAATAGCTCATGAGCTTCTCCATCATATGAATTCTAGCAGGAAAAAGGATAAAATTATGGCTATCAAGCTCGATATGACCAAAGCCTATGATAGGGTATAATGGCCTTTTCTTTGATCAGGTCATCAAGGATGGGTTTTGGCCCAAAATGGAGAAACTAGATATAACCAATGTGTATCTATTGTTAGTTACAAGGTTCTAGCAAATGGTTCCCCTAACCAGATCATCCATCCCACTACAAGCCTTCATCAAGGGGACCCACTATCTCCTTTCTTGTTTCTCCTGGTCTCTGAAGTGTTGTCTTCAAACATAGAGCATCTCCAAAATGAAGGTAAAATTGAAAATTTTATTTTTATTTTTTATTTTTTTGAAAATTTTGGTTTCTTTTCTAAGTAAAATTGTAAAATTAAAATATTTAACTTTCCTATGAACTTTGGGAATTAGGAACTATTTAAAAATTTAAGAAATGAGAAATCTAAGTTATTTAATACATAAATGAAAAAAAAATACTTAACCAAATTGAAATAAGAATGATGGAATAACAAATTGGAAGAAAAATATGAATTTTATTTCATTTAAATTTGAATGGTACAAATTAGTGAATTACAAATACAATGATTGGATCATTGCATACTTGAATGAATGAAATATAAAAATGGAATAAATTAATAAAATATAAAAAATACAATATGGTTACAAATTGAAAATACAAAATTGCATTGTTAAAAAATTTAAATATATATATCAAATAAATTAAATAAAATTAAAAAAATTTACAATAATTTGAAAAAATGAAAAATTCTACAAGTAGTCAAATTCATGAACCATTCATGACTTTCATCATCTACTTCGGGTGAAATGTTCGGTGTTGTATCATGTCCTCCCTTGTCTTGTAATTTATCTTCTGCATCTAGCCAATCCTTGAAGAAGATGCACATCTCTATGCTCTCATGGTTCATGCAGCTTCTTTTGTCATCCATCACCCTGGTACCTACACTAAAACAAGACTCCGATGGCGGTGAGAACCGAAGGGGTTAGTAAATCACACCAAAGGGTGTGATCCAACAAACCCTTCTTTTGTCATCCATCACATTGTAGACACCGAAAGGGCTATAGTATATCACGTGTCATGGCGGCGAGAACCGGATAAATTTTCAAGTATTCACTCCACTAGGCTAAAATATCAAAATTATTTGATACTTCACCTAAATTAGAAAAATTTGCTTGCAAATAAAAATTAAGTTCAGTAAATGAACTTGTTGTAGAACTAGCAGATTTATGCCTTCTACTTATTAAATAAAAAAACTTTTCTCTTCTATTACTAGGCTCAAAGTTAGAAGGAGAAAAAGAAGAATATGAACATTCAAATTCATACAAACTATACATTTCAAATAATAAATTATTAATTTCTTCTTTTTTTATTTTCTATATCAATATTCATATTTTCATAATATGTTTAAGGTAAAATATCTAAACCATCTTTCCTAATCCTAGGGTCTAATATTGTAGCTAAACAATTAAGGGGAGAAATATTCTCCCAATACTTTTTAAATTTATTTTCCATAATTTCAATAATACATTGAAGTTGTGGACTATTCCTATATTTGGAAAAACAATCACTAATTACCATTAATTGATATGGTAAATTACAACTAGCTGGATAATAAATTCCGGATAATTCATTTGTTGCATCATAAAAATGTTTTAAAAAATCTCTTATACAGACTGTCATTTCCTAGTCTTCTTTAAATATCATATCATTAGGCATTTTAAATTATAAAAATCAGAAAGAATTTGATTAGGAGATATACAACTTTCTAACATAGCATAGGTAGAATTCCACCTATGCTTTACATCTAATATAAAATGTTTATATTTTAAACCATAATTTTGGCATAAATATTTAAATTTTTGTTTTCTTGCCCCTAAACTTTATATATATATATATATATATATATATATATATATATATATATATATATATATAACACAGTTTCTAATTTTTGAAATATGATTTGAAATAATATTCAAGGCATCTTGAATACATAAATTTAAGATGCGACATGAACATTTAATATGAAATAATTTACCATTTAAGCATTGTTTTAATTGATATTTTAAAATATTTATTGCAGAATCGTTATTGCTAGCATTATCCATAAGCATGTAAAGTATTTAAAATACTTGCAGCAATAGTTGGGCCACTATGTGGCCATTCAAGCTTAGTAAAACTTAAAATTCTTTTATTCAAAAGCCAACTTTCATCAATAAAATGGTTAGTAACGCAAATATAACTAATATTAAATTTGGATGTCCAAACATCCAAAGTAATTGCAACTTTAGAATTAAGATTTGCTAACAAAGAAATTAAATTTTGCTTATATGAATAAAAAATTTTTACAGCATCAATTCTTATAGTATTATGCAACCATTTTTCTAGCTTTGCATCTTCAGCTAACATAAATGGTTGTTCTGCATGTACAATATACTTAGCTAGTTATTGTCTCATTTTTTCTTGTGAATATCTAAAAGTACCAAAACTAGTCCCTCTCCCAATGTGTTTGGGTTGTTTCTCTCCCTTCATCTTCCTCTCACTCATGTGTGAGCAGATGTCTGCTCAAGTGACCCATACCACCCTTGCTACAATAAATAAAGTCTTTCCTACATTTTTTGTAAATGTCCCTTTTCCCCTTCTCCTCAATATCCTCTACTTTAAAAAATTTTCAAACCGGGCTACTTAGCTTAGAAGCCTTCCTTTTTCCTATAGTATTACTACTATTGGGGGTGAGAGTTCCACTTCCATCGACATCAAACGCATCAGTGCTAACACTAATACTATCGTGATGCGATTGAATGTCATCCATGGTGAATATGTTGGGGAATCGGTTTTGAGAAGGGCCAGTCGTTTTTTTTTTTAATTCTAAAAAGATAAAAAATAATCTAATTAGATTTACCCGGATTACTGGTTCAAAATCCCAACTTGATTTCAACGGTTGAAGCCTTTCAATGTCAAAGCTTCCCGGATTGAGATACTTGAGCTGGTTGAGCAAGCCTTCTTCTCGTTGAAAGTTGAAAGTTTGATAAAGTTGAGACTTGAGAATTGGAGAATGCAGAATCAAACAATCAGTTAATTAGAATTTCTCAAATTGCAGATAATTGAGAATGTATAAGTATGAGGGAGAGAGAGAGAGAGAATTAAGAGAATTGTTGAATTGGTGTGATGATAATGGTGGAGGATAGGGCTATTTATAGGAATTGAGCATAATTCAATTGCCCAACATACCCAAAAAAACTATCTATTATTTAGTTGTTGGGAGGGGTATTTTGGTTATTGTAAAGTTACTTATAACTTTACCCAAATGCCCCCTAAACTAGTTGTTATATAATTGTTGGGGGGGGCATTTATGTCATTTTCAACCCCATAAGCAATACAGAAATACCCCCCTAATATGGCTGTTTATAGCTGTTGGTGGGGGGGGGGGGGGTATTTCTATAAACCCCTCAAAAGCTGAAACTAGCCTGTGCTTCATGCCGTGTTGTGCCACGGGCCGAGTGTGGCCCATTACGGGCCTAGAGGGCCGTGCCAGGCCAGGCCATGACAGACCACAGGTGGCCCAACCCGATTTACACCTCTAGTCTAGGTATAACTCACCTCTTATTTGTGGATGATAGTCACATTTTTATAAAGGCCTCCATTAAGGAAGGAGATGAGATTCTAAGGGTTCTTAACCATTATGAAAAAGATGATCCAAAGAATGCTCTCCAAAGCTCTTGCTTCCAAAAGAGTGACTAAACCTATCAAGTATCATGGTCTACCAGCCAGCATTGGCAAATCAAAGAAAGAGGCTTTCAATTATATCAAAGAAAAGGTCATGGGTAAGGCTCAAGGATGGAAGGAGCAACTCCTTTCCCAAGCTGGAAAGGAAATCCTTATTAAAGTTGTAGCGTCAGCCCTCTCAGTGTACTCAATGTCTTGTTTTCTCCTCCCTCAAGCAATTTGTGATGATATAACTAAAGCAATGAGACAATTTGGGTGGGGATACAAAGATAATAACAAGAAAACCCATTGGATCAAGTGGGATCTATTCTGTAAAGCAAAAAAGGAAGGTGGGATAGGGTTTAGAGACCCAAAAAGTTTGAACTTGGCTCTCATGTGCCTGGCTAAGCAAGCTTGGAGAATCGTGTCGAACCCAAACTCTCTCCTCGCCATGGTGCTGAAAGGCAGATACTTCAAGAATGGGTCTTTCTTCCAAGCAACAGTTCCCCCGTGCAGTTCTTTGGGGTGGAGAAGCCTTATTAAAGGTAGGGAGGTTCTTCAGAAGGGCCTATTTTGGCAAATTGGTAATGGCAATTCTATAAATTTTTTGACAGACCCCTGGCTCCTAAATCCAGGTCTTCAGATAGCTATAACTGCTCGTCTCTCCATTGTCATGGTTTTTTCCATTTTTCTTTCATATAGCATAACTTGCACCAATTGTATGAATACAAAATTTGCATCACTCTGTGAGTGCAAGGCTCAAACGGGTGTCTTGATGCTTGAACCTTGTGTAGGTGTTTGGTAGCATGGTGATGTATGACCATTGTATTTGTACCTGATTTCCGTATTGGAAGATGGAAAAAAGGGCTGAGCTACAGCTGGCAATTGGGTTGGGTGGATCGGGTTCAGGATGGGTCAATACATTTCGGGTTGAATTTCGGGTTAAGTCGGCAAGTGCTAGGCCCTGACCCTAAATGTTCAGATTATGGTTGATCCACAGGTCAATTTGGGTCATCTAAAAAAATAATTGAAATTAAAAAAAAAATAAAGAAAGAATACAAGAAAATGCCATAACAAAAAGAATTAGTCTTAAAATTCCAAAAATAAAATAAAAATATTGAACATTTAACAATTCAAAGAGTATACAGTAAATAGTAAAAATTAAAGAGAGGGAATTTTTAACAATACATAAATAATCCTAATTAGACCTAACAATCAGGTTAGTGAATTGATCCATAACCCAACCCAACCCAAATTTTTCCGAAGTGGGTCACGTTAGCATTCTCAAATATTCAGATATCTAAATATGAAACCCTAACCTTGTTTTTTCAGATTGGGTTGGGCCGAGTTTACTGATTGGATCAACTTTTTGCCAGATCTAGGCTGAGCACAAAGTGTAATACGACATTTGTTTATTACTTTTAAATTTTAATTATATACAGGGGCCACATAGAAGAAAACTCCCCTCTCTCCAGCATGAGATATTTGAATGATATTTTTTCTAAGTTTAAAAGTGAATTTCACATAAGCTGAGATAAGATGCAGCATAAAATGTTTGTACATCAGCCCAACCAAATTGAATTATGGTTTGGTAAGGTCTAAAGGCCTGTTTGGCACCAACATGATGAAGAAGTGGATATGCAACGCAAAGATAGTAAACACCTCATGTTAAGAGTTAAAAACAGGTATCACATGTTTGCGCAATTGCAGCGCACCCTAAGAGATATCCAAGTGGGTGTGGTACCAACGCGTTGCGTTCTCATGCTGATTTCATGACAATCACTATATAGGTATATGTTTGGCATCGATGATGCTGATGTGTAGGTTAGAAGCACCATTTTCTGAGAAAATATTGTCTTTTTTTTTGTTTGGAAATGTTGCTGCCAGGTAGGACGTTTCCTAGAGAAACAACAATGTTTAATGTTTGGTACCAATGCTCCAAGAAATGTTTTCAGCATTGGTACTCATTATCCAATGCCACATCACTACCACCTCATATTCATGTTGGCAACAACGAGTTGCAACTCCAGGAAACGCCAGATTCGGCGTTACTCCAAGCCATGCCTTCCTGATTTCTAAGGCATGACTTTGAACACTGTTTTTTTATGAAAAAACGGTTTCAAACAAATGTCCGTTTCCTGGAGCACTGTTTTTCTAACGTGACGCTGATGTAGTGCCGTTTTCTAGAGCAACAGCAACAATGCCAAATAGACGCTAGGTGATTTGACATTAACATCCCAAAACTTATTTTGTTGAATATTTTTTAGATGAAATGAAAATGCCAGAGTTTACCTTGAGCGCCATGCATGAAGGTGTTGGAAGAACGCCAAAAACGATGTTTCTTGCGTATCTTTCCCACTCCACTCATCCTATGTGGCACCAAATGTTCAACCTGAAATACTGCAGTACCAAACACCAATGCAAATAAACTTGCATTGATGCAAAACTATGACATTGCAAATGATTTGAGTGTAAATTTTGGCCTATTTTTACTTCAAATTTTAGCTTATTTTGTTTGATTGCAGTGCAAATGAAGTAAATTAAGGTATGAAGAAGAATAACATAAAACTCAAAACAAAATTAAACGAGAATTTACATTTTTTTCATTTGCGCTCTCATGCAGTTGTACTAGTACAAATAAAATTGCACTGCAACCAAACACAACCTAAGGGGGTGTTCCACAACATGAAAAGTTGTTTTTGTTTTCAAAAACAAAACCAACCATGCTATCCAACACCCCTTTAAATTGCAACAAATGTTCCAATATGCCTGAAATTCTCATCAAATGTAAGTGTTTTGAGAGAGACCCTAACACGGGTGATTATCACTCATTGGCTTGAAAATTCATATTATTGAACATGGACTTTCTATTTTGTTATATGTAAGGATAAATCTATGATACTGGAAAGACATGATACTAGAAGAGTTTTAGCTTTGACCAGTCAACCCATCTTTAAAAAATGTCTTAAAATTTCTGATTAGTAACGGCTGTTTAATGGTAGGTACTAAATTGACACGTTTTGAAAGTTTTGATACTAAATTGTCATATTTTAAAGTTAGGAGACCAAAGTGGCACTAGGCCCAAAGTACAGGTACTAATCAGAAATTTCCCCCCTTTTTTTGCTCCAAGGGACTACACAACATGGGTAGCCCATCCCCCAAACCCAAAACCCCCCAACCCAGATGTAGGCAGGATTGATCCCAAGTCTCTGTTACAACCAGCATGAGACCTTACCAACTAACCGATTGGCACCTTGTCACCCCTTATCCCCATTTGATTAGTTATTAGACTTGTTCGTTCAAATTTTGGAAAAAGCTCAACCTAAGGCCTAAGCCCAACATATGAATAGATTTAGGGTAAATTTCTTAAACTACCCCTACCGTTTGGTTAATTGACAAACAATACCCTTATTGTTTAACTATTGTCTTATAATAACCCTAAGTTTTCTAACAATTGACTAGCTCACCCTTACCGCTAGCATCCGTTAATTTTCCATTAAAATCTGTATACATGTGACACTATGTGACTTTTAAATTTTTTAAAACCCAATATTAGCCTCATCCCTTTCCTCTGGACCAGAAGCCCCTACCTCCTCTAGACCTGGCAATTGGGTTGGGTGGGTCGGTTCGGATTGGGTCAAGGTATTTCGGGTTGATTTTGAGCGGGTTGAATTTTGGTTTGGGTTGTCAAATGCTAGACCCTAACCCTAAATGTTCGGGTTAGGGTTGACCCATGGGTCAATTCGGGTCATCCCAAAAAATAATTGAAATTTAAAAAAAATAAAGAAAAATTACATGAAAAATATTAAAATTAAAAGAATTAACCTTAAAATTCCAAATATAAAATAAAAAACTTGATCATTTAACAATTTAAAGAGTAAACAACAAAAAGTAAAGACTAAATAGAAAAAATTAAAGAGTGGAAACTTATAACAATGCATAAATAATCCTAATTAGACTTGACAATCGGGTCAACGGGTTGATCCATTACCCAACCCAGTTTTTTTGAGTCGAGTCATTTTCACATTCGAGTAACTAAATATGAGACCCTAACCCTATTTTTTCGGGTTGGGTCGTGTCGGGTTCACGTGTTGGGTAAGCTTTTCACCAGGTCTAACCTCTCTCTCTTCCCTCCATCATTCTCTTTCTTCATTTTCTCCTTCTTCAAATTTGCCATCACCATTTCAGGTTTTACAAACTTGTTCTCTACAGTCTATCTCCTCACAAGAATGTTGAGGATGATGTCTCTCTCACTTGCAGATCTACAGACAGGTGTGATCTTCTCCTTTTTTAAAGTCGTATGACCATCGGGGAAGGAGAGGAAGAAAGGAGAAATCTTGTCGACGGAAAATATTAGGGAGTTACAAATCTGAGAGGGGATGGAGGAAGAAGAAAATAGGGAGAACGAAGAGGGGAAGGGGGTGTCGGTGCCCTCTTCGAATGCGAGTCAAGAAGCAACGGTGGGAGTTGTAGATTTGGGAGGGGCGGAGGAAGAAGAAAATAGGGAGAACGAAGAGGAGAGAGAGAGATGTTGCTGGAGAGGTCCGTTGACGTTGCAACTTGCAGCAAAAAACAGGGGCGGAAGGGAGGGAGGGAGGGAGGGAGAGAGAGAGAATGAATGACACTTGTTACCGCACTTGCCACAGTTGCTGGCGTTGTAGGCTACCTTGGTGCAGCTCCCATGGTAGCAGAGCTCTGCAAATCCACACTTGTGCCCGCACCGCCCACAGTTGTTCTTGTCTCCAAGAACATTGTAGCAATGTGTCTTGCAGCACTGAAGAAGCCTGGTCCCGTTGTTCACCGATACCCTATTATAGATGTTGTTCCTAGAGACATCACAGTGTGCACCCTTCCTGATTCTAACAAGGAACCATTTTCCGGCGAGGGCGTTGGTGAAGGGGTTGTCCATCACATAGTCTTCACTACCTTCTATGTCCTGGGAGAAAATGATGTGAGTGTGTAGGATCAGAACCAAAGCAAGGATTACAATTACAGAGAAGATGGTGCGAAGTTTGAAGAAAGTGGTGACCATTCTCTCTCGAGGGAAGGCGTCCATAAGAGTGAGGAGGGCAAGAGACGAACTGGGTATTTGAGAATGTGGCTATCTGATAAAATTAACATTCCATGATCAAAGATTGAGAGAAGTTTCTATTGATCAATCTTGATGGGTTTTAATTATTTGTGCCTTGACAGAACTATAGGAGTCCTTATTGCTTGACCGTAAAGTTGCCGGATGGTTGTGGCGATCTCCTTTTCCAGCGTGAAACGCATAATTAGACACTCGACTCATAGACTATAGAATCGGTGAGGGCAGGTTGAGCCTTGAGGACTTGAGTTAAGTTGAAAAATAGGGATAAAAATGTAATTTCGCATAGGGTATAAGAGGCATTTTATCTTTTTTGTCCATGTTTAACCGTTTAGGATACACTTAGTATTGTCAGAAACAGTAAGGGTACACTTAGTCAATTTTCAAACAGTAAGGGTAGAATTAGTCAATTAGCTAAACCATAAGAGTAGTTTAAGAAATTTACCCATAGATTTGTTGGTTACCACTTTTATGATACTGGTTGATTGTTATTTTTCTGATCTCATAACGGAACCCCATACAATGATACACAAGGGTGGTATGCAATGAGAGAGCTCTAATTGGATGAGTACCATTTTAATACTGTATAGTTTGCTCTTCTTTTTTTTTTAAAGATTACTATATAATTTAGGGGTTTTTACTGTTTAATCCAGTCCTAAAAATCTTAATTCTACTTATAATTGGAGTAGATACCAACTCGGAATTGATACTAATTCACGGACGAGTATATGTGTTATAGGTGAAAGTATTTATAATTTTGAATTATTATAGGTCTACGATTAAATTCAGAATTCTCAAGTGGAGTATAGTCAACTTATCCCTATATCAAGTACAACATCTATAGGGATAAGTTGGCGTTTTTGGTAGGAGTTTGAGATATCAAAGGGATTTTATATTATGGGTAATTCGTCTAGAAACCCTCTTCATCTTTTTGTATGATAGTTAATGATAAAAAAGAAGCCATATATTACAAATTCTATTTGGGATTCACCATAAATCTGAGCTTTCTCATTTGACTTGGTTTTATTTGCATTCAAACAATCGGCTTTACCTAAAGACTATGACTTATAGCGATGTTACATCCGAAGGTCTGTTTGATATGAACCAATATTTTCTTTTTAATTAGGAAAACTCAAATTTAAAATTATATGAGGCCCATGTTATATATTTAGTCTCCCATTTTCAAGTAAATCAATTAATTCATTACTTTCAATAATAAATTATGTATGGGTCAATATCAAGCTCAGACCTATTCCCTACGTGAACACTCCAACACCTATCCACACGATACTACAGTGCACATATGTAAGTGCATGGTTATACCTATATTCTATTGTGTATATTTTTGAAAAAATTGAAGGGTTGGTTTGGTTTTTAATTAACCTAAAAAAATGACAATTAATCGAACCGACCAGTTTTCCGGTTCAATTTTCAATTAACCATTCGTAAATGAAAATTCCACATCACCAAACGGCAAACACCACATAAAACATATTGGCTACTTCACACGTTTATTACATCACAATATCACACAATTTAAGGTTCCTGTTTATCTCAATATAAAATGCAACGAACTTTTGTTAGGGGATGTTTTTAAGCTCACTTTGAGACAAGTGTAAATGTAAATATGTAGAATGAAAAACTTTGTATATGATATTTCGAAACATTATATTTATACTGTAAATATATTTAGAAATACCATTTACAAAGTTTTGTAGTGTATTGTATTTGCACTCTTCCCAAACTACAAATATGTACAATGCAAATGCAAGTTAATATTTATATTTGTGTTGGCGTAAAAAAATTATTTATATTTGTGTTCTTTCCCAATTGAACCTAAGGAATTTCATGAAATTTATTAAGAGCTTTTCTTTGATTTTCTACTTTTATTTTCTATAGAACCGAACATGGTTGTGTAAATCGTTGTTCAGTTGATGCAATAAAATAACTCTTTTCAAATAGTCAAAATCTTATGTCAATACCTATTGTGGCTACCCGGTTCAGAGAGAGGATGGAGGAATATCGAGTCACCACCTAATTTTTTCAGAATTTGGGAATTTAGGAACACCTGAGATTTTTACAAGAAAAATTAAAGTTTTCTTGATGACTTGTTTCCTAATGGGGTTGAGATTCTTATGATCCAGTGACCAAGGCATATGAAAAGGTGTTAAGCACCCCACACACACCTGGTTAAGCCGGCATCTACTTTACCAGAATTCCAAGGAAAATTTTATAAGTTTTAGGCTTGAGGAAAAACGCAACAAATGAAAATTTATGAAGTAGCAATCTTAACTATCCACAAGCAATAAGAAAATAAACTAATCACAAGCAATAAGAAAATAAAACAACTAAATGATTATAAAACCAACTAAAATATTTAACATGATAATGATTTGCTAAAATAATACTGAAGCAATACAAAATCAAAGCATTGAAAGTTCTACGATAATGGAATTAAGGATTTAAAACTGCAATACTTGTGAAAACTTAGGCCTCATTTGGTTCGTGGAAATAGGGGTTTAGAATCAGAATTGGAATGGGCTATTCCAATTCCAACTGTTTGGTTGGATGGAATCAGAATCGCATTTCTATTCCTATTAAAATGACATTCTCCTATTTGAGGGAATGGTCATTCCTTACCTGCCTCTCCCTTGAGAATGAATTCTCATTCTTGCTGATTTGAATTCCCATTTCCATTTCTATCTGAACCAAAAATACTATGGGAATGGGCCATTCCAATTCCGATTCCGGAGGATTTTAATTCCGATGGACCCTTAAAATAACAAGAAAGAGAAGTTATAGCTAACACGCTTTGGTGAAAAAAAAAGTAGCAACCAAATGTTTTGTTTGCAATGTAATGACTATGCAATTACTATATATGCTGAAAATCACAAGAAAAAGAAATTGACTCAATGAACAAGTTATGACACGTTAACCATGCAATGCAAATGATTTAAACCGATAGACGTTTTAAGCTGAAACACTAATAAGTGTGGATTTGTTAATTGTAGACCTGTTCATGGCCGGGTAGCCCGATGGCCCAGCCCGCACCCTGGTTGGGCTTGGTCATGTAATTAGGCCCATGGGCCTGACCTCGGGCCTAGCACAGTAAGTCCGACTGTATTACGGACCGGACTTGGGATTTGTCAAAAAACTTAGCCCGGTCCGACTCAGCATTATATATTTTATAAAATACATAATATATATTATATAAATAATATAATATATACATTTTTTTATTTTTTCTTTATAATTTCTCTCTCTATTCAGCCGCTTGAAAAAAAAAAAAAAGGAAAACAATGAGACATATGTATACGTAAAGAAAAAGGTGAAGTCCCCACGGTTACCACAATGAACAACTAAATGGACGCAAGCATGTAGGTGTGGTAAGCGAAATACTTTACAAACTGTTTTTTTAACACTAGTTGACCTCTAGATTACACTAAAAGAAACTTATGCTCGGAGCTATTTAAAAAGGGTAAGAAAATCTAAAACAAAATCAGTCATAGATCAATTGAAGTCCGGCATTGGTTTTATTTGTTAACACTAGCTGACCTCTAGATTACACTAAAAGAAACTTCTGTGCGCACATATCACTCTGTAAGAGAGCTCCTCTCATCTAATTAAGCTGAGTTGTGTATTGGCCCGGTAAGCTTCACCCCCCCGCCCTTCTGTAAGCGCACGCATAATGAACCCTAGAACCGAGAGAAATCTAATGAGAAAACTTTTGGTGGCGACTCTTTCGAGGAGAACTTTGAATCTCTGGAAAAATTACTTACGAAGAAGCTAGCCATTTCAGATGAAGATGTTGAGATGAATGCTCACAATATGGCAAACAAAGAAAGTCAACTTTGTCTCTTGGGGAAAATCATTGCAGATAAGCCTCTGAATATTGCTGGAATAAAGGAAGCTATACAAAAGTCATGGAAACACACGAACAAGGTTTTTCATTGTTGACCTTGAACAATGAAGTGTTGTTGTTCAAGTTCAATCATGAGGTTGATAGAAATACAGTGTGGAATGGACGCCCGTGGACAGTGAAGGGATATCCGCTAATTCTTCAAACATGGTCTTTGGGTGTAAGGGTGAGTATGATCGACTTTAGTACAACAGTTTTTTTGGATCCATATTATCGATCTCCCCATTGAGTGAATGACTAAAAGTGTGGAAAGGCAATTATCAAGAGTTGCAGGGAGACCGATAACTGTGGAGACTGTCATTAATAGCCCTTCTGGGGCAGTAATGAAGGAAATTGGTCATGGTATGATTTTCAATACGAGAAACTTCCAATCTTCTACTTTTTTCTGTGGAACCCTGGGCCACGAAGAAGCTAGATGCTACACCAAATATGCTTTAGAAAATGACTTAGAGAAAAAAAGGAAAGTCCCTTCCAAAAAAGGAAACTCAAGGGCCGAGTCCATGCTCCTTTGGCCCATGGCTCTGTGCAAATAATTTTTAAAGCACGACCATGATGATTAAGGATGCAAACTCAGAGATGCCAAGGGGAAGATTTGAACAGCTCCCAAGGAAGAGAGGGTCACCAGGGTGAGGATCCAAATCCATTATCACTAACGATCTATATGGCGCTCAACCAAACGTTACCTCTCTAGAGGTTCAATACAACACTTCCCCAATGAACACCAGTCCTCTGAAAAGAGACGACAGGAACCTGTTTCCCCACCATTGGAAAAACTTTGCAACAGGTAAGTCTAGCCGGCTGGTCCCCGATATGCCGGAGACGGAGAAGGGAATAGTGCAGGTCAGCTTAGTCAACCCTTGGGAATGAAGATCAACAGGGATTGGAGGATGTAGCTCGAAGCACAGATAGCCAAACCAAAGAGCCAGAGCATGTTACTAACAAAAGTATGGAGAAGACTCTCAAAATCCTCCTCAGCCTAGTGTCTTACTGAAATAAGCTATTGCATGCAATGAGCCTCTTTCCAATCTGATGAATGGCGGTCGGACCCAAGAAAGTCTTCTTGCAACTAACCATAATGGGAAAGAGACTATTGATCTTAATGTTAAGGTTTCGACTCCAAAACCAATCCCGATGCAAATTGATCCCCCCTTTTCTAGCTCAAGTGAGCATCTTGAGAGCGATCAGGCTGGATTACGAAGATCAGACCAGACTGTAGCAAATCGTATCCCCACTCCCAAGGTGAAGAGGGCCTTTTTTCCAGATGTTCTTACAACTGATGAACTATTGCATGAACCATGAAAAATGGCAAAACTCAACGTGATCCACATCAACAGGAAGGTACCTTTAGTTTCTTTTGATTTGCTTTTAAATTATTATATTCTCCTCTATAATTTTGATTGTCAAACAACTAGAAAGTGTTTGTATTTCCTCTGGCCAAATTGTCCCCAAAACAAATTCAGGAAATACAAGTGGAAGATAAGGAAACGCATGATATTTTTTCCTCCACACTGACAAGCCTTTATCTCTCCTATTGGTCTTGTGAACTCCTTAAGGAACTCTCACACGTCCTTGGTGTGTGGTTGTGTTAAAAGACCAATTCATGTTTCAAGTTCCAACTCTAATTCAATTATTGAATTGGGTTCTAGGTGATGTCCCTGAATAGCTCCACTGGGAGACATGATTGCCTTATCATGGAACTACCAAGGGTTGGGTGGGCCCAAGGTAGTTTAATACTTGCAGAACCTAATCTGCTCCCACTGTCCCGACATTGTTTTCATCATGGTAACTAAAATCTCTGCACCAAGAATAACGAAGAAGTTTGGTAGAAATTCACATTGGAACTAGGTAGATGTGGAACCAATTGGTCTGTCTGGTGGTCTTCTTCTGCTCTGGAAGAAATCCATTATGATTCGAATTCTGAGCTCTTGTAAGTATGGTTTTGTTGCAGAGGTGAGTTATCCGGTAGGCAATTCCTGGTATGCTTCATTTATTTATGGGGAGCCTAACAAGTCAAATAGAGAAGAGTTCTTCACCTTTGTATCTGATTTAGTGGCGTCTATTTACCAAACCTGGGTAGCAATAGGTGACTGGAACTGCTTAATGTCTCCATATGAGAAAAAAGGTGGGAGTCCAGTGAGCTTCGGATCCTTTGATAGAGCTTCTAATGTGATTAGTAATTATAATCTTTGTGACCTTGGATTTCTAGGATACCCCTTTACTTGGTCAAATAATATACCAGTTGGTCTAGTAGAAGAGCACCTTGATAAGGCCTATGCTAATGTTGAGTGGATGACTTTGTTTCCCAATGCTAAGGTTAAGCACTTGACTACCATTCATTCTTACCACTCCCTTATTCTCCTCGATTGCGACCCCCAACTAAATGGCACCCTAGACCATTCAAGTTCCTAGAAGCCTGGACCACTCATGATGAGTGTAAGGGAATTACCTCTGAGGTTTGGGAGCAGAGTTGGAAGGGTTCCCAAATGTTTAATTTAGCCAAACGAGTTGCTCTTATTAACCTGAAATTCAAGAGGTGGAATAAACAAGTTTTCGGTAATATTGGAAAAAATATAGAGGGCATTAAGGCGGACCTTGAACAAACTCTTTTGATGCAAGAGGGAGAGAAGAGAGAGATGAAAAAGGAAGAGTTAGAGAAAAAACTGGACTTGAAACTTAAAAGAGAAGAGATGTCGTGGGCTTAGAAAGCTAGAGTTAAGTGGTTGCGATGGGGTGACAAGAACACTAAATTTTCCATGCTACTACTATCCAGAGAAGACATCGGAATCGAATCAACAAATCAAAAGATGATGATGGAGTTTGGATGGAGGATGATGAGATCATTAGAGATCATGTAAATAATTTCTTCCATCAGCTTTATACCAGTGAAAGTTCTAGTAGTGGGACAGAGATCCTTAGGAATATTGATTGCAAGCTCTCAAAGGATCAAAAGGATTCTCTTGAAAGACCAATTTTGGAATAAGAGATTAAGTCGGCCTTAAACCAAATGGCCCCATCAAAAGCCCCTGGTCCGGATGGTTTATCGAATTTCTTCTTCCAAAAGTATTGGGATACAATTGGTCACAATGTTGTTGAAGCGGTCCAAGAATTGTTTAACTCAAAGCATTTGTTGAGAGAACTTAATAATACTTTTATAACCCTGATTCTTAAGTGTAAGAATCCTTAAAGTATTAGCCAGTTCTGCCCTATTAGTCTTTGAAACACCCCTTACAAAATTATTTCTAAAGTTTTGGCAAATAGATTGAAGTTAGTCCTTGATAATTTGATATGCCCTTTTCAAAGCGCCTCCATTGCGGGTTGGCAAATTTCTGACAACATCCTCTTAGCTCATGAGTTGATGCATTTTATGAAAAAAAACCAAGGGTAAAGCCAAATTTATGGCCATCAAACTTTACATGATGAAGGCCTATGATAGGGTGGAATGGGATTTCTTGGACAGAGTAATGGAGCATATGGGCTTTGGCACCAAATGGCGGATGTGGACCAGGCAATGTGTTTCAACTGTCTCTTATTGAGTTATTGTTAATGGATCTCTAGGGAGGGTCATTCGTCCCTCTCAGTGACTGAGGCAAGGGGATCCCCTTTCTCTCTTCCTCTTCATGCTTGTTATTGAAGCTCTTTCAGCTAGTCTAGGGGAAGTAGAATTTTCTCAAAGAATTTCTGGAATCAAAATTAACAGACAAAGTCCATATGTTCTCACTTACTATTTGTTGATGATAGTTATCTGTTTTGTAAAGCAAATTTGATAAATGGGAAGGAAATCTTAAACATTTTGAAAAAGTATGAGTGGGCGTCATGGCAAAAAGTAAATCTTAACAAATCAGAAGTTTTTTCAGCTCAAATACCCCCATAGATTTCAGAGAATGATTTCCAAGGCCTTAAAAATTTGAAGGATTACAAAGCTGGGTGTGTACATGGGGCTCCCCCCTAATATGGGTAGGTCAAAACGAGAAACCTTTAATTTCCTTTTAGACAGGGTCATCAATAGAGCTCATGGTTGGAAACATAAACTCATTTCCTTCTCTAGTAAGGAAGTTCTTATTAAATCTGTCCTAAACATTATTCCAATCTATACACTCTTGTGTTTTCTTCTCCCTAAATCATTGTGTGAGGAAATTTCTCATACCCAAAGAAGGTTTTGGTGGGGTAGCTCAGCCTCAAGGGGTAAAGTCAATTGGATCCATTGGGTCACTCTATGCAAGCCAAAAAAAGGAAGGAGTACTTGGTTTTAGAGATATTAGAAGTGCAAATCTTGCCCTCATTGCAAAACAAGGTTTGTTCCTCCTTCAGAAACCAACTTCCTTGTTAACTCAAGTGTTAAAAGCAAAATATTACCCTAAGACTCGATTTTTTGATGCTAAGTGTCCCCCAAGTGCATCTTGGGGGTGGAAGAGTATTATGATGGGAAAGAAAGTTATTGAAAAAGGAGTTGTTTGGCAACTTGGAAGTAGAAATAGTATCAATGTTTGGAGGGATCCTTGGATTCCTTCCTTGCTAGACATTAAAATTCCACTTGATAAGCCTTTAGGCTGCGATTTGGAGGTTGTTTCAGACTTCATTGATAGGAGAAATCGAACTTGGGACTTAACTAAGCTGAATTTAGTCTTCCCTCAATGGACCACTCATGAGATTGTTAAAATTTATATACCCTTGTATGGAATAGAGGATAAGCTGTTGTGGTTGTTTGATAAGAAGGTTTATTTTCTGTGAAGTCAACCTATTATGTGGCGAATAAGGAAGGGCTTGGGCTATTGAGAGTTTGGACCTTAGACAGCACAGGAACTTCTGGACCATCTGAAAGTGCACTCTGGTGCTTCATATGGGGTATGAACACAATCCCAAGAATTAAAACATTCTTGTGGAGGACATGTTATAATAGCTTACCGGTGTGCTCAAACCTTCATAGTAGAGGCATTAGACAATCTGATGTATGTCCTATGTGCTCAATTTGTAGTGAAATGTTTGAGCATGCTTTACTCTATTGTGAAATTGCTAGGATAATTTGGTTCGGATATCAGTTGGGGTGTCGTTTTTCAGTCAGATGATCATACTAGCATTAAATCCTTGCTTTCATCTTGGCTTAATGACTCGAGGTTAACAAAGTTAGAAAAGCATAACCTTGGATTGTCTTTTGCTATAACAGTCCGGGTCATTTGGAACTGTAGAAATGATTTCCTGTTTAATGGTCAAGTTTTAAATCCACATTATGCTTTGTATAATATTAATAGGTACCTCAGTTAGCCAACAGTGCCGAGTCAAACTCTCAATCCAAAGCAGAACAAGTTCGTAAGATTAAGTGATAACTCCCTTCGTCCAGGTGCGACCCATGTACGTTTTGAGATTCTATTGGTGGACAGAGCCTTCTCTTCCTCTAGGTATGTAGGTATTGGTTCAGTTCTTTTTGACATAGATGGCCATTTTCAAAGGTGTTATTTCTTCTAGTGTTTCCTCAAGATCACCTCTTTGTGTTGAAGCTCAAGCTTTTCTTGTGGGCATCAAACTAGCCAAAAGACTAGACGTGAAGTGCATCCAAATCTTTACGGACAATTTAACTTTGGTCAAGCGTTAGTGACTCAACCCCTCCTCCGTGGGAGATCAGGTCCTTTTTTCTGGATACCAAGGTGGAACTTGGCTTTTTTTCTTTTCATGTTGTTTGTCTCTGTTATTTATCAAGGGAGTTGAATTTTATAGTTCATCTCCTTGCTTCTCAAAAGTGTTGTAAAGGGGAATGGCTCCTCCATCCCCCAGAATGGCTTCTTCCATTGCTTGGTAACTTTGATGTATCCTCGTTTAGGCCATTTTTCTTCTTCTTAATGTTATCCTTATTTATTACCAAAAAAAAAGTCTAGCATTGAAAGAACTAAATACTATATATGATGCATATGTATAAAAAAAAGCATAAAAGAAACTAGCACTAATGTCTATTATGTGTTGAAACAAGAAACTAATAACAGAGAAAAACAAAAAAAATGTAGTACTAAACAATCTAATGGCTAATATGAGCTGAAAACAATAAATGAGAAAACGGATAAAAAATTGAACTCAGTGAAAATCAAGGAGTATAACAAACGAAATATGTATATGAAAGTCTACACTATTTAAGCAAGAAAGAGAAAGAAAAGAAACATTTAGAAAAAAAAACACTATGAATGAAGCATGATAAAAACCTAGTCCGGTAGCATTATAAAATGCTAACATAATTAAGCTCTATTCGGACATCTATTTAGAAGTTATTGAAGTGATGAAAATTCCTATAAAACTAACAAAATAGTAACAATTAAGCGGCTTCAAGTATAAGACTTTACTTGGAGTGCCAAATTCCTTAATCGATCTGCCCTTGCTGTACCAATTACACATCCATCTAGCCTGTTTGATCTCTTTCAATGCTTTCCCCAACCACGTGATAATGATTTGAGTGACTATGTGGCCCAACATGTGAATGAACGCCACTGCATGCTTAATACATTTTTACAACAACAATCAATTCAAACAAGTTTCAACCAAGTCCTATAGGTTTTAGGATTAGTTTTTGGGAGGTTGATGGGTTTTCTTAGCTTTTGGGTGAAGTGGAAATTGAGTTGTGGTTGTGGGAAGTAATTCCTAAGCACCTAAGATGTATGTGAAGGGTTAATGGAGACTTGAGAATGAAAACAAAGCCGTTATGGACTACAACAGTGGTATGGAATACTCATGGAGGAGTTCTTTGGACGTGAATGAGGTTTCCTCATGAGCTTGGACATGGGTTAGAGAAGCTTGGAGCTGATTGGGAGGTGAAAGGAGCTATTTTCTAGGCTAATGGGGCTAGAGTTTTCTCCATATGCTAGAATGTGTCATTGTGTGTGAGGAAGGGGGTATTTAAAGAGTTTTGGTGAGGATTCTAAAAGGGAATGAAGGGTTGAGATAGGGAGAATATGAAGATCAATGGTTGAGGTTTAAAGGGTTTTTTTGAGCGAGAGTGATTGAGGGAAGGGGCTGTTAAGACAACTTTGGGAGAGAACATCTCAATCAATTAAGACAATAAGTGAAAAATTTCACCAATTTACTTAAATTGAACATTCAAAGTTTAGGTGATTAGCTTGATTGATTGGATGATAGAGGTTGGGAGAAAGATTTGGTCATGTGGGTCCCAAGGTTCGAAGTTATAGTGAAGAGGATTCCAAACAGAGGGCCCAGATCGAATATAGTTTTGGGTCTCGAGATGGAGGGGTTAATGGTGTCGGAATTGGATGTTATCGGTATTGTTGGACTCGGAATTTCAAGCTATATTAATCTAAAATGTTGTTTTTTTTTTAATTTCATGTGGGATATGGTTAAAGATAAAAAAATGATCCCGATCGGACGATTTAAACCGGTTCTAACTTTAGGTTTTAAGATGAAGGGGTAAACAGTGTTGGATTTAGATGATTTTGGTGTTGTCAGATTTGGATTTTATGGCTCTATGTGCCTATAGCTTCGGATTTCTGATTTGGTGTGAGATGAGGTTCAATATCAAAATGACTCCGGTCAGACAATCGAAATCGATTCCAACTTTGGGTCTTAAGATGAAGGTAAACGATGTCAGTTTGGTGTTTCATTGACATTTATAGTGGAAGTGTAAAATTTGGTGTTTTATGAAGAAACAACAATGATAAATAAATTTGTATTGATCATATAAAAGCATTTGTGGTGTGAAAAAATCATCTCACAAATTTGTATTGACCTCCCCTTGACGTTGTAGGTAGAAGTGACAATTGTATTGATTCATATCCATCCTTTTTTCATAAGGCTACCCAACGAGGAAGCCCCCATCCCCCACCCTATCTCTCTCTCTTTCTCTTTCTCACTCTTCTGCTAATACAAGTATGAAAACTTGGCTACAAAACCAATCACGAGTGAACACCCAACGTTCAATACACATGAGATCCACATCACATGGGTAGCCCTCTCCCAAACCCCTAGACTCTCCTAACTTGGGTGGAGAGGCTCTACCCTAGGTCTTTGCTTTTACCAGCTAGAGACTTTAGTAGCAAGTTAGGTAGTTAGCGAATATTTTTGTTAACTTATCCCCAAATTGCCACTAAAATTGGCTAGAGAACTTGTCAACTTAACCATTGTAGTTGGTCATCTGGTTTTATGTTAATTTATGGGTTTTGTTCATCTATTATTCTGAAATGTATCTATAATAGAACCAAACAAAAGCTAACAGCGCACCCTAGTAGTTTTTAGCAAGGGTGATCATGGGTTAAACCAAATGGTGCCTGAGTTGGTTTTGCACATATGATAAGGGCAATAGCCTAGGCATAGGCTCAACTACTTGGCCCAAGTTTCAAGGTTGAAACATGATCTTGGGCTTGATTCCAATACTATTTCTTTTATATATACAACACTGCATATATAAGTGCTATTTGGCAAATATTTTTAGAAAGATATTCTAACAACTTAGATGACCAAAAGATATATTGAGTTTTTGGGGTATTGTCTTTAAAGCCAAATACCGTTTGGCAAGTGGATCAATTTATTGGGCTTTCAAAAATGTTTTAGAGGCTTTATGATGCATAAAGACCAAAAAGCTTTATTTGAAGATTCAATATTTTTGGTCTTTTTTTAGTCTTTTTGCATGCATCTTTTGGTCTTACCAAGTGGATAAAAAGATTGATTTTTGGTCTTTTGAGCTTGTTGAAACCCAAGAGACTGCATTGAAAGATTTACCAAATGCCATCACAATATTTTATTTTAAATGATATATAATATGTATATAATTTTTTATATGTTATATAATACAAAATATTATACATGATATGTATTATAAGTATCATGTTATAATATACATATATAATATGTATTTATCCAAAAAATATATGTATATATATAACATAAAGAAATATATATATATATATATATATATTATAAAATACGTATATTTAATTTTATGTAGGCTAAGCCTGTGCTGAACTTGAACAGAAAGCCTAGGTCCAAACTCGGAATTTCCGAGCCGGGCATGTTCGGGTGGGGCTGAAATGATCACCCCTGCTATTTGGCTTATCCACTATTCCATTTTGAAGAGCTACAAGCCTACAAATTTCAACATAAGAAGAGGAAAGGCGGGATTTATTTTATAAAAAAAAGCTTTCAAAAAAATACTTGGGTTCGGAAAAGACTGATAGAGACCGCACCACCACCCTTTCTATGTGCTCCCCAATTACCCAAAATCCCTGGGTCCATCTCAAAATCTCAAAACCATTGTTTTCCACAAGGTTACCTTCGTCATTTTACTGGGAAACACCTTCCCGTCAAATTTTTAATCCTTCCTCGCAGATGATACCCATCCGTGACAGACAAGCGTAGCGTAGTCAAAGATCCAGTGAGGGTCCCACCACCTAGACAATCACAGCCGTCTGATCTTAGTTTAGTAAGGCCATCACATGGGCCACCGGCCAGTACATGGAATCTTGAACCGGCGCAAGTTAGCCTAGGCGGGAGTGCAAGTTAGCAGCTACATTTGGGATGAAAAAAGCGCGGGGAATTTACTCCCCCGCCGGATATATCGCGGCCGCCGGGCGGTACAAAACCGATATGAGCAATGTATTTTTTTCGTCTTCCGAAAGCTACAACAGTCGCAGCTGAAAAGAAAACATTAAAAAATAAAAGAGAAGAGCACCATCACACTTTTTCTCTTCCAAAACTGCCCTTCATCATCTCTTCTCGTTCTTCTTCTTCTTCTTCCACAAACCCCTTTCTCTGAACTCTGAGTCTTTTCCATCCGTCGCTCTTCTTTGTGTGTGTCTGTGTGTCTCTCTCTCTCTCTCTCTCTCTCTCTCCATGGAGCAGCTGCAGCAGCAGAACCTCCCTGAGAGGAAAGGGCAGAAGCGGAAACTGGAGGACGAAATCGAGGAAGAAAGAGAGATCTCTCTCACCTCTCCCGACGCACACCAAGCTTTGGTGGCCGAGGTGAGTGCGCAGGTTAGCATTCTTGACAGCACCTTCTCTTGGAAGGAAGCTGACCGAGCCGCCGCTAAGCGTGCCACTCACGTCCTCGCCGAGCTCGCCAAAAACGGTAAATTGAAACGCCATCAGAACATCGATCTCGTGTTTTGTTTCATTCCTTTGCTCTATATGTGGTGATTTATTTATTTTTGTTTTCTGTGCGTTGCCATTTTCGAAGGTTTTTGCGTTTTTTTTATCTCTATTGATCTTGTTTTCTCGTGAATTCATGTTTTGGCTGCTGATCTATCCGTTTATCGATCTCTCCACTGGGGATTTCTGCAGAAGAAGTTGTCAATTTTATCGTCGATGGAGGTGCTGTCCCGGCTCTGGTGAAGCATCTTCAGCCACCACCTCATCCGAGAGAAGGCGACGATGGTCCGAAGCCGTTCGAGCACGAGGTCGAGAAAGGCAGTGCTTTCGCTCTTGGGCTTCTCGCTGTCAAGGTAGTTCTGCAATCTATATGCATCTCTTGGGACCTTACTTCCAAATTAATTTGTTCTTTTTTTTCATATTTTTATGTTCTATTGGGTTTTTATCTGATATCTGATTTATATTATATCTGAACGCTTTATTTGCATAAGAGTATTACTATTTGACAGTGAAACTTTTCGACAACATTTTGGTCCGGTGAAGAACTTGTTTAACTCTCTAAATTATAATTATTACTAGAAATACGCTAGTTGTACAGAATTGAATAATAATAACGAACTTAACGTGTAAGATCACTAAATATGTCAAGAAAAAAAAGATGACTAAAATGATTGGACCACCGACAACATAACTTCAGAACATGCCCAAGTGATTAAATTTGAATAAATCAAATGGTCTTTTTTCCCCTATCGTTGTGATCATTTTTCTGTTGGGGTGCACTTTTCTTTGTCCTAGTCTTTTATACCCAATACTAGCAGTAGCAGCTGTAGGTGTACCTTCATTAATCACAAACCTAACGTGCTTATTTGCTGTATTAGGTATACATATTTATCCTGGTCCAGGATGTCACACTACAAAAACTATATCCAGTTGTTGGAAAGTATTCTGTAATATGCAAACAAAGTCATTTTCCTGGTGCCATTTATTCCCCATTATCATCTCCCTTTTACCTAATTAAGAAAAGAATTTACTCCGTGATCTGTTATACACCTATATAAAGCAGATAATTCCCTTGGTTCCGGTGAAGATCATGAAGTTAAGTCACATATTACTAGCATCATATTGATATAAGAGTTTTTATTTTTACTCTTTCATCTTTACTTCCACATGTGCATAGCATGCGCACTTACACGAGTTGAAATATTTAATCCAATGGCTTGGGAAATGGTGACTTCTATGTGGATTGTCATACGGTCTTCCTGTTAACTGCAATGTTTGTCAGAATTGGCTATACCATATTGGTTTATCTCCAACATAATATCTAATTATCCATATCAATATAGGAGCTATTGTTATAGGCTGAATTAGTACTACACTGACTGTTGACACTGGCTCTATATATTTATGTTGCTCCCTTAGTCACACACAATACCCACTATTGGTTCTGTTTTAATCTGATTTTCCTTGTCAACATTGCTAAGGAAAACAGTTTTCAAACCATGCAGCACAAGTCACATAAGGTGTTCGACTCAAGTCAAATCTTGGATTTTAGATAGTGAATTATGGTCAGAATGCACCTAGTTTTATATACAAACAAGTTCTTTTATACTTTGAACTTTGTTTTTCCCAAGTTGTATAAGGAAGCTCTTTTAGAAATCTTGAATTCATTTTGCATATTTATTCAGTGAAACTCTTTGGTTCTTACAGTTGATAGGATGCCCTAAATTTGATATTGGAAAACCTTTCTATGGTAACAGAGATCTAACACTTTCTTGTGATTTTGTTGGCCTTTTTTGTATCAAACCCAGCCTTCAATATTAAACCCCTCATCAGGCCCCAAAAAAAAAAGAAAAAGAAAAAAAAAGAAAGGAGATAAAAGAGTGAAAAACTCACATGCAATGGTTTCCACTTTGCTAATGTGTTGCCATTGTAGTTAAGGTGACCCTGATTGCACATGCACTTCGGCATGGCAATGGAAATTGACACCTAGATGACAATATGCTATATGCATGTACATATATGTTATATGCATGATGTTATATGCATGTATATATAGCCATACAAGCAGCCATTGCCCAATATTGGTCACTCTAGGAAAATTGTTGGCTCTGATTAGCTTGTCAAAAGTTTCGTAGTAATAGTGGAAAAAAGCAAAGTTGCAACTGCCCCGATCTTTTGTGAATGTTTTCGAAACTATCAATAGTTGACATGCTAGTGTTAGTACACATATTACCAATATTTTATATGATTGAGATTTCATTTAATAGATATTTGGGGACTGCTTTAAATGGGAAATTATGGGAAAATTTCAGGACTTGTCTCTGGTTGTTAATACTAATTTTGTTATTCTTGTATTAACAGCCTGAGCACCAACAGCTCATAGTTGATGCTGGTGCTTTGTCTCACCTTGTAGACCTGTTAAAGAGGCACAAGGATGGTTCTAGTTCCCGGGCAGTCAATAGTGTTATTCGCAGGGCAGCTGATGCAATCACTAATCTTGCTCATGAAAATAGCTGGATTAAAACCCGTGTCAGGTATGCTTGTTTGCAAATTTTCATTTGCTTACATGTTTATGTTTAGCAAAATATCTATTTTTTGATACTTTAGACTGTATTACCAGGATTGAAGGGGGAATTCCACCTCTTGTTGAGTTGCTTGAGTTCACTGATACAAAGGTACAGAGAGCAGCAGCTGGTGCACTTCGAACTCTGGCATTTAAAAATGATGAAAACAAGAATCAGGTAGTTGGGCTTTATGTGCAACAAGGAAGTCTTTAGGATAGATGTGTGAAATTGTTTTAATGTCAACAGTTACTATTGCAGATTGTTGAGTGCAATGCTCTTCCTACACTGATTCTAATGCTTAGGTCTGAGGATGCTGCTATACATTATGAGGCGGTGGGTTCTAATCCAGCAATTAATAATGACTAGTGAACTACTGCAGTTGGTGTTTGTCTGTAAACTCATGTTGTAGCACTTGATGACTTTTCATGTATCTAACAGGTCGGTGTCATTGGGAATCTAGTGCACTCATCCCCAAACATAAAGAAAGAAGTTCTCCTTGCTGGAGCTTTACAACCTGTTATTGGATTACTCAGGTGTTACCACGTGACAGACTCTTTATCATCCTTGCTCTGTCTTCTACATTTTCTTTAGCTGAGTGCCAGATCTTGCTGTTTTTTTTTGATGGATAGCTGCTAGTGTTTTCCATATTTTTTGCTGTTAAAATAAACTTTTTTGGGGGTGTTTCATGGCTTCATATATTGATTTTCAGTTCCTGCTGTTCGGAAAGCCAAAGGGAGGCAGCTTTATTACTTGGACAATTTGCTGCAACAGATTCAGATTGCAAGGTGGATTGGAAAATAGCTTTCTTTGTTATTCTTGAAGCTTGGAAACTTGCTATGCATTTTCTTTCTCAAAATTGAGGTTGTTGCAGGTCCATATTGTGCAAAGAGGTGCAGTTCGCCCTCTAATTGAGATGCTTCAATCCCCAGATATGCAACTTAGGGAAATGTCAGCCTTTGCACTGGGGAGATTGGCACAGGTTATTTACTTCGACATTCTCTTGAATCTTATTCTGATCAGATGGATATAGATGGGAAAATCACCTCTTGATTTCATCTTGCCAATGAGTAGTTTTGTTTCTTAAAAACTTATTGTTATTTCATTCTTTGGGGAAAAATCATCTGCATAATTACTCTTCATTGAATTTTTGGTAGATTATCTAAAACTTGGGTTGTTTTGCTAGCTTACCCCTGAGTATATAGATTCCTTAAAAATTGGACTATGGGGAATTTCTTCATTGTAGTGATGCTGTTAAGTGTTTTGGGGATGGAGAATAGGAAGAGAAGTGGTTGTGGTCACCTACTTGCAGCTTGCTGATGATATTATCTTGTTTTGTGATGGGGAGGAGCAACAGTTAGATGCATGAGAAAATTTTTGGTCACCTCTTTGTCAGGTCTTTTCTCTTGTGTTTCCTTCTTTAAAGTACACCATCTCAGCCCTCCCTCTCCTTGCTGTACCTTTTCCTGTTAAAATTTTTGGTGCAGATCTATTCCTCCTAGAGTTGTTGCTTTCAGTTGGGAGGTCTTCCATGAGAAGATTATTACTTGTGATGTACTTCAAAAGAGGAGACTATACTGTTGTCCATCTCTCTTGGTGTATTTTTTTGGAAGGCTAAAGGCAAGACTTGCTTTCACTTGCTAATCTCTTGTCCATTTGTTACAATTATTTGGGAGTGGTTTTTTCCCCCCCTCTTTTTTGGTGCAGATGGATTCCTCCATCAAGTGTGCCTAAGTTGTTTGGTGCAAATACTTTTTTTTTTGCCAAAAAAGAAAGGAAGGGTTATGTTGAGATGATAGCAGCAATCATTTGGACAGTGTGGGAAGAAAGAATTTCAAGGATAAGGCAAGGATGCTTGAAGCAGTAATTGAATGATTACAATTAGGGCAGTTCATTGGATCAAAACTATGAAAAAGTTCTCAACAGATAATATTATTAGAAAATGGAAGTAGTAGGGACTTCAATGGGAAAGGTTTTGATATTGGACAACCCTAGAGAGAGGGCTTATAAAGCTCAACTTTCACAGGAGTGGTTTGGGAAATCTGGGGACTTTAGGTATTGCTGTATTGCTGGCGTTTTCAGAGATGAGGAAGGTCATATTCTATTCTTGTTTTCAGAATTGATTGGTATAGGTGATTCAGTAAGGGCTGAAGTAATGTTGGTTTTGGAAGGAATACAAAGGGCAAGGTTTATGAGCTTGAATAGGTCAAGTATTAAAGGTGGTTCAAGGATGGTGGTTGGGTAGTTGCAAAAGGAAGGTGTAGCTCTTTGAGCTTACAGAAATGAAATCATGAAGTTCAGATGGTTAACTATATGGAAGTGAGAATCCAATGGTTTCAAAGAGATGCGAATAATATGGTTGATACACTAGCAAGACAAGGGGTGGGAGAACAATTTTTTTAGGCAATCCTGTAAACTTGTATTGATAAGAGGCTAGAGGTGGGAGATGAAAACTTTTCATCTCCCTAATGGATGGTTGTAATCCTGTACTTTTCTTCTTTAATCAATTAATAAAGTGGCTGGTTATTGATCAAAAAAAGTTTTTGACTATTAACTGGCATTCTCTTTCTTTATGATACTCTGACATCCATAGATCAAGTTCTCTGGATTTCCTATACCCAGTTATTTGCCATGATGGTGATAGAATAAGCATGTCCAGAGCTTAGTGCTCACTGCCCAGAAGTGCAATTGTTGCATATGAACAAATGGGAATGTCAAAGAAAAAGCTCCAAAATTTTGGGGCATCTAGGGGGTTTATTACAAATTTATGTAATTCTGGATAAGTTTTAACTATTGTATTTTTGTGCATCAGTATTTTTGCATGACCTAAACTACCTAATTACTAAGTGTATCAAATGGAATTATTTCTGTCATGCTAATACTTTGAACTATGCTCAAAAGTTGGCTTGTGATTCAGGAAATATGAAATATTACTAATCAAAGTCTAAAATGTGATTCAGAGGCCATTCTGTTCTAGAATCACTTGAATCATGGATCAGACAATTATTCATGCTTCTCCTGGGCAGTTTTGGCAATAAGGTTTGCAGTTGGTAGCTCTGACTTGAGTCATAATGTCTCCACATAAAAACCATGTATCTGCACTTAAAGCTTACAGCTGGCTACCAACTGTGTAGTGGAATCTGGAAAGGAAGCAGACTTGAATAGTGTTTTCTTTGTTTTTCCTCTGATTTATTGTAATTTGTTAAGTTAAATGTTACTTGTGCTGTGGACATCTTGGTCAGTGAAAGTATGGTCTTAATGTCTTATTACTGTTTTCTATTGAAAGCTCTTGCAATTTCTATTTTCATGTCCAGCAAGGCTTGCTTCCTTGTCTGAGCTTCAATGTTTTTTTGATGAATGAAAATAATTTATTAACTCAGAATATAAGGTAATACAAGAAACCCATGAAGAGGCACAAGCTGTTACCTCTTCTAACAAAGTATTACATCAATTAAGAACCGGATAAGCAGAAATAAACAGAAATAAAATTATGTAGCAGCCCAAAACAAATGATCCCTTGAAACCCCTTGCTTAGCTAGTCCATCCGCTAAGGAATTTGCTGATCTTTCTACCCAAAGAGAGGTAACTGTCATATTTCTTGTGAGCCGATTGACTTTCCTCAATAAATCTCTATATCACCACATAGTTGAAGCTGGCTTTGTCAGCCATCCCACAACAATTTTAGAGTCTCCTTCAACTACCAAGTGTTGAACTCCTAACTGTTCAGTAATCTGGATGCCTTGTACAGCCGCTAAGATCTCTGCTCTATTTGAGTCTCCTATTCCCACAGGGCCTGAAAACAAAGCTAGGATGTTGCTCTCTCTATCTCTCAGCACCCCTCCTATCCCTGAAGGGCCTGGGTTTCCTTGGCTACTACCATCAAAATTAGCTTTCCCAACCTTCAGGCGGAGGCTTCCACACTGCAGCTGCCTTGTCCCTCCTCGTATGACTAGTGGCTACCGCCTTCCAGTTACTCCAAATGTCATCAAAGGAAAACGTATGAAAGAAGTCCAAAGTTCTTAGCCAATGAATGGCTCTAGTCAATATACAATCCTCAACAGTTTGCAAGCTTCTTTCCTTTTCTTTGAACACCCTAGCATTCCTTTCTCCCCAAATTGTCCACAATGCTGCTGCTCTAATACATCTCCACATTGTTTTTCCTTTTTTTGTAGGCCACACAAAACAAGAAGGATCGAACAGCTGAGCTTCAATGTTCCTGCATTCTTATTGTGGGACATTAGGGATAAAACTAAAATGAATAGTTGTGCATGTCTAGTGAGGTCAATATTTGTAGATTTGATTGGTGCTATAAAGCCTATAATATATATTGGTGGTGTGGTGCCCTTCATAGTGACAGGCTATTGGCCTCTTTTTGTTATAGTTACATAGTATGTTTTTCTTTCCTGGCAAATAAAAAGAAATGAAATAAAAACTTTTTAGGAGAAAATGAAACCAATAAAATATCCTTTTTTCTTGTTTATGTTATTTTACTGAAGGCTGTATAGATGTTTGTGTGCATGCAGCCATGCATGTGTCATGCCTTATGCAATGTTAGCAAGACAAGGCATGGCCGCATGGGTACAAGTCCCACAACTTGATAAGGTGTCTGGCATGAAATTTGCACTAAAGTTAATGTAAGGTGCTTTCTTCTTGGTCGTTTTGTATGCTTGGTACTGAACTATGTTTGCTGGATATCTTTCTCTGGCTTGATTCCAGGATACACACAACCAAGCTGGCATAGCTCATAATGGTGGGCTTGTGCCTTTGCTGAAGCTTCTAGACTCAAAGAACGGGTCTCTGCAACATAATGCTGCTTTTGCTCTTTATGGCCTTGCAGATAATGAGGTATAGTTAAGTTTATTGAAGCTTTTCTAATAATTTTTTATCTTGTTTTGTGTCTCTTTCTTATATTGCTTCATTATCTTTTTATTGTAATTCTTTTGCCCTTTGTAGGATAATGTATCTGATTTTATAAAAGTTGGAGGTGTTCAGAAGCTGCAGGATGGGGAGTTTATTGTCCAAGTATGCATATTTTTCTATTTTTTCTCATTGGTAGTTGATATTTCTAATAGACAATCCGTTATTGGTTCTATTTTGTTAATAATCATAACTTTCTATAACGGTTTAATAATTTCATGCCATTTGTTGTTTTCTATGGATGTTATGCAATTTCAGGCTACCAAAGATTGTGTGGCAAAGACACTGAAAAGATTAGAGGAGAAGATCCATGGACGAGTGAGCTTCTTGTCCTCATCCTCCCCCCTTCTCTCTCTCTTACATACACACACATGTCTATCCCCATGATTATGTTTAAGAAATTGAATTTTCTCCTAATAGGTATTGAACCATTTGCTATACCTGATGCGCGTAGCAGAGAAACCTGTTCAAAGACGAGTTGCTTTGGCTCTTGCTCATCTTTGTTCCCCTGATGATCAAAGAGCGATTTTCATTGATAACAATGGTATAATATATTTTTAAAGCTGGTAGTGATTTTCATTTCGTCCCTTAATTTTGTTTGAGTGTTCGAGTTTGCCTTAACCATGGTGAGTGCATGTAGGATTGGAGTTGCTGTTGGGGCTTCTTGGGTCAACAAGTCCAAAGCAGCAACAAGATGGTTCGGTGGCACTGTATAAGTTAGCTAATAAAGCTAAATCACTTTGCCATATGGAGGCAGCTCCTCCATCTCCGACACCACAGGTGTGCATGCTTTTGAGACCTATTTTGGTTTATTGCATGCATATTCACACTTTCTACTCAAGCATTTGGCTTAAAATTTATTAATTCCATATTCACGTTTTCTACTCATGATGTGGAGATGGTAATTTACATGGGACTTCGACTTTGGATTGGGAGATTAAGCTTGAACTCTTTTGTGAAGTCCCTTGATAATTGCATATGTTGGACCAAAGAAAGCTATCTTTTTAAGTTTTCTCTTTCTTATTGGATACTTAGAGTTGAGGCAGTGAACAAAGTTAGCTGGTTGGCCGGCCCAATTCAACAATTTGATAGTGTTTAATGTTATATGTTTAGTGAAATATTTTGTCTAATAATATCTTTTTTTTTATGAAAAATATTCATAAAAATGGTGCTTGAAAAATTATCAATCAGAAACTCACGTGAATTTGTATGAATACCAATTGATTGATTAATATTTTAGGTACCATACTATTTTGGTACCAAGTTGGCTTCTTTCAAAGTTTTGCTGAATTGAGCTTGATCCATTTAGATTGTTATATCTCTAACCATTAGGTTTTCAATTTAATTTCTGCTATCATAATAATAGAAGAATGAGATGCCTTACTTATCTTTTGATACATAAAACTTTTCATCCTATAAACTTTGAAGTGTTTAGAAAATCAAAGTGATGTTGAATTAAAATCTAAATGTTTCTATTGCCCTGACCCCTCCTCCCAAATACACAAGAAGAAAAAAAACAGGAAGAAAAACTTTTATTCCAATAAAGAACTTCAATAAATTCTCTAGCAGTGAGAACCTTAGGCATTCAAAGATCATGCTAAAAATTCATTAGCATTTAGGGTGAAAACCATATTCAGATGGATATGTAAATTGGAACACTCTAACAGAGAACTAAGCCAGAGGAAAGGTGGGCGGAACAAAGTTGTATTGTGGAGTTCCTCACCAGATTAATGTATTCAAGCTGCAATTTGGCTTGGATGTTATATTTGTGATATATTTTATTATTTTGTTTGTCTTCTTGTTAAATTTTAAATACATAGCCCCATCTCTTGGAAGCTTGATGTTTGTACTCACTTTTCGTCTTTGATATCAATAAATCTATTTGATATGGTTACTGAAAAAATAGTGTAAATAAATAAGCATATGGATTGTTTTAGTTTGAAAATCATGTGCATATGATCAACAGTAATTCTTGGTGTAGGTCTATTTGGGTGAGCAGTATGTAAATAATGCTATACTTTCCGATGTTACATTTCTAGTTGAAGGTAAATCATTCTTTCGATGGTTAAGTTTGTATGTATTACTTTTTATAGATAAACTTAAGTTTGCCACTCCATGAAATCCGTAATCTTAGATTTTCTTTGTGCTATAAAGCAGGTACTGTTGCTGATTGTTTTCCCGTGTTTCTTTCAGGTAGGCGGTTTTATGCTCACAGAATTGCTCTACTTGCTTCTTCGGATGCATTCCGTGCAATGTTTGATGGTGGCTATAGGGTGAGAAACTGAGAACAGTTACCTTTTTGAACTTTCTCCTGCTCTTAGATGTTTCCATAGTGCTCACTATCGCTTAAGTTCATAAAGTACATTTTTATGTTTCCATAGTGCCTACTGATCAGACTTTTGGATCTCAAATATTTATACTGCACTTTGCACCTCTGTACTTCCAGGAGAAGGATGCACGAGATATAGAGATTCCTAATATACGATGGGAGGTTTTTGAATTGATGATGAGGTTGGTTAATTTATATTGTGTTTTCCCTTATTGGTGGCTTTGTTCAGTGATATTCGAAGGTAATATGCTCTCTTTTTTGGTTATGGGATGAGCTAATAAACAGATTCATATACACGGGATCAGTAGACGTTACATTAGACATTGCACAGGATCTCCTTAGAGCTGCAGATCAGTATCTCTTGGAGGGACTTAAGCGTCTGTGTGAATATGCCATAGGACAGGTGAGAAGAAAATTCTCTTGTTTGCTGGTTACTTCATTGAAATTGCTTATGTTCAGTTTTCTCTTTCTGTTCTTTATTTTTAATTTCTGAGTTTCTTTTCCGCATGCCTTTTTTCCCTTATTATTTTCTCCTTTTGATTTAGGATATATCTTTGGAGAATGTTTCAAGCATGTATGAACTTTCAGAGGCCTTTCATGCCATGTCCTTAAGGCATACATGCATCTTGTTTATTTTGGAGCAGTTCGACAAATTGAGTACTAGACCAGGGTATGTGGAGCCCCCATTCTCTCTTTCATTGTTTTTCTGATCAGCAACTGTCAAATGTTTATTGATAAGCTTCTCATTTTCTATAAAGCATATGGGGCTTGTGTTTTACTTGTTAAATGATGTGTAAGAATGCAATTGGCTTTATACAAAGGGGCTGTTGCTTGGTGTAATATTGTAAAATCTCGGGCTGATGTGAGAATGTGGGTTTGAGTCTGAAGATGGCCACTTTGGGCTCCACCCCCTCTCCAGTTTCCACAAGTAAAAAAGGGTAAAGAAAGATGGTTAAGTTTGTTTCCGATCCACCCTTCCCAAAACCCCAGATAGTTGGGAGTTGGGACCAAAATTGGGTAATGGCAATGGCTTTATATAAAGCTCCTAATATTCTCTATACTTTTTTTGTGTTTTCATACTCAAAAAAAAAAACTTGATGTCATCATTTATTCATTTTATATGCTTTTTTCTACACAATAAATATTATTTTGTGGGTTTTGCTAGTTGCTTCGGGGTATAGCTGCTGGTTGACTGGTTGTATACCGATATGCATGTGCACATCTTAAATGATAAAAAAGTCATTTTCTAAGCCCCTTGACTAGTCTACCATAAAAGAAACGTAGGTTTTTTGTTTGTCTATGAGCTTCTAGAATTTTGATTCTTTAACATGTCTGTTTTGATCTGTTATTAAATCTTTTTTTAGTTCGATTTAATATCAAAAGGTGTTTAAGAAATGTTTCAGCCAGTAATCATATTGAAAAAATTCAATCAAATTGATATGTTCATCTAATGACTACTACATTGTTAAAATGTAAGTTGGTAGATATGAAAAGGTGAAATGTTTTTTTTTCCCCTTTTATGGGAGAGAAGTTGAATGACCAACAAAAACTGGGAAGCCTTCTATATATAATTTATTACCAAGATTACATTAGCAATGTAATATTGATTTTCTTTTTCTATGTAAGTTTACAACTTATAAATTTTATCCATTTTCTTTCCTGAAATCCTTGAGGTTTATGCCTCACCTTTCCAGGCCACATCAGACTATCATCCATTTGAAATTTTTGATGTGGGGTTGGCAAGGGAGATTCCCTAATTGATCCAACAAGGAAACCACTTTCCTTTTATTTTGATTATTGAATTATGAGTTATGTAAAATTTTATGAATGTAATTCTTACAGCATTAGTAAATTATGTACAAAAATCAAAATTGGGCGTACTACTGGTGCCAGACCCTGTATATTGTAATAGAACCAGTCTTTTATGGTTTTTTCCCTCTCTTTGCCAACTTCATAGTTTTGTGCGGATTGCGTCAAGACATTTCTCACTGTTTAGGTTGAATCTTGCAGGCATTCTCTTCTGATACAACGCATAATTCCTGAGGTCCGTAACTACTTTTCCATGGCACTTACCAAGACTAACCAAAGACACATGCGGATATAGTGTATCGCTAGTTGCTTAAATCTCCTAACCGGGCGATGGATAATGAAGATTGTATAGTGGGAAACTTGCCATTGTCATCACTGGAATTATGTAGAGGAAAATGTTGGAAGAATGTGACGCACAATTTCTTTGATGTGGTGTCTCGTTGTCGGTGGAATTGACGTGCTTGTTTTTGTCAGAATACAGACTATCCATTGTAGGGTTGGTGGGAGTTTTACAATTTATGCCCTATTCCAGGGCAGTAGAAGCAGCAAATTGAATACGGGATGCTTGAATCAAGTCACTTGTCGGCACACGGGCTGCTATATATAGCTGTTGAGGCTCGAAAAGGGATTCTATAGTTGGAGAGAGGGAGTGATGATTCGACCCCATGGAATATTAAGAAGCTAATTCAGTTTGATCTGTATACCTGTCTCGTCTGAGAAGTAATGAATTTCCTTTCCCGTTCAAAAAGATACTTTTTTTTTTTTTTCGTCGCTTCAGCGTTCAAAAAGAAAGTTGTCGAGTTTGATCGCACCGGTTGCCGCTGTAAATTCTCCATTCGGCACTGGTCCTGTTGATCTATTTGTATTATCCACCAGGTGACTTTTTGACCAATCAAATTCGACACTGAAAGAAATTTGACCAATTATATTCGACTATGATATGTATGGGAAACATATGATATCTGAATTTTTTGACCAATCTACGGGTATCATAAATGTGGTAGTCAATTAGTGTTTTTTTAAATCAAAACTCATGAGTGGATTTTGATTGGTTAAAACTTTTTTGGTATCATGTCTTTCTTGTATTATAGATTTTCTTTATATTAAAACAGGGAGGCTTTAGATTGTCTATGTGCACGTGAAAAAATCACCTTGGAACCATCAAATCCGTCATAGAAAAATTCTGACTATTGATGGTGGTACTTGGTATGACATTGATCAACTTGTTTAAGTTGGTTAATTTCTTCTCTTACTGAGGGTGTCATGGCCCAAGTTGTGGAATTTTTGACTTTAGTAGAGGTATGGTGCTTTCTTGTTACTTCTTACTCAACTCATGCGAGATCTCACATCTTGCAACTTAGGAAACAGTTGCACAATTTAAAGAAGGTCTTTATCTATTTCTGCTTACATTCAAAAAGCAAAATCTATAGCGAACAGTTTGTCTATTGTTGCTGAACTTGTTCGTAAATCTGATTTGGTTTTATATATTCTAGTTGGATTAGGCAATGAATATGAGTCCGTTGTGACAGACCAGATGCGCATACCCTTGGTGTGCATGATATTATTGGCTATCTTTTGAATCATGCGAGTTGGCTCGAAGAGCAAGGACTTACGTCGCCAGATTCAGGTGTTTCATCAGCTGCTAATGTAGCTTGAGTGAAACTGAAAAATAATACAGGGTTCCAGAATTAGCAAAAAAGAATCTCAGAATATGTATGGCCACGGTAAAGGCCGAAGGCGAGGTCAACAACAAAACTTTTAGAATTATAATTCTTAACAAAATTACAACCAAAATTAGTTCTTTAATGGTGGACGAGGTAAGGCACCTCCAGTTATTTGTCAGATCTGCAACAAACCTGGACATGGTGCGCTTACATTTTTGCAAATAAGAGTGAGCGAAATTATGAACCTGCCGCCTACAATAGTCACACTGCACCTTCCTACAACAATGGTAATTCTTCATTTGATCCAACTTGGTATCTGGACTCTAGCACAACACATCACATGACATTCGATGCTGATAACATCCAAAATCGGTCGGAATACTAGGGTTTAGATCAGGTAATAGTGGGTAATGGCCAATGTTTGCAAATAAAACATACTGGCTCTTCATCTCTTCTCTTTATTTAGCATGCTTTCACATTGATTGATATATGCCATGTTCCTGCAGTCTACAAAAATTTATTGTCCGTTAGCAAGTTTACAAAGGAGAACGATATATTTTTTGAGTTTCACCATGACTGTTGCTTTGTGAAGAACTATACAGGAAAAATCCTGTTTCGTGGAGTCAGTAGAGGAGGGTTGCATTGCTTCCCATCAACAACATCCATTTCACACATCTCGACAACTGCACCTTCTGCTCTTGTCGGTGAATAGACAAATCTTCAAGGTTGGCATTAGTGTCTTGGTCATGCAACACTTTGTACGGTCCAACAAGTTGTCTCTCAGTATGGTTTACCATATTCTGGTCAAAATTCTAGTTTATTTGTTTTTGAATCTTGTCAAATGGGTAAGAGTCATCGCTTGTCTTTACCTTTGTCTTCGTCTAGGTCTCAGAGTCCTTTGAAACTAATTTTTTCTGATGTGTGGGGTCCTTCCCCAGTTAAGTCTAATAAAGGGTATTCTTACTATGTGTTATTTCTTGATGATCATTCAAAATTTTCTTGGATATATCCCTTAGCATGAAAATCTGATGTCTTTGAGGTCTTTTCAAAATTTAAATGCCATGTTGAATTGTTCTTCAAGTCCAAAATTCGTGTTTTTCAATTTGATTGGGGAGGGGAGTATCGCAAGCTCTCTTCTTATCTTGACTCATAGGGTATCTCCCATCGGGTGTCCTGTCCGCACACACATGAACATAACGGTACAGTTGAGAGGAAACATCGTCACATTATTGAATCCACTCTCGCTCTACTGTCTACCTCCAAGCTCCCCTTCTCCTCTTGGGCCGATGCAGTAGAGACAACCGTATATTTGATAAATTGGCTCCCGTCTCCCACTTTGCAAGGTTCATCTCCTTTTCAGAAGTTGTTTCATAAGACTACAGACTACACTATGCTACGGTGTTTTGGATGCGCCTATTATCCCCTTCTGCGACCATACAATGCTCATAAGTTCTAGTACCGTTCTTTGCAGTGTATTTTCCTTGGTTATAGTCATTTTCATAAAGGGTACATGTGCCTTCACCCGTCGACTGGTCGAGAATTTATTGCCCGCCATGTGATATTTGATGAAAGACTATTTCCTGGAATTCCTCCGGCTCCATCACCCACCAGTACAGTAGCTCAATCGGGATTCTATATACATGTACCTTCACATCTCATAGCATCTTAGGTCTCTCCGCCTTCAGTTCAGCCTCCAGATGCAGCACCTCTTCCTGATCGGACCACTTCCAGTTCGACTGATAACCCTTCTCCCGTACAAGCTCCTGTCCGTAGGCAGCAACGTTTTTGTACGATGGAGGATTTGTTGGCACACACACCAGCTGTACCACCACCCACTCGACAGCATCCTATGACCACTCGTTCTAAGGATGGCACTCTCCCTGCTCGATCACATCTCACCACTCGGTATCCCATTCCAACTGCCTTACTTAATTCTTTCTCCTCTAAAACGGAGCCCTGCTCCTATACAGATGCAGCCAAGTCTCCCCAATGCAGGTTGACTATGCAACTGGAGTTTGATGCTCTTTTGAAAAATCAAACATGGGATTTCATGTTGTATCATTCTTCCATGAACGTAGTTGGTACTAAATGGGTATATAAAGTTAAGAGGAAATCAGACGGTTCTTTGGAGCGGAACAAGGCCAGACTTGTTGCTCAAGGTTTTCATTAGGTACCTGGCGTTGATTTCACTGATACCTTCAGCCTGATAGTCAAACCAATAACTGTTCGTACCATTTTAGCTCTTTCCACTACTCATTGGTGGTCTATACGACAACTGGACATCAACAATGCTTTTCTTCATGGACTTATTGCAAATGACATCTATGTTCGCCAACCCAAGGGGTTTGAACATCTAGACTACCCAGACTATGTCTACAAGCTGAAGAAGGCCCTGTATGGACTCAAGCAAGCCCTTCGTGCCTGGTATTCTTGTTTGGCTTCCACTCTTCTTCATTTGGGTTTTCACAACTCTATGGCTGATCCTTCTTTATTTATTTACAAGAATACGTCTACTATTGTTTACATCTTGGTGTATGTCGATGATATCATTGTTACTGGCAATTCTCCATTTGCTGTTTCATCTCTCTTTCAGCAGATCTCTACTGTCTTTCCTGTGAAGGATCTTGGCACATTGCATTATTTTCTTGGTCCATCGTATGGACGCCCGAGTCTTGCGGAATAGAATGGGCGAATTTCAAAAATTTCTCTCCATCCTACTGGGAATCGTATTCCCTATTTTAGAAAAATCATATTTTTCAAGGATCAATCTTGAACTAAGAACCGAACCAGATCTGAAAGAAATCTGTAGGAGAGGGATATACCTGATACGGAGAAATAATATCTCCCAATGGAGGTGTTCACGCCCAAGGAAGGAACAAAAAACTGCTCCCACTGAAGATGGCGCCGTGCAGGATGGAGCAGGATCAACAACGTTCTTCAAAAGAACCAGATCCTTTTCAAGAATCAGTTGGATGGCATGTGAGCACTACTTCCAATCATCCCTTTCACAAAGGACTGATATCAAGATCCAATCTTGACCACCCCCACTGAGAACAGGAGATCGAACTGGCAGATATGGCGGCGGCAAGAAGGAGACGACAAGAGAGATTAAGCGCAGTAATGCTGAATTCTCTCTTCTGTGATTTCAGCTCTGAAGAGGATGTGAATATGTATCTACTAAAAGCTGCCGCCCCCTCCTCCTTTTATAAGCTTAGGAGTTGCTGATCTAAATCATATTTGGATCAGATCCCTTTAAGTGATAAGGGTAAACCCTTATCTTATCTGCAGATTAGATCAGGCCCCTCCTAATCCTATTAGTAGGTTTTCAGATCTGAATCACATTCAGATCAGACTCTCTGAGTGGATAGGGTTAAGACCCAATCCTATCTGCTAATCTAGTCTTAGAATTCGACCCTCATTTAACAGATCAAATCAGCCCAGTTCGAAATGGGCTTTAGGCCCAATAGGGTTATGTGCTCACTTAGCCTTACAAACTACTGCCCAGTTGGGCTTCCTTGTATGGCGTGGGACCCAAACATTGATATACACATCAACCACATGGGTTCAGCCCAACCTTTATTACAAGGCCTGGCCGAATACACTGTTATGGACAGTGCACCCCCTGAAACCCATCACATGGGCTCTATGGGCCCAACACTTACCCTAAGTGGTCTCTGGGCAAAGCCACCTTGTAACACCCAGGGACTGTGGGCAGATGCAAGATTAGCCCATCAGATATTACCCTCAATGGTCTTACACTTAACCTCTCAACCCATAATGATCAAACACTACTCGACAAGAGATGACCTCTCCCTCGGATGCAAGGAACAATGCTGCACTCTCTACTCACATGGATCTCGGGAATTAAAACCTTTTGCAAACGTTTGGAAACCATAATATATATACTTTTATATCTCATATAAAATATATTTTGCAAAACAAATCTCAATGATTGAAATCGGCTGCTGGCAGTCTTGGTTTCCATCAGAGAGAGTGCATCCCCGATCTTTACCTTTGTCCGACAAAGGGGTTGATCCTGTCACTATGATCACCCACTCAGATGAATTCTCAGACTGTCCCAACATATCGAGGTTTTGAACCCCGCTAAGGATCTCACTGATTGGCATATGAAAGACAGCCCAATCCGACACCTAGTGTAGTATCATAATCGAGTCTAGGGGTCAGGTGTAACTTTCCAGTTTTGCCCATCAATCTCCAAGGTCCAGGGCAATATTGGAAATCTGGTCCGATTCAAAGATTCAATTAATCCTACACTGCATGTGCCTTGGGTCTCACCCTAGCGGCTGAGACAGGCCACCCCAACATTTGGCAGCACACCAGTGTCAGTCTTGGTAGGATAAATCTCCCCAGACTTATCCAACGGCTGTGAACATTCTAAACTAACACGAGTCTCATAAGTGTCCAGTTTAAGGGTATTACACAGAAACGTACCACAGGAACATGAATCAAATATGTACTTTATTCATTTACAATAAATTCATAATGTACATCATTCTGATTGGAGCTAAGGGCATACAACTATCTAACAGCTCCCACTTGCACTTAGGTCCAATCTGGTACAAGCCGGAGTCTCATACTTTCCACGTGTTTCTCAAACACTTTCTGTGTCAGTGGCTTAGTTAATGGGTCTGCTACATTCTCCGTTGACGCTACCTTCTAAATCAGGATGTCCCCTCTACCAACAATCTCCCGCAGTACATGGTACTTTCTCTCGATGTGCTTCGACTTCGAGTGGGCTCGTGGCTCCTTAGCCTGAGCAATCGCTCCATTGTTGTCACAGAACAACGGGGTGGGTGATGTGCTGGATGGAACTACTCCCAATTCGTGAACGAACTTCTTCATCCACACGGCTTCCTTGGCAGCTTCACTTGCGGCAATGTATTCGGCTTCGGTTGTGGAGTTTGTTGTGGACCCCTGTTTGCTGCTTTTCCAGCAAACAGCACACGATCCTATCGTGAAAACATACTCAGATGTAGACTTTCTATCATCTGGATCTGACTGGAAATCAGCATCAGTATACCCCTGGATTTGTAGTGAGCTACCATCGAATACCAGACAAAACTCTTTTGTCCTTCGAAGGTATTTAAGTATGTTTTTCACAGCAATCCAGTGCTCCTGCCCTGGGTTGGCCTGAAATCTGCTTACCACACTCACTGCCTGAGCAATGTCAGGACGAGTGCACAACATGGCATACATGATGCTTCCTACAGATGAGGCATAGGGAACGTCTTTCATGCCCTCAATCTCCTCAGAGGTCTTGGGAGACATCTTCTTGGAGAGAGTGACTCCGTGCCTGAAAGGAACATTTCCCTTCTTGGAGTTCTCCATGCTGTATCTCTTGACAATTTTGTCAATGTAAGTAGATTGGGATAATCCTATTATCCGTTTCGATCTATCTCTATAGAATCGAAGACCCAGTATATAGGAGGCTTCTCCAAGATCTTTAATGGAGAATTGCTGTGAAAACTATACTTTCACCGTAGTCAACACTCCTACATCATTCCCAATGAGTAGAATGTCGTCTACATACAGAACCAAGAACGTAACTTTGTCCCCACTAGTTTTCCTATAAACACAGGTCTCATCCGAATTCTACTCAAAGTCAAACGTTTTGACAATAGAGTCAAATCGGATGTTCCAACTCCTAGAAGTTTGCTTAAGTCTATATATGAATCTATTTAGTTTACATACCATGTGTTCCTGACTCGCAGCTATGAAGCCTTGCGGCTGCTGCATATAGATATCTTTAGTAAGATCTTCATTCAGGAACCAAGCATGTGGGAGTAGATTTTCATTTCCTCTAGGATCTTTGCGTAGCTAACAAATTATTCCTTCGGTATCTCTGCTTTGAAGATCATATAGCTGACATTTTCACAAAATCTCTAGCCACACCACAATGCAGTCTTCTCTGGTCTAAGTTTCACATCTGGACGTTCAGTTTGAGGGGACATATTGGAGATAACCCTCATAACCAAACCAGCTTTGGAGATAATCCTCTTGGAGGTTATCCTACCAGATCCAGAACTTCTAACCAATTCAGATCCAATCTGGACTCTGAAAAAGATAAGGGCTGTAAATCAGGATCAAGATAATCAATCCTGTACTCTATCTAGCTTTCTATTGTTATCTTGTACATATTATTGTATCATCCAAATTCTTCACTACAGTCTATAAATACCACTAGCTTCAGTGCTCCAATTCACTGAAGTCTATTCCTCATATCTCTCTCTATTTCTGTTATTTCTTTAGTTTAAACTGAGATAAGATCTGAACCTGCAACAGAGCTATCGGCTGCTGTGGGTTCGAGCAAATCACATCGTCTACGACTATTGCACGAACACTAGTAGGTTTCTAGTTGCTCCTCTCGAGTGTGACCACCTTCACCATCCATGATTCATATTCTTCTGACTCGTCGTTCTTTACCGTTTCTGTGTAAAAAGCAGGACATAAATGATGATAAACATGAACTCCATGTAAGTTCCACTACTCTGGCGTGATACCGTACACAGTCCGGTGGGGATGGAACTAGTTGCCGTCGTCGTGTCTTTTTTTCCGTTCACACATCGGAGCAGCTACGACTGCTACCCCATCAAAGTCCGAAGACGCCTGTGTCGCATGAGTCTTATGAAGAAGGATCACCGCTTCAGGATTGTTCAGGTAATCGCTGTAAATATGGTGGATTTGGTACGGTTCATCGTTGCTATGGTTTAAGAATAGACCATATCCAAGGTTACAATAAATTTTGATGACCAAATAAATATGAAATATTAAATTTTTTCTTTATGGTATCCATAGATTATCAATTTTTATACCACATGTCCTATTTTGACATCAATAAATAAAGTGGTTTCTAAAAAAGAAAGGTCTCTCGAGAAATTCATTTAAATAAGATTCTTTCTTCATCAAAAATATCTTTTAGATGCTATCACACCTACAATTATACTCAATTCAATGGAATTGTTTGATCTCAAAAGAAGATCTTCTATAATTTTCGCACATAACGTAACGTAAAGGATTATTTCTAGTTTCGTGCAGTTGATTAGTAATGACAGATACTAAATTGGTAAGTTTTTAAAGTTCTGGATTGACACGGAATCAAAGTAAAGCTAGCCACAAAGTAAAGTTACTAATTTGCAATTTCTCCTAAAAGAATTTATCGCTCAATCGGCAACAAGTGTGAAATGGGGACTACATTTGAAGATTCGAATTTGACGAGTGACCCGAAATAAAATAATAATAAATAAAGACTTCTATTGTCATCGCTTAATTATCCAAGGAGCTTCCCCGCCGGCCCTTTCCTTCCCTAACCCTAACCCTAACCCTGTCAATGGATTCGGGCGCGCAACGGGTTTCTGCCGAGCTACCTCCTCTCCTTCGTGTCTACGAAGATGGCCTTGTCGAGCGGCTTGTGGGTTCAGGGTTCGTTCCCGCAACCTTGAACGACCCTCAGACTGGTGTCTCATCTAAAGACGTACTCATCTCACCAGAATCTGCTGTTTCTGCTCGACTTTACCTCCCCAAACTCACCTGCAATCGTCGAAAGCTCCCTATCCTCGTTTATTTCCGCGGTGGCGCCTTCTGCATCGAATCCGCCTTCTCTTTCCTGGATCATCGTTATCTCAATATCTTAGTTAACGAAGCCAATGTTGTTGCCGTGTTTGTCGAATACAGGAGAGCCCCGGAGCACTTACTGCCCGTTGCCTACGATGATTGCTGGGCGGCACTCGAGTGGGTTTCATCCCATTCTGTGGGGCGAGGTGCCAACTACGAGCCGTGGTTGACTGACTACGCCGACTTCGACCGAATCTTTTTGGGTGGCGACAGCGCAGGAGGAAACATCGTCCACAACGTAGCCATGCGTGCTCGTGCCCAGTCCTTGCCTCACAACGTAAGAGTTCGGGGGGCTCTCCCCATCCCTGTATCCACTAACAGGGAAAAGGTTATCCTTACCCCCGTTTTATAGGATTACTATTTCTCGTGATTTTTTTTTATATTGTTAATCATTTTATTTTTATTTTTTATTTTATTCAAAAATAAAAATAAAATAATTAAAATTTATAATAAGAATCTTATTAGAAAAGATATAAATATATTTAATTATATTTTTAAAAATATTAATATATACATATATACATATATAACATGTGTGTATATATATACCCACGGGATGGGGATCGGGGTCCTCGTGCGATTCCCATCCCCGTCCCCACGATAAAAAATCATCCCCATTCCTGTTTCATTCGGAACAGATCCCCATGGGAATCGGTAAAATGGGGAAAATTCCATCCCTAAGAGTAAACTTTACACCCCTATCAAAAATTTTGCAGGTGTTTGGCAGAAGTGTTAATATGAACTTGCATCTTCGAGTTCGGTTCAATTAGAGCAATGCATCTTTTACTGTTTTGTATTAAGAATATCTCCAGACTTGTATGTTTTATATATATTAAAGTGAAAGGGGTGTTTTTCCCATTTTCAAAAAGGTATCCCCACGTGCTCAAACTTTATAGTAATCCTATAAAATTCAGCCCACATCAGAATTTTATAACCCCAAAGTACAGGGGGAATGCATCCTGACAATGAATGCCAAATTCATGGGCAGAATGTGGTTTATAGGGGGAGAGGGCTAGTAGTAGGGGGAGTTGGATCGTGTGTATCCATTAGGGCTGTTCATAAGAAGGCCCAACCCGACCAAACCAATAAACCCAGACCGATCCAACCTGAGTCAGCCGGGTTTTCATCAGTATCAGTCGGTTTTGGGTTATACAAATTCATAAACCAATGGTTCGGGTCGGTTTTGGTTTTCACACATGAAAACCAAAACTGACCCGAACCGAACCAACTTAGTTCCTACTTAACTAAAAGGCTGAAATATCTGAAAATATATATTCCAATATTTATATCTAAAAAATATATATTATGAAATATGTCAGATATATATTTCCAGAAAATATATATTCCAATATATTTGTATGTATATTTTTGTTTATATGTATATATATTTCTAAAATACATATTTCAGTTTTAAATATATTTCCAGAAAACTAGGTGACCATGGGGGGCATGGATGAACTTAGAGCCGAAACCGACCCAAACTGACCCAACCCGACTCAAATCGACTAGGTTAGTTTTGCTTAACACTGGGTCGGTTTCGGTTTCCATCTCAGGTAACCCGACTAGGTCGGATCGATTGAAAAAACCTCAGTAAACCGACCCAACCCGACTCGTGAACAGCGCTAGTATCCGTATTTCTCCGAATGAAATATGTCTGCATGTGCATACGTGAGAGACACGTTTCTTTCTTTCTCTTTGCATTTGCATGATTCACACGTTTCCCCTCTCTTCCTTCTCCGTCTTTCTTTCTACCCTCTCAATCTCTCTCTCCCTCTTTTTCCCATTCCTCCCTTGAACTCTTTCGCCTCATCTCTCTCCTTTTCTGAACCTGTTTCCTATGTGAAGGCTCGACGGAGTGAGTGTTGGATTTTAATCTCATAAGAGATTAAATCCAATGGGTTTGATTGGTCAATTACATGAGAAATTGCACCTACACACTTGATTTAAAAATCTGTTTTTCTCTTACAAAAACTCGGTTTTGAACTTGTCCCACATTGGATAATTATAAGGTTTGTTTTCAGTGTTTCAATAGGAGCTGATTTACACTCCTTAGAATTAGTAGAGGAGAGTATGGGGATTCGATACCGCGCAACGCGCACGCACGCGTGTGCGCGCGTGTGTGTGGCGCAATGAGGCGTTTTAAAGGCGCACTTTGCTCGCACTTTGCGCGCACCCCCGTGGCTCGCGATGGGCGGCTCTGGTTTTGGTGCATTGATGACCGTTGATCACCGTTGATGAGATCAACGGTCACAATTCGATCGGGTGTGATCAAGAGGCACAATTCAAAGTTAGCAGTCACCAACTGTTAACTACTTTTTAAACAGTCACAATGTTTGAAATTGTGACTGTTCAAGGTGCCTTCTCTAAACCAGCACCTACCTTTTCATCATACCTCTTCACAAATTATTTAAGGAGCATGAATCAGACTCCAAAACACACAATTTCGAAATTCACTCTCTCTCTCTCTCAGTCCGGTCTGCTACAGTCTCACAAAAGGTTTCTTTGGAGACTCTTCAACTTTGCTGGTTGCATATTCTCGCCCAAAGGCTCTGTTGTATCCTTGGGAACGAATTTGCCTGTAACCCAACAGCAAACTCAGTAAAACTGAGTGGAGGCAAATAACGTTCTAAAGACAATGTCTTCAGACGTGTCTCAAAACTTCTCCTCCAAAATTACAGCGACCCCATCTTCCCCAACAGTGAGAGCAGAGGTGATTGGTGGATTCAGTCGGAGCTCCGATGAAGACTTGAAGGTGGTGAGGGGGGCGGAAGATGAGAAACATGAAGAAAGTGGAGCAGAGGTTGTAGATGTAGTGAGCAATGCTAATTTCAACAGTGGAGAGCAGAAGGGGCTCACTGTGATCGATACCCTTGAAAGGGGTAGGGAATTATTGGAATCATTGAAGGATGTGGAGGACCATTTCATAAGGGCGTATGACTCTGGCAAGGATGTCTCCAGGATGCTGGAGGCCAATAGAGTTCATCTGCAATCTGGTCTTGAGGAGATTAAAGGTGGGTTTTTTGTACACAAGTGTTCATTTTTCTATGTTTCTCCTTAGATTCTTAATGTGGGTCTATTTAAAGTTTTTTTTTTTTTTTCTGCTGCAAATTTGCGTAGGAGTTTGTTTTATTTATACTTTTTATTTAATTTTGTACCTTATAATAAAATCTGATTGATTGGGGATCCTGTGATTAAAACAATGTGAAACTCAGCTTCTCCTTTTCAGACATTTCTTTATTTTGTGGGTGTCCTCCCAGGTAAAACTGTAAAAGTTGCACATTCAGTTTACAGGGGTTCAACTTCCTCTATGTATTTTTTGTTAGCTCTTATCTGGGTATTCCTCTCTGATTTCAGGGAAGCTTAGTTTGTTCAATTATATATCTCTCTATGGCTTATTCTACCATTACTTGTGTTGGTTCATATTTATCAATTTCTACTTAATGATAAATCCAACTATGCCTGTAACTAAGCTATTTATACCAATTAAATGCAGAGAACTCCACAAAAATCATCCAAGCCATAACGTGGCACAGGTCTACTTGGTCTCAATCTTCATCTTGTAAGAGTTTCCTCGCGTCCAGTTCCAAAGGTTCCTCCACATGGAAAGAATTTAAGAACGATCTCTTTGATGATTATGGAGGAATGAAACCAGGGAGACATTCACCGAGGCTAGGAAGGTTATACGCTTGGGAAAAGAAGTTGTACGAAGAAGTTAAGGTAAACAAATTTCAATTACTTCTACATCCACTTCAACTTTCATGCTTTGCTTCTAGAGCCAATGCCATTCTTTCCCACCATTAATTGGGTTCGCTGTCTGAAATCCGCTGATATATTATTGAATCAAATCCCCTGTTAAATGTTCTTATTTACATGTTCATGTGCACAATACACAAACTCCGAATCATTTCTCCCTATTTATTTACATGTTTATAATTGACTATTGTAGGATATCATTCTCTGTAGATTTCAAAAGCTCGTGATTTTGATGATTTGTTTCCTATAATCGATCATGAAGGAAAACCTTCAACGGAACCAAAAATCTACGCCAGTCTTCCGTGGAAGCAACTCAACCACCTTGGGTAAGACCTTGAATTGTATACTATAGCTCACAAATGGGAAAATTAGATTTTTTTTTTTTTTTGAGATAGAACTGAAAGGTTCCTGATTACCATTTGTTATTACCTTGCCGATTCGGCTTCTCCTCTTTCTTGGGAGATCGATCATTGGTTTCCTTGTTCAAGTAAGTGGTTCAAGATTCCTGGAGGTAACTACCATGCACGTTGATCACCCTCCGGATCGTTCGGCACGTGGGCCAACTTCCAAAGATCATGAGAGTGTTAGGATATGCATGTCGAATTTGTCGGTGAACACGTCTTGCAGGTCTCCAGGTCGGCGCTGGACCAGGCCGCCAAGTTGCACTTGGGCCAAGCCACCAGCTCGCGCCTGGGGCAGGCTGCCAGGTCGCGCCAGTGCCAGGCTGCCAGTTCGTGCCTGTGCTAGGCTGCCAGCTCGTGCTAGGAACAGGCCGCCAGGTCGCGCCTATGCCAGGCCGCGCCTGTGCCTGGCCGCCAGGTGGGACACCATCAACTTGGCTAAGGCAAGTTCTTGCCAAAGTGGTTCCGGGTGTCACCTAGTTGTTATGAGGTGCCATGTGCCACAATGTCATTGGAGGGCAAAATTCGTCCTCATCATTTTAATTGGTGAAGGCTGATTTGGCCCGTCCTCGTAACAGGGGGACATGTGGACACGATCTGACTAATAGATGACAACTCAGCATGATCAGCCTGCAGCGTAACAGTCTCAGGTACCCATCTACCCCGGGCTAAAGTGACCTCGAGACAGGGTCACCCCGAAATGAGATCGCCTCGGTACCAGATCGCAACAAGAACACTTCAATGCCAAGGCACTTCGACACTCAGCCCAGTTCGGGACTAAGGCGTCAACTCGGGGATATTGACGTGCCACTGTGAGGATCCCGAAAATCCCTCCAACGGTTCCTGAACTTCACGGGATCACGTCGCGTAACAGCCAGCGTTATCTCCCCCGACCGATTCGGACGGACTCGATAAACCTTATCAGTTAGCAGCACTATCTCCCATTATCGCGGAAACATATCTCATCGTGACGAGGATTCCGGAACTACTCCGCGAAACCCGCGAGGACTCCATTATATAAAGGCTCCACCCCCCAGGGGTGCAAGGTATGCGTGATTTCCTGCTCTCAAGTTCTCTCATTTTCAAGCAATTTTAGCTCGCTACTAGCCTACTGACTTAAGCATCGGAGCGACCTCACCGGGTTAGCATCCTAGGGTTCTCTGATATCCTTGCAGGTTTAGTCCGCCGTTCGTCTGGAAGCCAGGTCACATCCAGTTGGGAGCAGCCAGATCGCGCTAAATCAATTGGCGCCGTCTGTGGAAAACGCTACAAAAAGCTAAGTTCTCATCCTCCGAAAGGCTAAGTCCTCTTCTTCCAAAAAGCTAAGTTCTACAGGAAGTTAATGGCCAACAGACTAAGCAGCTCTACCAACTTTATTTCAACTCAGATAAAGCCTCATCAGTCCTCTTCGCGAGGTACCCTCTACAAAGATGAGCTCTTCGTGGCTTCCGCGAGAGTAGGCGGCCAACAGACTGCATGGACGCCCCTGCCGGTCGAGCCTTCCAAGGCTCCCGTGCGAGCTGGTGACCTAAAGTCAGTAGTGCTGCCCCCGTAAGTCGAGCTCCTAGTAGCTTCTTGTAGGAGTGGGTAACCGACGTCACTAACGAGGCTGATGCAGCGTAGCCTGGCTAGGCGCGACCTGGCAACCTGGCACAGGCGTGGCCTGGCGGCCTAGCCCAGGCGCTGACCTGGCGAGCTGATAAAAGACTTCGGCTCCACATAAGACATAGTCGCCTCTTCGGCATGGGCAAAATCAAAGATCAAGGAGAGTGGACTACGAGTCATTCCCAGAGCCTAAGGGCTAAAGTGCCGAACTAATAAAAGACCTCGGCACCACATAAGTCCTAGTCACCTCCTCAACATGGGCATACAAGTTTCAGTCGCCTCCTCGGCATGGGGACATAAGACCCAGTCGCCTCTTCAGCATGGGCAAAATCAAGGGTAAGGAGAGAGTGGACTACGAGTCGCTCCCAGAGACTAAGGGCCAAAATACCGAACTAGCGAAGACCTCCTCACCACATAAGACCTAGTCGCCTCTTCGGCATGGGCAAAATCAAGGAGCGAACTGCGAGTCGCTCCCAGAGCCTAAGGAATTGAATCGACGCTTACAAGCTCATCGAATTATTCATTCATGGCCAAAAGGAGAAATTTACCCCCTTCGACGAGTTACTTTCAGCTCGGGAGTGGGGGGCAAATGATGAGGGCGATTTTGCCCTCCAGTGACCTTGTGGCACATGGCACCTCATAACAACTAGGTGACACCCGGAACCACTTTGGCAACAACTTGCCTTACCCAAGTTGTTGGTGTCCCACCCTGGCGGCCTGGCACAGGCGCGACCCGGCATAGGCGCGACCTGGCGACCTGTGAGACGTGCTCACCGACAATTTCGACATGCATATCCTAACACTCCCACGATCTTTGGAAGTTGGCCCACATGCCGAACGATCCGGAGGATGGTCAACGTGCATGGCAGTTACCTACAGGAATCTCGAACCACTTAGACGACCTCGCAGAAATCTCAGATATGGTGCGTGAAGCCCACGCCAAACAATGCCTATATAAAGTTACCAACCCCAATGGCAAATAGGCAAAAAAGCAAGTGAGCAAGTAAGCAAATTCTATCTCTCATACTTTGTGATTTTTAGCTCGCAGTCTACTATGAGAGTACTGACTTAAGCATCGGAGCGACCTTGTCGGGTTACCCACCCTGGGTCCTCTGACATTTGGTTCTTTGCAGGTCTCTAAAGAGCAACGAAGCTCATCAATCCAGCTCGGCACCTGGTCAGCCCGGCACCTCACAGGCAGCTCGACACCTGGTCAACCCGGCACCTCACAGGCCGCTCGGCACCTGGTCAGCCCAACACCTCACAGGCAGCTCACCACTTGCTCAACCCGGCACCTCACAGGTAGCTCGACACCTGCTCAGCCCGACACCTCACAAGCAACTTGCCACCTGGCCAACCCGACACCTCATAGGAGCTCGGCACTATAGTCAGCTCGCCACCTAGCCTGCCCATCTCGACTCAGCTCAGCAAACAAAGTTCTCCATTTCGGCCTGAGTCATCGACCACTTGGAAGCAAATCAAATGACGAGGTACTTAGCACAAAAAATTAGCCATCACCCAAAAATCGATTCATCACTTCCATATGCATGTCCCAATCTCATCTTCTTCTATTTACAGGCACAACACCGCTGAGAGCTTCCATAGAATCTTTTCTTGTCTAGGTCTGGCTTTCTCTCCATTTCCCCCTATCTCTCCCCCTCAACATAGCATATTGTCTTCAGGTCGAGTTGCTTTAACCGAACCCGGTTCGATTGTGATATTAATTCGGTTGCCCATCCAACCCGGTTTTATTAATTATTGTTTTACAATTAATAAATACTGATAATTTAATTAATATTTAATATTTATTAATTATATCAATTCCGGTTATGTTTTATATTCAACCGAACCCAGTTTTACCAATAACCTATCATATAATAAATATAAAAATTTATTATATATTTACCAAAACATATACTATTAATAATTAAATACTTAATAAATATTTAGAGAAAACGTTTGACCTTTACCCAAATTAATACTTAATAAATATCAGCAAAAATAATGTTTGACTTTTATTAAAGTTATCATAAATTTGTAGAAAATATCCAAAAATATAGAAAGCATGGATTATTAATTAGCTAAATACTTAATAATTAACTTACTAATTAAATGATCATATTTAAAATTTAATATTAATTTACCTGAAATACTTTAGGTTAATTTATTATAATTACCGATTATTACTGATTATAATTAGTAAATTAGTGTTACTAAAGTCATTGGCATTATTAATTGATTTGTTAGAGTTGAAGGGGTAGATAGATATGGAAATTAGTGTTATTAAAGTCATTGGCATTATTAATTGATTTGTTAGAGTTGTAGGGGTAGAAAGATATGGAAATTAAATGCCATATCAGCATAGCAACCGCATGTCAGCTTAGTTTTTAGTTTGGGGACTGATATCAGTCCAAGGGATCTCCCAAGATACAATCCAATTTTTGCACGGCTGCGTTCGGGGCTGACCAGTCTTAAATGAGCGAAATCCTGTTTCTTTGTAATAAGCAAAATCTTGTTTGTTTTTTTCTTCTTAATTTTTTATAATTGCAGCAATTCGATATTCATCGGGCGCCCCTTGCTAGTTTCTATTTACTCTGTTAGTCATTTAAGTGGTTGTCGAGAGGGTGGGTGGCAGGGGTGTAAAGTCTATCTCTTACTCATTTAAGTGGTGGTTGTGAGAGTGTATAGAAAAAGTGAGTAAGAAATTTGTCACCGACACAAAAATAGTAAGGACTCCACCGTACAACTACGTAGATAGGGGATCAAATGTCACCGATACCTCCATTGTCATCGCTTAATTATCCAAGGAGCTTCCCCGCCGGCCCTTTCCTTTCCCTTACCCTGTCAATGGATTCAGGCGCGCAACGGGTTTCTGCCGAGCTCCTCCCTTATGTTCGTGTCTATGAAGATGGCCGTGTTGAGCGGCTTAAGGGTTCAGAGTTCGTTCCCGCATCCTTGAACGACACTCAGACTGGTGTCTCATCCAAAGACGTACTCATCTCATCGGAATCTGCTGTTTCTGCTCGACTTTTTCTCCCCAAACTCACCTGCAATCGCCAAAAGCTCCCTGTCCTCGTTTATTTCCACGGTGGCGCCTTCTGCATCGAGTCTGCCTTCTCTTTCCTTTTTCATCGTTATCTCAATATCTTAGTGAACGAAGCCAATGTTGTTGCCGTGTCTGTCGAATACAGGAGAGCCCCGGAGCACTTACTGCCTGCTGCTTACGAGGATTGCTGGGCGGCACTCGAGTGGGTTTCATCCCATTCTGTGGGGCGAGGTGCCAACTACGAGCCGTGGTTGACTGACTACGCCGACTTCGACCGAATCTTTTTGGGTGGCGACAGCGCAGGAGGCAACATCGTCCACAACGTAGCCATGCGTGCTGGTTCCCAGTCCTTGCCTCACAACATTAGAGTTCGGGGGGCTTTCTTGGTTCATCCTTACTTCTGGGGATCGGAGCCAATTGGGTCTGAGTCCATGGAGGACCATACTCCAAATTCTTTAGCAAATAGAGTTTGGTTATTCGTTTGTCCTTCCTCGGCTGCCGGTGTTGATGATCCCATGATCAATCCGATGTCTCCCGGTGCTCCGAGATTGTCCAAGCTTGGATGCTCTAGGTTGCTGGTTTGCGTCGCCGGAAAAGATATACTGTGTTATCGAGGACGTCTTTATCATAGTGCAGTGGGAAACAGCGGATGGGAAGGAGAGGTGGAATTGTTTGAGGTGGAAGGAGAGGGCCATGTCTACCATATCTTCGATCCTTACACCGAGAATGCTGGACTCATGATCAAGCGCTTGGCTTCATTTCTCAATAGCTAGCTGATCAGCTATTTCTTCTGTGTACTCTTTAGTGTCTAAACACCTTTATTTCGGGTGTTTCAATAGAAACCATTGAATGGGTGGGTGTGGGTCCTTACTGGGTGGAGGGTGTTTTGGCTGCCGATGTTGTTTTTCTTAGTGCCTAGTCTATTTCTGTTTATGTGTGTGTTTGTTGATGTTGTTTTGTTTTGTTTCTTTGTTTTTAGTTGTATTTTCCTTTATGCTTTTAATGAATTCTCTCTTTTTATTACAATAAAAAACCACAAAGGAATCATTGCATTTTTGGGCTGGATTCAATATTCAAACCAAATGGTGGAAATTTCTTTCTAATTATAGATATAAATTTATGATTTCCTTTGGTTTTTCTTGATTTATTGAATAAAGGATTGAGTAGATAATTTTTATATTTTAAGATGAAGAGAGACATTCATGTAAGTGAAATGAATCAATAATTTAAAAACTTTTTCTTTCTATGCTAGTTGTGAGCATGGGAAATGGATCACTTGGGTTGGAAATGGAGTTGTCACCATCAATCAAGGAAATGGAGGTGATGGGACTTCCAAATCTCTATGTCAAGAATTTTCTTTGCTGCATCCAAATCTTTCATTCAAACTCACCACTCAACTGTGTTTTCAACCAGTTGATCTCAGATATTTCTTTTGTTGCAATAAACATATCATTAACATAAAGCATCAAGTATATAAACAAAAGAATTATCTTTAGGTTTCCTAAAATAAAAACAACTGTCATACTTGCATCTAGAATACCCAAGAGCTACTATAAAAGAGTGAAATCTTTTATACCATTGCCTAGGAGACTGTTTTAACCTATATCGAGATTTCTTTAACAAGCAAACATGGTCTTCTTTCCATTTAATAACGAAACCCTCGGGTTAATGCATATAAATTTGTTCATCAACTTCTTCATGAATGGCAACAAAAGTAATAAAAACACGAATAGAGATATGTCTAACAAACAAACATGGTCTTCTTTCCATTTAATAACGAAACCCTCGGGTTAATGCATATAAATCTGTTCATCAACTTCTTCATGCAAGAAAGCGATTTTATCATCTAACAGTTTTAATTCTAAATTATGAATGGCAACAAAAGTAATAAAAACACGAATAGAGATATGTCTAACAATTGGTGTGAAAACATCATTAAAATCAACACCTTGTTCATGACTAGCCTTTAGCAACCAATCGTGTTTTATATCTAGCATCCTCATACATGGAGTACCTTCTTTCCTTTTAAAAACTCATTTGCATCCAACAATATTCTTTCCTTTAGATGGTCTCACAAATTCCCAAGTCTGATTCTTATGCTAGGATTTTCTACATAAGTATTAAGTTAACCAATATCAACATTTTCTACAACTGACAATGCATAGGCAACCATATCAACATAGTTATATCTTTGAGGTGGTCTAACTTCTCTCCTTGTTCAACCATTAGCAATAGAATATTGCTCCTCATCTTCTTCTTCTTATACACGTTCTTCTATCTTAATAGAAATGGATACCTGGACTGGTGTAATTTGAGGTGAGGAAGAACTTCTAACTTCTATTTCCACCTTCTTTCTTGAACTTTGTGTTTTATATGCATCATAGGAAATGAGAGACTCCTTCAGGTGAAGTATAGTAGATTCATCAAAAGTAATATCTATGCTAATTGTGAAATTTGGTGATTTGGGATTAGGACACCACAACTTGTATACATTCAATGGCAAGATCGATAGATGCCTATGCCAAAAAATCCTTAGAAAAACCAGCATTTGACAACATACACCTTGCTCTCTCTATTGGAGTTCTATTTATACGTTTTGCAACTCCATTCTGTTGTAGTGTTTCAACAACAGTACAATGCGTTCAATTTTGCAAAACTTGTTAAATTCAATTTTACAAATATCTAAACAATTATATGTTGTCAACTGCTTGACCCGCTTGCTTTTCAAGCAATGCTTTTTGCTGTTTAAAAGTCACAAATACATCATTCTTATGCTTCAGAAAATAAACCCATACTTTCGCGAAGTAGTCCTTGATGTCCTTGATGATGGTAAGGAGATATCAAACACCACCCTTTAATGTAACTTGTAAAGGTCCTATAGGCCTAAGTGAACATAATGCAAAGTGCGCTTCATCTTGTGAATGGTTGTACTAAAGTTGGTTTTTTCTATTTCCCAAAAACACAATGTTCACAAAAGTCAAGAGCTTTCCCGTACTTTAGCCACAAGGAAGACTTCTCCTGATCAAATACAGTTTGTCCTCTTTCACTCATATGTTCTAGTCTCATGTGCCATAACTTGGTGGTGTCAAACTCAGATAGGAATGGTGTAGAAATTGCAATTGAACTTGTGATATGAATACCCTGTAGTACATACAGACTTCCTATTCTCATGCCTTTTATCACAACAAAAGAACCCTTACTGACTTTCAAAACTCCACCTTAAGCTGAGTACTTAAACTCCACCATTAAAAGATTCATATGTGGAGAACCAGTCCCTATTGAGACACATATGGTAGGAACAACCTGAATATTCCAAAATCCATTCATCATTGGATTTGGTTTTGTCATCTGTCACTAAGAGAATATCAACATTCTCATCTTCAACCACACCACTCTATGTATAGTTATTCGTTTTCTTTTCTTCATTATGACATTTGTTTTTCAACTTATAACATTTTGACTTAATGTGTTTTTTTCTTGTAACAATAGTTGTAGGTTAAACTCTTATGTCTAGATTTTGATTTAGACTTCGGTTTACTATTTGAGCCATTATCCTTAGACCTCCCTCTTCCAAACAGCCTAGAGTCTTGGCTATTACTCCTATTTGTAGTTAGACATTTATCAATCACCTCTTTAGAAAGTAATGATGCTTTAATATCCTCTATATTAATAGTAATAGTGTTTTTGAAAGACTTATATGAAGGTGGTAAGGAACAAAGTAACAAAAAGGGTTGGTCTTCATTTTCAATATTAACATTAATATTTTGCAAATCCATGATAATGAAGTTAAATTCATCAACATGAGATTTGATAGGTGTACCTTTAGCCATACGAAACAAGAATAGTTGTTGCTTCAAATAGAACTTATTGGCAAGGGATTTTGACATGTATAGAGACTCCAACTTCTGCCATAAACCCGTAATAGTCTTCTCATGAACAATTCATAACAAAACTTCATTTGATAGCAATAGTTGAATCGTGATTAGGGCTTTAAAGTCTAACTCCTTTCATTCTTCATCACTCATAGTTGCAGGTTTCTTCTACTTCCCATTCAGAGTTTTGTGCAGTCCATCTTATGCCAAAATGGCATGTATCTTGACTTGCCAAATACTGAAATTGATGCTACCATCGGACTTCTCAATATCAAACTTCATTAATGACATTGCAAGTGTCAAATGAAAAATAGGGCTCTGATACCAGTTTGTTACGCAAAACCTAGAAATTAATACATATTCATATAGCACCAAAAAAACAAAAGAAAAATAAAGAGAAAGAGAAGCAAGCAAGAACACATAGATTTACATGCTTCAACTTATAGCCTATATCCACAAGCGAAGGAGCATAAAATCTCTATGTAATCAACAATGGAGAAAAATACAAAGTTATGCACTCATAACCTCACTCATAGAAAACCTTAAACCCCAAATACATCCAAAGTCTCACTCTTCTCTCACAAAATAAATACCAAGTATACAAGAGAGAAAACCTCTAAAGTACATAACTCTTTGTATTCAGTTCAAACCCATAAGCTAAATATGGATCGGGTTCATACCGCTATGGGGGCCTATGCTTCCACCACAAACCACTATGAAAGTTTGTGATTTCTTAAGTGTATGCTTCTAATGAATTCTCTCTCTTTATTACAAAAAAAATAGAAAAAACCATTTCTTACTCATGAATTGTAGTGTAGTTTCTTAGGTGTATACAAGTGACTTGCTTTATGGTATATTGCAAAAAGGTTCCATTGTTTACAAGAAATGCAAACATAGATTCACTAATTGGGCTACCGCATATAGCAACATCACTTTTGTTAATGGATTCATCTCCTCCATCTCCGAAGGCACACATGTATCCAGCTCATTATGCTTGGACGGTGGGTTAGGTCTAACTAGTAAGGGGGTTAATTGCTGTTGTGAGTTGGATGCATGGTTCAAATCCTTTTTCTGTTCAAATTTGTTCTTGTAGTTTGTTGTTGGCCCCAAATTCGATTGTTTTTAGTCAACCCCAACTTAGAATTTAAAGTTATCCCTAGTAGCATTTTATGTTTTATTTTGATATTATACAATTCATTTTACAAGGGGTGGGGGTGGGGAAAGAGCAGGGTGTATGTGATGTGAGGAGACGGGATACACCAAAAGCAAAACTCGTAAGAGAAAAGCATACAGCCAACATGCATGTGTGAGATGATGTTCTTTTATTTTTTTGAATGGATAAGTGATACCGAAATATTAAACCCAGATTTATTTTTTTGATGGGACCCACCAACTTACCTATCCATTTCTTGGAAAATGAAGGAGGCCCCAATATGTTTACAAGCTTTTGGTTTTCAATAGATCTTCTTTGAATTCGATTGTTTGCCAGGGTGCTTTGCAAGAGAGGAGCTTTGGAATCTCAAATACTGAACTCAGATTTCATTCAGGATGAGGCACCTCATAGCTATCATCAATGCAGAGCGAGGAATTTTTTTTTGAGGGGTGTTAAATAAGAAAATTAAATAAGGAGGTAGGGTGGGAAGGTACGAAAGACCCACCATTTTATTACGTTTTTAAGAGTCCGAATCTATAATACTATGTAGAGGGTGAGATGTTCTCCATGTATGACTATAATAATTGTGGGCATAATTGTGGGCAGAGTTCTCGTGGGTAGGAGATCCGGACTCCTGGCTATCATGCTCATCAGATAAAAGCTAGGAACTTTATCAGGAACATTTGAAGTTATATTGCAAGTTTTTTAATTCCTCTGTGCTATTGGATGAGAGGAAGGAATTTGGAAATTTGTAGAACTAGGATAATCCTACTCTCCCAGGTCCCAAGTAGAATAATCACAGATATACTCTCTATTCTCTAAATCTCACTATTGTTTTTCATTAATTATAAAAACAACATAAGTACACCTCTCGAGGGATTTAGATTCCAACCCCCAATTCCTCCCTAATTAATTCCATGCCAAAATGTCCCAACCTATGGTAAGCTTGTTTTGTTTTTTAACAAAAAAGGGACATGTTTTGAAGTTGAAAGAGAAGAGAACAAGGATGGATTAGGGTTTTGGGAAACTCAGGAGTATGCTACGGGAGTAAAAGAGTGTAAGTAGTCCCTTCCTCAAGGAAGAGCTTTCTTTTTATGGACAATGGAATCATGCATGTGTGCATGGAGAGAGAACTTTTAGAAGATTTCCAAGGTGGTTAAGCACAAATCCCTTAGTTGATTCGGTTGGGACATGCGATAGATCAAAGAATGGGGACAAATTACCAGCTTGTGCAGGTTGTGGTTGTCACCTTCTCAGGATCTTACCAAGTATTGCTTATAATAGAGAGCCTCTGCAAACCGTATGTGTTGTATGGAGGGACGTGCACCATGTGTTTGCTGATTTGCATAAGAGGGCACACCACAGTCCATAACAATGTGTTGTGGTCGGTTGTCAAGTCCTCGTTCATACTCTGCAATGAGTAATCGCAGTTGATCCGTGAATCGTGGCCCACAATGTTACGGTAGTAATATGCATAACTCTATCCTCTTACAATTTATATATAAATAAATTTTTATTTTATATAATATATTCATCGAGCTAGGTTCTTGAGCTTTCAAACCCAATATTTCATTGGTCGAACTTGAGTTGAGTCTTTAACTTCTAATGGCAATTTTGTTAATTTAATTTTAGGGTTTTATAATTCAGTCTACCCTTAGGGTGGAGCTAAGATTTCTAGGGGTGGACTGAATCCTATCCATGGATTGATGTCAAATTTACGAGTAGGATGAGAGGCTACAATCCAGATTTCTGAGGTGGATTGCAGTCTACTTATCCTTTTAATTTTTTGCAGTACTTTCATTAAAGGCTTTAGGTATGATTTTTTTTTTCTACAATAACTTTCATTAAGAACAGAAGGAGAGGACAAATCCCACTAAATCATAGTCCCTAAACTAAGTTAGATTGTGTGCAAGTACATTAGTAGCATTTGAAGCATGTGTCCTACACTCCTACTAGCTCATGAGAATCACTATACATTTTATATGATAGGAGAAACTGTGGTATTTAACTGTGCAATGATTCCCATAATTGACATTTATCATGAAAGAAAAGATAAAGATTGAAACTTAGGTTGCGTTTGGTTGCAATGCAAATGCCAATATGTATTTTGCATATTTATCCTTTTTTTTTGGTTCATGAATGCAAATATGGTTCACATTTTAAACCGTTTTTGCACTCATCTTGTTTGTTTGAAATCGGTGCAAAGTGTGAGCCCATCATTAAATGCTCTAACTATCTTATGCTCCAATGCCTTAACTTTGATAAAAAAGTTAATTACCAAAGAAACACAAAATTGTATGCAAAAAATAGGTATATTAATACTCTCTTCTCAGAGTATATAAGTGTTAGAAAATACATTTTTGATCTGATAATCATTACTTTTTATATATCAAATAAACACTCGCAAACGCGAACCGGGGTATATAAATACCCCGTTTTAGTGTTTGAATCGCAAACAGAGCCTTAGCAGCAAGTGACAAAACATATACCAAAATATAACATGAAATATGGAGTAAATTGCAGATAAGAAACCTCTACTTTGTGGGATAATCACATTTTAGGGTCTAAACTTTCAAATGTGTCACTTTAGTGCTTGAAATTCCAGAAATGTACATTTAAGTCCAACTTTGTTATACTCACATTATGGTCAGGAATAAAATTATAAAAATGCCCATGTTTTCAATTCGTTTTCCCACTAGGTGAGCATGTTTTCAATACTCACATTTGTTATGCTTGGATTTTGGGTGCAAACCAGCAACAGCAAAGTGAGTGTCTGAAAGTGAGATTACCCCCAATACACGGACTAGGTGAGCATACTTACTTATTGCTAGAAAGTCAGAAGGTAGAAGAAGATGAATAGTGAAAAATAAAATCAGAACATGGGAATTTTTAATAAATGTACCTCTCACTTCAACATTATTTTAACAGATTTAGACTTGAATGTATATTTCTAAAAGTTTAGGAATTAAAATGACACATTTGAAAGTTTAGAGCCTAAAGTAAAACTACCCGAAAGTATAGGATATCTATCTATAATTATCCTAAAATATAGCATGGCAAGACTTCACTCCTATCTATGATCACATCTATACAATTATAAAGAGATACTTGCCTGTAGTCATAAAAGTTAAATCGGAGTACATATTATAAACTTATACATTTACCTATACTTGTACATGAGAATGTGCCCTCATACTAGTATACTGTACATTGAATCCTTCATCAACCAAAATATAGAATTATACCATGACAAGACTGAATTCAGATTTACTCGTCAGGGCACACCTCACACCAACCTCACAACACTTGCAGCCACACATATGGAATATCTCCTATACTTGTATCTCTTCACAGATGGATGGTGAAGAGATACAAATAGGGATTTTGGTGAGGCAAGCCATAAATATCTCTTCACAAATAGCGTTTGGCAATTTCCAACCCAACCCATTGGACCTGCCCAGTCCACTCATTTATTAACAGGTTGGATCTTGGGTATCCAACCATTAGCAGATAGATATTTTCATTGTTCATTTGGTCTTAATGCCTCTTATCTCTCCTCTCTTAATACCTTTAAGAGGCATTAAAAGTGTTGGATTCTCATTTTATTTTCAGACTTCATCATGTATAGTAGCAATAATGCTCACTTTTGTTTTTGAAAAATACCCCGAAAAGGTTGCTCTTTTTTTCTGATACAAAGTAAAGCTTAGCACCAACGAGGGAGAATCCTTCCTGCCGCGTCAAGAAAATAGGAGGTAAGCAAAGTCCCATGGAAGTGAAAGATTCAAAACCTCCTCAACGTCCTACCCATTACTTGCAAGCCAATTCGCCAAGTTGTTGCCTTCATTGTAGGTCTGGTTGTACGTTGAGAAAAGGTTGATCTTTTTTATGCATGATATGATTACCCTATACTACAGCAACAACAACATTAATATTATTATTGTATTATCATTTAAATTAATTATTTAATTATATAATTATATAATTATTAATGAAATAATGTTTATAAATTATTATTATTTTATTAATTATATATGTATTATTTAATTATTTTATGATCTAGTAATGATTATTTTATTATTAATTCAATTGATTAAGATATCATTATTATTTATTAATAATGATTTTAATTAGTTATTAACAATTAATTATTATTTTAGTTCTTGATGATTAAAAACTTGTTAATTATTATTAATAATTAAGTTAATTATATAATTAATTATTTTAGTTGATTATAAGAATGGTTAATAATAATTAAAGTGGTTAATCATTAATTAATTACTTTAATTAATAATTATATAATAATTTATTACTTAATAATTCATTAATAAATGGTCAACTGTTTAAAGGTATTTAATAATTTACAATTTTTATCAATTCCACTTTTATTAATTATTTAAAATTCATTTATTTAATTTGTTAAATAGTTAAATGAACTTTTTTATATCCAAGGTTAAAATGGTCAGTTGTTATTTTTCAAAACTCAACATTCAGACTTTATAACAATATTCTTTACATTTAGAATTTATAGGTAAGAAAAATTCTTCCGATACATCTCTAAAAGTAATTATTGCATTCTGGAGGCATTAAGAGCACCCGAATGTCGACATACCGAGGGTTTGATCTTTGGGATCATTGGACCAAGTGGGAAGAGCAAATCAAAGCTCTTGGGAGTTTCTAAATCGCTTGTGGGAGATCTAGAACTGCCTTCTTCGACAGCTTAGAAATATGTGATGCCGAAGGATTTGTTTTAGTGTTATATACAACTTTTTTTTTTTTTTATTTATTTCCAAGATGTGTGAAGAGCTTTTGAAGTGTAATTCAGAATACAACCTCAACCTTGTTTCTTAATAGCATAAACTGTGCCTTGAAGTGGAGGTATGCATGCAACAGTTTCCTTGACGCTCGAATTAAAGTTTCAAAAACCAATATTTGTAAGTTGTAATCTATAAAGCCTGATCCATCAGAAAAGCATTGATCAATGAAAGTTATACTTTCTATAATTTCTGTTAGTCATTTTTTGTAATTTTTTACTCTTCTATATTTTTCTATAATATCTGCATTTTTTTTCTACGATTTAATGAATTAGAAAGTTAATGGGTTGGATTGGGTCTCGATTGAAACTTCTCAATTTACAAAAAACAAACATAAGAATCTTATATATCTTATCTGCCACCGGTTTTTGGGTTGATGGATCGATCGTTTGGTTCGAATGGATGGCCTGTTCTGACAATAAAAATTATAGGCAAAAAATTATGAAACTGTTCTGGCCACCGGTTTTCAGGTTGATGGTTTGACCATCCAGTTTGAACGGATGGCCTATTCTGATAACAAAAATTACAGGCAAAAAATTGAGTGTGTGAGGTCCATTAAACAGTATCATACGTGCTATGTCATTCGAGCGTGTGTCTCATATGACCCGAAAACGGAACCTTTCTGGTCACTGGATTTTGAGTCGACAGGTCAACGGGTCAACAACAATTAAAAAAATAAAAAATGGCCAAAAAACCATTGAACGGGTCAACGGGTCGACGGTTCAACTGCCTGGGTAATGTGTCATTGACCGATTCAATGGTTTTTGGCCAGGGACTGGGATTGGGATAAAATGGAACTGGTTGTCTAGATGGTTCCTAATTAAAAAAAAAAACAAAAAAAGGCCAAAAACCATTGAATGGGTCAATGGTTTGACCACCTAGGTCAATGGGTCATTGATCGATTCAAAGGTTTTTGGCCAGATATCGGGATTGGGGTAAAATGAATCGGCTGCTTGAACGGTTCCCAAGCCAAAATGTTCGTCCGTCCGTGTTAACATCGGTTCGAAAACCATGGTTTTTTATGCTTTTGGATTTTCACTATTCGAAGGTTTCTAATGTGGGCTTTATTCGAGCGTGTGCGATATGTTCCTTTTTTTCATTTTTTGTTTTTTGTTTTTTTTTGTGTTTGTTCTTTTTCTTCAAGATCCTCCAAAACGGTTTAGGGTTTAACACCATTTTATTTCTTCCCTTTTGTTTTTTCTTTGGGTTTTCTTGTGCAATGTTTTTTTTTTTCTTACAAGACGATCTGCTTTGTCTCTTTCTTTGATTGCATGCATGTTTAGCTCCGTCTCAAAGCGGAACTTTGGACTCGATTTTCTGATTTTTTCCCTTGTTTTTTCCAGTTTGGTAGATTTATCGTCATTTTTTTTCTGTGTTTAAGGTCACTTTGGATTTATCTTTCATGGTTTTGGAATCCCTTGCAATGTCCATCATTCACATGACTATGACTACAAAGTTATTTTGTCTAATTATTGACATCGAGAAAAAATGACCTGAAAACAGAACCATTATGGCCACCGATTTCCAAGTTAACGGTTCGACCGTCTGGTTCAAACGGATGGCCCATTATAACAACAAAAAATTAAAAATGGCAAAAAAACATTGAGCAGGTCGATGGTTCAACTGCCTGGGTCAACGGGTCGTTGACTGATTCAACGATTTTTGGCTAGGGACTAGGTTTGGGGTAAAATGGAACTGATTGTCTAGACGATTCTCAGGCTAAACGGTCCTACCGTCCGAGTCAACTAGGAGTTCTAGATGTGAAACAAAGGACAACTATAAAGTAGAGCTCATAATTATCACTATATGATCGTGTTCTTTTATATCAGATGCTTTGTTGAAGCAATAACAATGTTACAATTGCAAGTTTTTTATTAAGAAACCATTGTCTTTTTTAACGTAACAAATAACAATGTTACAATTCCAATCCAGTCCTTGCGAAGCACAATCCCCTCCTCTAGTTTATTTTTTAAACAAGTCATTAATGAGTTATCGGTTATGTTGAAGCTAATCCCAAACCCAAATTCATGCAATTTCCACCCATGCACAGATCCGAATTCTGTGAAACCAATAAATAACGCCAAACGCCAGCCATAAAATACATACGACCCACATCATTCAAATCTCTTCGGCCCCATATGTATTTCATGACCGACGTAGAGGCGTGGGACATTACCATTCGTTCCGAGATCACATCTGTGCCCCCACAAATGCCCCCACATGCAAATCTCGGTGTGCATTGGTAATATTTCTCGAAGTTGTTAGTGAAAGATGTTTTCAATACACTGTTAGTGTTGGATTTTAATCTCATAAGAGATTAAATCCAATGGGTTTGATTGGTCAATTACATGAGAAATTGCACCTACACACTTGATTGAAAAATTAGCTTTTCTCTTACAAAACCCAGTTTTGAACTTGTCCCACATTGGAAAATTAAGCTTTGTTTTCAGTATTTTAATAGGAGCTGATTTGCACTCCTTAGAAATAGTAGAGGAGAGTATGGGGTTTGGTACCGCGCAACGCGCATGCACACGTGTGCGCGCGTGTGTGCGGCGCAATGAGGTGCTTTAGAGGCGCACTTTGCTCGCACTTCGTGAAGGGCAGCTTTGGTTTTGATGCAATGCTGACCGTTGATCACCGTTGATGAGATCAACGGTCACGATTCGATTGGGTGAGATCAAGAGGCACAATTCAAAGTTAACAGTCATTAACTGTTAACTACTTTTTAAACAGTCACAATGTTTGAAATTGTAACTATTCAAGGTGCCTTCTCCGAACCAGCACCTACCTTTTCTTCATACCTCTTCATAAACTATTTAAGGAGCATGAATCAGACTTCAAAAACACACATTTTTGAAATCCACTTTCTCTTTCTTAGTCCAATCTGCTACAGTCTCATAGAAGGTTTCTTTGGAGATTCTTCAACTTTGCTGGTTGTAGATTCTCGGCCAAGGCTCTGTTGTATCCTGGGAGCGGATTTGCCTGTAACCTAATAGAAAACTCGGTGAAACTGAGTGGGGGCAAATAACATTCTAAAGACAGTGTCTTCAGACCCACCTCAAAGCTTATCCTCCAAAGTTACAATGACCCCATTTTCCAACAATTTTAGAACGTTATTCTGCAATGGAGGCGGAAGCAAGCATGACTTCGATCAAGATGATGAACCTAGATCTTGTTCGACTAAACCAGTTCGATGGAGCAAACTTTAGCCGATGGCAAGACAAGATGATCTTCTTTCTGACCACACTAAAACTATACTATCTACTGGACCCGAATCTGTAATCACTTCTTGAACCCACTGACAAAGACTCAGAAAAACTAAAAAAGGAAAGAACAAAACGAGAAGACTCACTTTTGTGCCGATGAAACATATTGAATGCCTTATCAGACTAGCTTTACAACTTCTACAAGGAACTTACATCTCCAAAAGAAATCTAAAAGGCCCTGTAATTCAAATACAAGGTGCAAGAAACAGGTACGAATAAGTATCTTATTGCAGAATACTTTGACTTCACCATGAACGACCATAAACCCATACTGGAGCAAGTTCATGAACTACAAGTGATAGTCAATAAAATTTGATCCCTTGACATCATCCTTTCTAAATCTTTCCAAGTGGGAGCAATCATTGCTAAGCTTCCACCCTCTTAGAATGATTACAGGAAGAAGCTTTTGCACAAGGCTGAAGAACTTACCTTGGAGCAAATTCAGCAACACCTTCGTATTGAAGAAAAGTCTCGGATTAGAGACAGTAGGGATAAGACCCTGGCCGGTATACTGAACTCTAGGGTCAATTTTGTGGAAAACAGATCGAAGAAGACTAACATTGCATTACAAGTAAAGAAGAAGGATGAGAACTTTAAGAAGAGCAACAATAAGAAAGGATCCTGCTATGTTTGTGGAAAGAATGGGCATTATGCCTGAGTCTGCCGACATCAGAAATGTGGAACCAAGTCTGCAAATATGGTAGAAAACAATCTAGTGGCCATGATTACTGAAGTCAACATGGCAGAATCATCTTCTGGATGGTGGTTTGATTCAGATGCCACAGTCCATGTTTGCAAGGACAAGTCCTTGTTCAAGACATATGGAGAAGTGACTGATGGCCAGGAGGTATAGATGAGAAAACCAAACATGTGCCAAAGTTGCTGGAAGAGGCAGCATAGAGTTAAACTTCACCTCTGGAAAAACATTGACTCTCCTGAATGTTCTCCATGTTCCTGACATTAGAAAGAACTTGGTCTCAATAAATCTTGTCTGTAAGAGGGGATTCAAAGTTGTTTTTGAATCTGACAAACTAATCCTATCCAAGAATGGGATGTTTGTTGGAAATGGATATGGTTGTAATGGTATGTTCAAATTAAGTATTAATGAAGGAAAAGTTCCTACTTATATTGTCAATTTTTTCTCTTTATGGCATGATAGATTAGCACACTTGAATTTTAAATCCATAAAGAACATGAGCAAACTTGGTATAATTGTTTACAATAATGAATCAACTGAAAAATGTGAGATATGTATAAAATCTAAAATGGCTAAGAAACTTTTCCCTAGTGTTGAGAGAAATTCTCAACTTCTAGAACTAATTCATTCCGACATCTGTGAACTCAATGGTGTATTAACTAGAGGAGGTAAGAGATACTTCATAACATTTATAAATGACTTTTTTAGATACACCTATGTCTACCTTATGAGAACTAAGGATGAAGCCTTTGATATGTTTAAACTGTACAAGATTGAAGTTGAAAATCAACTAGAAAAGAAAATTAAAATCCTTAAAAGTGATAGGGGTGCTGAATACTTTAAAAATGAGTTTAATTCTTTCTGTGAAGAATTTGGAATAATACATCAGTGTTATGCTCCCTATACCCTTCAATAGAATGACTTGGTCGAAAGGAAAAATAGAACACTTATAGAAATGATAAACTGCATGTTGTTAAAAGCTAATGCACCCTTAAACCTGTGGGGGGAAGCACTCCTAACAATTTGTCATTTACATAACAGAATTGTTTCTAGAGTTGATAACAAATGCCCGTATGAATTATGGACATAAAGAAAGCCTAATTTAACATATCTGAAAGTGTGGGGGTGCTTAGCATATTATAGAGTTCTAGATCCTAAAAGAATCAAATTAGGACTTAGAGCTAAGAGAAGTATGTTTGTTGGATATGTAGAACATAGCAAGGCCTATAGGTTTTTAGACTTAGAGTCCAACATAATAATTGAAACTAGAGATGTTGAATTCTTCGAAAATAAATTGTGTTCTGAATCTATAGAAAATGAATCCACAGAAAATGACAGAGAACCTGAAAGAGAAACTCAAATCTCAATACCTATTGATAATAATGAGACTGAAAGAAGAAATGACACAATTGTAACACCTACACTAGGGCCTAGAAGAAGTTAAAGACAAAGAACAGAGAAACACTTAGGTTCAGATTTTATCTCTACTCAGTTAATTGTATTTTTGGTTGAGGCTGATAGAGAAAATATTTTAAATAAGATACCCATTGTTCTGAACATTGAAAATGATCCAAAAACCTACAGTAAGGTCATGACCTCTAGAAATGGTGCCTTTTGGAAGGAAGCTATAAATGATGAAATTGATTCAATATGTCAAATAACACATGGGTACTAGTAGACCTGCCACTAGGATCAAAACCAATAAAATGTAAATGGGTGTTTAGATGAAAATACAACACTGATGGAACTGTACAAATTTTTAAGGCTAGATTGGTAGCTAAAGGATTTAGTTAAAATGAATGGATTGATTACTTTGAAACCTATGCATCAGTGGCTAGAACAACTTCTATTAGAACACTCATAGCATTAGCATACATTTATCACTTATTTGTTCATCAAATAGATGTTAAAACTGTTTTCTTAAATGGTGATTTAAATGATGAGGTTTATATGGAACAACCAAAAGGATTTGTTCTTCCTGGAAATGAGAAGAAAGTCTGTAAACTGGTTAAATCACTATATGGATTAAAACAAGCACCTAAACAGTGACATGAAAATTTTGATTCTTTCATTCTAGCTTTTGGTTTTAAACATAATAGTGTTGATAGATGCATCTACTCAAAATTCCCTGGAAATTATTGAGTAATTGTATGTCTTTATGTTGATGATATGCTTATTGTGGGTAATGGTTGGCATAAATGAAACTAAAAAACTACTTATCCTCTGTCTTCAAGATGAAAGATTTAGGAGAAGTAGATGTCATCTTGGGAATAAAAGTTAAAAAGCATAGTAGGGGTTATGCATTAAGCCAATCACATTATATTGAGAAAGTACTTGAAAAATTTAAGCATTTAGGGTTTAAAGAATATAGCACGCCATATGATTCTACTATAAAGTTAGTAGAAAATATTGGTAGAGCAATTGCACAACTTGAGTATACTAGTGCAATAGGAAGCTTGATGTATGCTATGCTTTGTACTAGACCTGATATTGCATTTGTAGTAAGTAATCTCAGTCGGTTTACAAGTAATCCCGGTGCAGAGCATTGGAAGGCAATTGGAAGAGTTCTTGGGTATTTCAAGAGAACCTTGGAACTTGGCTTGTTTTACTGTGATTATCTAGCTGTATTAGAAGGGTACACTGATGCAAGTTGGATTACTGGTAATGGAAATAACAAGTCCATCTCTAGATGGATTTTTGTTCTTGGTGGGGGTGCGATCTCTTGGGCATCCAAGAGACAAACTTGTATATCTCACTCGACCATGGAATCTGAATTCATAGTCTTAGCGGCTGCTGGAAAAGAGGCTGAATGGATTAGGAATTTATTATTGGATATAAAATTTTTGCCTAGTCCTATGCTTCAAATTTCCATTTACTGTGATAGTAAGGCAACTCTGTCAAGAGCCTATAGTGGTTCCTACAATAGTAAGTCCAAACATATAAGTATGAAACATGAATTTGTTAGGCAACTGATTCAAGATGGAGTCATCACTATAACCTATGTGAGGTCAAGTAAAAACTTGGTTGATCCTCTTACCAAGGGTTTGGCTAGAGAATTTGTAAGAATGACAACCAAAGAGATGGGATTAAAACCCTTTACTTAATCACCTGTAATGGTAACCCGGCCTTAACTGAAAAACCATCAGTATTGGGTTTAATGGGTAACAACAAGTTACAGCAATGTGATTGTTAGCACTGACATTGAGAAATTTTCCATCACAACATAAAAAGTGTTGTCCGTTATGATGAGAGATTGAGTTAAACTTTTAATGAAGTTCTAAAATGTGTCAAATGACGGAACACATAGTGGAACTTCACCTATGTGAACATAGAAGTGTCGCTTCTTATGAGAGTTTGTGTTTGCTCTCGGGATTGTTCATGAAACCAGGAAAGAAGCACATGGCCATAACTGTGTTGAGCAAAACTTGAAACTCTTGCAAATATTAGACATTTTTTTTTGTGTATGGGTGTCTCTGGTCTGTCTTGAGAGTAATTGGTTTAAGGTCTTACCACCAATAACTTTGACAAGGTTCTGAGATATCTATACTAACAAAAGGTTTAAGTTGATAAACACCTTTTGTATGCATAACTGTGTCATAATAGTTTGGATTGAGAGAGAACTATGCAATTGATCAATCAATGTGGGGGATTGTTGGATTTTAATCTCACAAGAGATTAAATTCAATGGGTTTGATTGGTCAATTACATGAGAAATTGCACATGCACACTTGATTAAAAAATTAGCTTTTCTCTTACAAAACCCAGTTTTGAACTTGTCCCACCTTGGAAAATTATAAGCTTTGTTTTCTAGTATTTTAATAAGAGCTGGTTTACATTCCTTAGAAATAGTAGAGGAGAGTATGGGGGTTTGATACCACGCAGCGCGTGTGCGCGCGTGTTTACGGCGCAATGAAGCACTTTAGAGGTGCACTTTGCTCACACTTCGCGCACACCCACGTAGCTCGTGAAGGGCAGCTTTGGTTTTGGTGCGATGTTGACCGTTGATCACCGTTGATGAGATCAAAGTTAACAATCATTAACTGTTAACTACTTTTTAAACAGTCACAATGTCTGAAATTGTGACTATTCAAGGTGCCTTCTCTAAACCAGCACCTACCTTTTCTTCATACCTCTTCATTAACTATTTAAGGAGCATGAATCAGACTTCAAAAACATACATTTTCGAAATCCACTTTCTCTCTCTTTCTCAGTCCAGCCTGCTACAGTCTCACAGAAGGTTTCTTCGGAGATTCTTCAACTTTGCTGGTTGCAGATTCTCGCCCAAGGCTCTGTTGTATCCTGGGAACGGATTTGTCTGTAACCCAACAACAAACTCGGTGAAACTGAGTGGAGGCAAATAACGTTCTAAAGACAGTGTCTTCAGACGCGCCTCAGAGCTTCTCCTCCAAAGTTACAGTGACCCCATTTTCCAACTATCAGGATATTTTATAGGGTGCAGATGTGAATTCATTCATTCCACCTTCACCTAAATCAGTTTAGATCAGCTACAAGCCTACAACGCTTGGAGTTCACAACTGCACCCCACAAAAGGGTGCCTCACAATGCTCCACAGCACATCCCAACTATATACTCATCTCGTGATGATGTCTCAACATTTACTATCATTGCTAGATGTTTCCCATATATGATTGGGACAAGCACTGGATCTGCTCCTCACACATGGTGTCTCACACCAATCTAACAGGCACACCCCACCGTACATTGGGACTCCCGTACTTGCGTGTTATTATTTATGGGATGTTCCCAATGCACGGTGGAATGCGTCTGTGATGTCATTGTGAGGTGCCTTGTGTGAAGAACATATCCCAATTCTAAGGTTCAAAATATCGATATGTCCAATACATCAATAGGGGTGTATCGAGCGTATTGGGCGAATCGATACATTTTTTTTGCTTTTTTTATTTTTTCAAAACTGATTCTGGGGGGCCAGTTTAGAGCTCCTCCACCCCTTAACCGGTCAGACTCCAATACACCCACCGTAGGGGCGTATGGAGAGGTCCCGGAACAATACGTGTCTATACTTTGAACCTTGCCCAATTCAATGCTGTGGGACGCGCACTTTTGTGGGGCGCAGATGTGAACTCCAACGCACGGTGACAACAAATGTCCCAACCTCAGTAACTCTGTCCGTTTAAAGACCATCTCGTTAAATGATTCAAAGAAGGCTCCCGAAGTAGCCGTTAAACGGAGCCTCCCATCCAACGGCCTATATTGGTTTATAATTCAAAATCGAATCGAAACCAAAACCCTATATGACCGTTTGAACTTTGAAGAAAGGAAATCTCTCTCTCTCCTCTCTCTCTCTTCTCTCTCTCGCAGAGAAACACACTAGCTCTGAAATTTGCTTTTCAAGAACAATCACGCCATGGAAGGTACAGAATCCTCTAATCTCCTCGATTTCTTCTTTTCTCCCTGTTATTTTTTCTTTCATTTTCTTTTTCTTTTTGAATCGATGATCTGAAATACGTGAATGGTGTTTCAGAAAAAAGCCAAGATACTCTGCCGGAAAAATACGAAATCGTTACAGATCATGAACTAAATCCTCCACCGAGTTCTGACCTGGGTTAGTATATCTTTGATTTCCGCTTTGTTGCTCGTTTAAATTTTGATTTGTGTTGTCAGGATTTCGTTTCAGATGAAATTCGGTGAACCCAACTTGTGCAATTCTTCTTTCTTCCCTTGATCTGGAATTATTTCTCTTTTGCAATTTCATTTTTGTCTCTGAAATTTACTGGTTAGTGTTTTTTTTTTTTTTTTCAGAACTACGGAAGGGCGGCAAGACCATAACTGGAAGCCAAGAAATCTTATTGGATCAACAGCGGGGCCTTCCATTGTTGAAGAAGATTGATGCCATGAGCACGACACTACAGGTAGATTCATGATAAGTTTAATCCCAGAAGTCCAATATATCAGTAGCAGGGAATACTGACTTCTAACTTTCCTGTTGCAGAATTTGAAAAAAGAGCGCATGATTCTTTCTGATGTCGTCAAGGGCATCAGTGCAGAGTCACTTCTTGGCTCCGATGTCTTGTCCTCTCTTCAGATTCTCGGTACGTTTTGTGAATCGGGTTCCTGATGGTTCTTGCTTTCCCTGTTTACGTTTTAGTGATGGATCTTCTTGCCACTCCCTGATGATTCTTATTCTTGCTTTCAGGGACTGAACATGAAACACTGAAGAAGAAGTATCTTGAGGAAAGCTCTGAGCGAAAGCGACTCTATAACGAAGTAATTGAGCTTAAGGGCAACATAAGGGTCTTCTGCAGATGTAGGCCTTTAAACCAAGATGAAATTGCAAGTGGTTCTTCTTCAGTGGTAGAGTTCGATCCATCTCAAGAAACTGAGCTACAGATTATATGTTCTGACTCGTCTAGAAAGCAATTCAAGTTTGATCATATATTTGGACCTAAGGACAATCAAGGTAAACCTTATTTCTTTTTATGTCCAATACATTTAGTTTAGATTTTGCTACTCTGCAATTGGGAAGGTAAAGATTAGAAGAAAAACCATTGACATTTTTATCAATTTTTCTTGGTGTAATTTATCAATTTAGATCTATGGTTTGCCTCTATAAAGATCTTAACCTTGTTAATTTATTTACTGATTTATATCCTTTTGTTTGACTAATAAAATCTCCAGAGGCTGTCTTTGCTCAGACTTCACCTGTTGTGACCTCGGTGTTGGATGGATACAATGTCTGTATATTTGCCTATGGGCAGACAGGAACTGGGAAGACATTTACAATGGAAGGAACACCTGAGAATAGAGGAGTTAACTATAGGACCTTGGAGGAGTTGTTTAGAATTTCCAAAGAGAGATGTAGTACTATGAAATACGAATTGTTCGTGAGTATGCTAGAGGTATACAATGAGAAGATTAGGGATCTTCTGGTGGAGAATCCCAATCAACCTCCAAAAAAGTAAGTAGTCTTCACCTTTGATAAATTAGAGAAATGGGTAGTTTTCATTTCAATTAAAAAGTGGGGAGAGAACAAATTGGCTTACATTTTGTTGCACTACTTGAAAATTAACAAAAGGTTAGAGGTAAAGCAAGCAGCAGAGGGGACCCAGGAGGTTCCGGGACTAGTTGAAGCTCGGGTATATTCCACAGATGAGGTGTGGGAGCTGCTTAAGACCGGAAGCTGTGCCAGATCTGTTGGATCAACTAATGCTAATGAACTCAGTAGCCGCTCACACTGGTATTGTATTGATTTCCCAATCTTCCTTTTCTGTAGTTAGTTCTTGCTGGCTGGGTTTGGAATTGTTAACCTCTTTATTATGGTTTGACCGCCGCCCCCCCCCCCTCCCCCTGGAATTTTAGTTTTGAGCGGCAAAAAGCCAATGCCCAATGGGTTAAGTGAAGATGAAAAAATGGTTTCAAAACTAATGCGTGAAGATGATCAAAATATTCCTTTGGTTTGACACCCCCCCCCCCCCCCCCCGGTTTTGGAATTTTAAGTGTTTACAAGAATCAGAAAAGTCTAAGGAGTGAATAGAATCTAGCCTGAAGAGTTTAGTTTTGAGCAGCAAAAGCCAATGCCCAATGGGTTAAGTGAAGATGAAAAAATGGTTTCAAAATTGATACGTGAAGATGACCAGAATATTCCTTTTATGTGGCTAACGACCAAATCCTCTGACTGCAGTCTGTTGCGTATAACTGTTAAGGGCGAGAATTTGATAAATGGGCAGAGGACCAGGAGCCACCTTTGGCTGGTAGACCTGGCAGGTAGTGAGCGTCTTGGAAGAATTGAAGTGGAGGGAGAAAGGTTGAAGGAGTCACAGTTCATTAACAAGTCCCTCTCAGCACTTGGTGATGTTATTTCTGCTCTAGCATCCAAGACAGCCCACATTCCATACAGGCACTCTCTCTCTCTCTCTCTCTCTCTCTCTCTCTAACACACACAAACACATCAGAGGCTCAGATATTTCTTTGCATCTGTTTATATTTGTTTCTCTTAATTGTTTTTGTCAACTTTGTTGTTTAAGCAGGAATTCAAAGCTCACCCATTTGTTGCAAAGCTCTCTAGGTGAGCTTACTCCCTTATTTTGAAGTTTACCTTCGTAACTCTCTTTCTGTATGTTGTTTTCTTCTGGACCTTTCCTTTCTCAACGACTTAACACTAGCTGGGACTCAACGCGCAGGAAGAGATTGCAAGACTCTAATGTTTGTACAGATTAGCCCAAGTGCTGCAGACTTGGGAGAGACGATTTGCTCACTGAACTTTGCCAGTAGAGTGAGGGGAATTGAGCATGGCCCTGCTCGTAAGCAGGGAGATCCCACTGAGCTTTTCAAGTACAAACAGATGGTAATCACATCACTTCATATAAATTACATGATTGATCTACCAAAATGAAATCCTTTGTGTGTCAAAATATATGCATCTCAACTGTTGTATTACTGACAGGCAGAGAAGCTAAAGCAAGATGAGAAAGAAACAAAAAAACTACAAGACAGTTTGCAGTCATTGCAATTAAGGTTTGCAGCCCGAGAACATCTCTGCAGAAACCTTCAGGAAAAGGTGATAATAAATCGGAGGAAGAAGCAAGCAGCTTATTTTATTCATTATTCATCAATTTCAGCTCAAGTTTTAATCCCATCAGTAGTTAACATAATAAGTGAAACTTCTTCACAGGTTCGAGACCTTGAAAACCAGTTAGCAGAAGAAAGGAAAGCCAGACTCCAACAGGAAACTAAAGCTGCTGCTCCATTCACTAAATCATCAGTATTGGCATCTCAACAACTTGGTCAAAAGGCTGCAACACAGAAGAAACCGCCATTGGGTCCTTCTAAACCTAGAGTGCCACTGAGAGGAATCACCAACCTATTGCCTCCTCCAGCTCCACTTCGCAAAACTGGAATTACAACATTTGCCTCAATATCAACAGAGGATAGAGAGAATTTATCTAAGAAAACAACAGCAACTTCCACCAGGACTCTGATGATGCCAAGGAGGCGGGTCTCGATTGCTGTCAGACCTCCAGAGACAACAACAACACAGGTTGAGAAGCCCAAGAGGAGAATCTCGATTGCAACTCTTCGCCCTGAATCCCACTTAAATCCAATGATGACGCCTCTGAACCGATCAAAAAATGTTGGTGATATGGGTCGACGATCATTTGCAAAGGATGCAAGGATGGTTCGGAGGGTTTCAAGGATATTCTCACCGTTACCAGGACTGAGGAATGCAGCCGCGGAGGCAACACCAGTTGTCTCTAAGAGTAAATTCTTGGGAAGTCCCCCAACACAGACCAGCTCGTGGAAGCCAAAGCATCCAACAGTGGTTGCACTGCAGAAGAGACACTTTATATGGAGCCCACTTAAGCTGAGAGGTCTGAAAAATGATAGAAGGTCCCTACAGCCTTCTTGATTCACACACAACTATTACAGAATCAAGTTTTTATTTTTATTTTTTTAACTTGGATTTTCCCTATAATGAAGGTGATGCTTTCACTTTTAAGTGGCTGTAACTCGTAGGTCAAAAATCCATATTGAGCATTTGTCCTGAAATGATCTATAAAATATAGCTTGAATGGTGCTGTGTTTTGATCCCCCAGAGATGGAAACCTCATGAATAGAACTGCTCTCCTGTTTCTGCAATAAGTTTTATTGGATGATTGCAATCATGCCATCATGGTTTTCTGAACACAATTCCTTAAAAAGGGGCTTCTGATCAGAGGGAAACCATTATCGAGTGGGTTGATGTTAATTGGGATTGATGGATGTCAACATAAGTTGGTATCTGATGTAAACCATTTAGAGGGGATTTCAAACTCCCATGTTGGTTTGGTAAATACATGGCAGTTGTTTTTGTTATAAAAAAATAGAAAAAAAAAAAAACATTTTCACAGGAGGAGGATATAAGATAATGTTGGGTCTGCATGCGCTGGCTTGCCATGGTTTTGAGTCACTTTTGAGGTGCCCCCTGTGGAAAGTCAAATGTCTAGGAGTTCTGAATTAGATATAGGTTAGTACATAGTCAACTGTATTTGCTTTCTGCTTTTTTTTTTCTCTCTTGGTTTAGATATGAATATGTTTTCCACAAGCCAGGATTAATAAGTAGCTTTTAGAGGATGTTGTAATTCATTGGTTCATCAGTAGATGATAGTCTTTGGGTTTGAAGAATTTTCCAACCACCTTAGGGTTTCAACTTTCAAGGTTGTTAGAATGCTCGGTCAGGGGTATTTTGGTCATTCTGGTTTATCTTCTTGAAAGTGAAAGGTCTATCGTATATGAGTTTAAGTTATGTGTATCGTCTTCTATGAGGGACATAATAGTCTTTCTTGTAACTCTAAGTTTTATGAATAAAATTCAAGTGGGTCGGCTAGGAGAGGGATTTTTCATATTCTCTCTTCTAGTCTGGCCGAATACTCTTCTTCTTCTTTCTTCTTTCTTCTTCTCTACTTTGACCTAGAATCAACTAGGGTTTATTCACATAGTATCAAAACAATAAGGTCTCGTGTTTTCTTGCTGCTGTCTTTTTCCTAGGTTCGCCGCCAGCTTCACAGTAGGTTTCATAAAGGGCTGAAAAGGATTTGTCGTTTTAAGGGCCTAGAGGTGAGAATGCCTCTAGCCGGTGCTCTGGTGGTCGTTGAAGTGGTATACTAGACCCTCTATTCAGTGTACGAAGAGGGTTGGACGTATACAGGTATGGACACTACTGTCGTGTGCTCAAAATGGATTGTGAATGCTAATTTTTTGTGCTTCAAAAGTTAGTTGTTGTGGCGCTGGGTGAGATTGATACACATATCAGTCATGTTCCTTTGTTTTCTTGCTCGCATGTGTACTGAAAGAAGAGTAGTAGACTATTGAAGTCCACGACAACAGTGGTGTGGTGATGGTTGTGTTGTGGTGGCTGACATATCTATGATTCTAAATGCTTAAAAGTGAACTCCTAGACCTTGTGTGTAATCAGTTCTGCAGTATGCAGTCCAAGTGTTTGATGTGTTGACTGAATGATTTCAGCTTTAGAGTGTAGTGTGTAATGTGCAGTTGAAGTAGGTGGAGTTGGTGGTATCATAAGTGAGATAAATCTTGTGAAGAGTGTGAGATTGTGGTGCATATTCAAAGGTGAAATAATTGAGATGGCTTCATTTGCATAGGGGAATGACAACAAAACCGGCATCATGCTTTCTCCAGATTATCTAAGTGTTCATATGACATCCATCAAGTTGAATGGTGAGAACTATGTACCATGGGCAAAATCTGTGGAGGTGTTCTTGAAGGCCAAGAGGAAAGTAAAACATGTGAGAGAGGAGAAACCTTCCTCTGATTCCCCTGGGTTCAGTGATTGGGAACAAGATGATGCACAGATAATGATATGGCTTTGGAACAGCATCGAACCAAAGATTAGTGTGAACTTCATGTTCCTAGACACAGCCAAAGAAATCTGGGATCATGCTAAAAAGTTGTACTCTGGACAAGACAACACAACTAGGGTATATCAGTTATACCAAGACTACTTCAATTTGAAGCAAGGAAGTCAAAGCTTAAAAGAGTATTATGCAAGTTTGAGAGACATCCGCAATGAGCTAAATGTGTATCACCCTCTAACATCAGATGTCCAGATCCAACAACAGCAACGTGAACAGCTTGATGTGACTAGGTTTCTTGTGGGCTTGAAGGATGAGTATGATCTTGTCAGAGCACAGATGTTGGGGGGATCAGGTCACCCCTCACTTGAAGAAGTTTTTGCCCGTCTTAAGAAGACATCCATTGAGCCGGTAGAACATTCTTCCTTTTCTGATAGATCTGGTTTGGTAGTGACTAAAGGGAGAGTGGCTGTGGAAGTAGAAGTGGTGGTGGCAGAAGTGGCCCTCCAAGCAACCGTGGTGGACACATGTTTAACTGGGCTAGTGGCCAGACTGGAGGCCGAGAGTCAGGGGGAGGCTGTGGAAAAGGAAGGAGTAATGCTCAGAGGAAATGTACACATTGTGGCTTAGAGGGGCACACAGTTAATTTCTGCTATGATTTGCGTGGTCCACTCAACACTTGGGCTAACCATGCTACATCTAAGAATAGTAGCACAATTACTGAAAGCCAACAAACTGCCCCAACCCCCTCCACACCCGCTTGTGCTTCCAGGCAGGAAATGGTGAGTGTACCACGGGCAATATATGAGCAGTTCCCTCAAACATCTCAGTAGAACACAGTTACACTTGCCCATTCAGGTATGACTTGCTTAGCTTCCAAAGCCTCACCCTGGATCATTGATTTTGGAGCCCCGGACCATATGTCTGGAACTCTTGATGTATTTTCTTCCCTTTCTCGCTCCTCCACATCTCAGACAGTTACACTTGCTAATGGTTCTACATCTCCTATTTGTGGTATTGGTGATGTTGATCTCTCCTCCTTGTCTTTAGCATCTATTTTATATGTTTTTTAGTTCCCTTTTAACCTTATGTTTGTTAGCAGATTAACCAAGTCCCTTAATTGTTCTGTAACCTTCTTTCCTTCTTCTTGTGTGTTTCAGGATCTCAAGACGGGGAGGAAGATTGGTGGAGGGCATGAAGCAGGTGGTTTGTATTACCTTGATGGTGGTGGCCTCCCAGTGGCTTTTCAGTCGTCTCTTACACCTCTCTAGTGGCACTACAGACTTGGTTATCCCTCTCTCTAGGCTTTGAAGCTGCTAGTTCCTTCCTTGAGTCATCTTTCATCATTAGATTGTGAGTCATGTCAGTTGAGAAAACATCATTGAGTCTCCTTTAGTCCAAGAGTTGATAGTCGTGTCTCAAGTCCTTTTGCCTTAGTTCATTCTGATGTATGGGGTCCAGTTAAAGTGGTGTCATACAATGGGTATATGGTGTGCAGGCTTAAAAAGGCAATCTATGGATTGAAACAATCTCCACGTGCATGGTTTGGCAGGTTCAGTGAAGTGGTGAAGGCCTTTGGGATGAAACAGTGTCAGGTTGGTCATTCTATGTTCAGTTATAACTCAAAGGATGGGAAAATCTTTCTAATCGTGTATGTGGATGATATTGTCATAACTGGAATTGACAGGCTAAAAAAATTCTTACAGGACCACTTCAATACGAAAGATCTGGGGAAGCTAAAGTATTTCCTAGGAATAGAGGTTGCGAGGTCAAAACAAGGGATCAACCTATGTCAGAGAAAATATGTTCTTGATCTACTTGAAGAAATAGGGTTGTTAAGTGTTAAACCAACAGAGACTCCTATGGAACTCAATGCCAAGTTAAGTGTGGATGCAGGTGAAGAGTTTGATGATCCTGGAAGATACAGAAGGTTGGTGGGAAAGTTGAACTACATGACCATTACCCGACCAAATATATCATTTGTTATGAGTGTGGTGAGTCAGTTTATGCAACATCCCCGGGTTCCTCACTGGGAAGTTGTTCTGAGAATTGTTAGGTACCTAAAGGGTGCTCTAGGTCGTGGTTTGTTATACCAAAAGGGAGGAACTCTTGAGATAGTAGGGTACACAGATGCTGACTGGGCTGGTTCTATATCAGACAGGAGATCAACCACAGGGTATTGTACCTTCCTGGGTGGCAATCTTGTAACTTGGAAGAGCAAGAAGCAAATAGTGGTGGCAAGAAGTAGTGTAGAAGCAGAGTATAGGGCTATGGCCCATACCACATGTGAACTAGTATGGCTGAAGAACTTACTACAGGAGATGGGATTCTCAATTGACAAACCCATGAAACTATACTGTGATAACCAAGTTGCTGTTCACATCTCATCCAACCCTGTCTTCCATGAAAGAACTAAACATATTGAGGTGGATTGTCACTTTGTGAGAGAGAAAGTGATAAGTGGGGTAATAACTACATCTCATGTGAGCTCAGGAAATCAGTGGGCAAATCTCTTCACAAACGGATTGTCTCGAGGAAGAATAGATTACATTTGTAACAAGCTGGGATTATATGATATATACTCTCCAGCTTGAGGGGGAGTGTTAGAATGCTCGGTCAGGGGTATTTTGATCATTTTGGTTTATCTTCTTGAAAGTGAAAGGTCTATTGTATCTGAGTTTAAGTTTTGTGTCCCATCTTTTATGAGAGACAAAATAGTCTTTTTGTAACTCTAAGTTTTATGAATAAAATTCAAGTGGGTCAGCTAGGAAAGGGATTTTTCATATTCTCTCCTAGTCTAGCCGAATACTCTTCTTCTTCTTTCTCTTTTCTTTCTTCTTTCTTCTTCTCTACTTTGACCTAGAATCAACTAGGGTTTATTAACAAAGGTGAAGTTGCTACCTGTTCTTTTTAATTTTGTTTATTTTTTTTGGGCAACTTTCAAGGCAAATGTTGATATTTTAGAGATTGTAAGGCTCAGTTTGGAAGGGAGTACAAATACAATTTTGTAGAGTACAAAACCTTGTATTTTGTATGTATTTGCACAGTACATATCTGTATTTGTACTCCTTTCAAACTGAGTCTAAAGGAGATTTGGTAGCTGTTGGTGATTGTGCATGATATAGGTCCTTTTTTGGGGGTAATCAAACAAAAAATTTCATTAAGGCTGCGTTTGTTTGTGATACAAACGCCGAACCGGGGTATTTATGCACCCCGGTTGGCGTTTGCGAGCGTTTGTTTGAAACGTAAAAAAGTAATGATTATCAAAGTAAAATTGCATTTTCTAACACTTTTGTACTCTAAAAAGAGAGCATTATTGTACCTATTTTTTGGATACAAATTTGTATTCATTTGATAATTAACTTTTTGACCAAAGTTGAGGCACTGGAGCATAAGATAGTCGGAGCATTTAATGATGGGCTCACACCTTTGCACCGATTTCAAACAAACAGGATGAATGCAAAAACGGTTTAAAATGTGAACCATATTTGCATTCATGAACCGAAAAATGGGTAAATATGTAGTGTACATATTTGCGTTTGCATTGCAACCAAATGCAGCCTAAACAGAAACATGCCTCACAATACATCAGAGTTTTGGATCAAAACCGAAAGCCAAGAGGGAGGCACCACAAGTCATTCCCATTTTTCACAATTCTGACTAGATAGAAAATGAGCAATCTTGTTTGACTCCCTATTTACATGAGGAAAAAAAACTTTTTTTTCGCTCACTGTATTTTGGAGCATTTTTATTAACGACTGAAGTGGCTAAACTAAAAATCTTATTGCTTTGTCTTTTAGGCTCCATTTGGATGGAGTATAAATACAAATATGCACAGTACAAAACCTTAGGTTTTGTATTATTTTATATGTATTTGCACTATACATATTTGTATTTGTACTTCTTCCAAACTGAGCCGTAGTGAATAATATTTCAAGGAGATGGGGGCAACTTCAGTTGCTTTGGCTCAACTGAAGTTGGGTAAGATATCATGAAAGCAAAATAATAAGTCATTCAATTTAGCAACTTTAGTCGTTACTCACAAAGAGAGTAAAGCTAACCAAATTCGCCCATTCTAACTCGATCTGGGTGGTTTCCCCAAGGTTATCAACCAATTTTGGGTTAGTAAAATATACAACCCGAGCGGTTGATTCAGTTTTGGTTTTATATATTTGAAAACCGAAATTGAACCAGTTAGCAAAAGATTCAGCTCCTAGTTCACAAGCATTGTACTCATCCCCAAGTGTAAACACCCAGAAACTATCTCTCAATACAGACCAATTAGTTTAATTACTAATGTGACATATTGAATCCTGGCCAAGTGCCTAGTGAACAGATTGCAATTGCTTCTCCCTAAGATGGTGGACGAGAGCCAAAGCGCATTCATTAAGAATAGAATGATCTCTGACAATGTGGCCATTGCACATGAAACTTACAACTTTTTAAAGTCCAAAAGGAAAGGTAGGACATTCTACATGGCAATCAAGATTGATTTTAATAAAGCCTATGATAGGCTGGATTGGCATTTTATAATTAAAGTTCTTAGGAAAATGGGTATGAACCAACGCTCTTTGAATCTTATTTATAATTGCATGTCTTCGATGGGTTTCACTTTCAATATCAATGGATGAATGGAGTTCAAAGAGGTAGGGTGAAGCTATACAAGGGAATCCGGTAGGGTGACCCTCTCATTTATTGAGCCACTTTGCATCAAAAGAGGTACCCCACCACTCTCATTTATTCTATGTTGTCAATTGCATTCTTTTTGCTAGAGCATGTCTCCAAAATGTAGATATGATCCGATTGGTCCTTCAACAATTTTACAGTGCTTCAGGACAGATGATTAATTACAATAAGTCAAATTTTTTCTTTAGTCGGAACACTCCAAGAAAGTTTCAAAGGATGATCTGCAAGATGCTAAGAATGAAAGAACAAAATTTGAATTCCAAATATCTAGGGCTGCCTAATCTCATTGGTCATAACAAAAGAAAAGCTTTCATTGAGATGGGCTATAAGTCTTCTCAGTGGATAAGTGGGTAGAAACAGAAGCTACTTACCCAAGCCGGTAGAGAAATTCTTATCAAAACTGTAGCCACGGCTTCGCCTATCTACTACATGAGCCACTTTAAAATCCCAGTGGTTGTTTGTGATGATATCAACCGGAAGTTCTCAAGTTTCTTCTGGGGTCAGAAAACAAATGAGAGGAAATTACATTGGCTAAATTGGAATAAACTCTCTGCCTAGTCAAATCTAAATGAGGTATGGGCTTTCAGAACCTAAAGCTTTTCAATTGGACCCTCCTTGGGAAAATGGCCTAGAGGCTACTGAATAGCCAGGATTCCTTATGGGGAAAACTTATAATATCTTTGTATTCAACTAGATCACTGCTATTGACTTCAAATTGTCCCCTCGCTCCTCCTAGCTTTGGTAGAGCATCACTTACAATATGAAACTTCTCAAAAATGGTCTCTATTGGCGGATTGGTTATGTGGCTAATATACTTATTTGGGATGACCCTTGGTTGCCTTCCTTAGAGGATTTTAAAATCCATTTCCCCAGACCCCAATGATGTGAGGTTTTGAAAGTCAATGATTTGATACCCATGCTGATGGAATCAGACAATGTGGCCAAATTATTCTCAACATCAGAAGTTGTAGGTATCTTGACTATACCACTAAGCATGGCAAAGGAGGAAGATAAACTCATTTGGGCTTACTCAAAGGATGGTCAATACTCGGTGAAATCTGGTTACCAAATCATCTGTGAGTAAAATGAAGAAACAAGAAGGGCAGCCAATAACGAAATCTTAACACAAGCGCCACCAACTTTATGGAAGAAAGTTTGGCAGTTGAAAGTTCCTCCTAAAATTAAAAACTTCATTTGGAGGGTGTGCTGGCAAGCCATTGGGGTCGGCATGGAGTTGAAACATCGACAAATAAAAGTTGATGGGATATGCCCAAGATGTGGACAAGAGGAGGATGTGAAACACCTCTTTATTAGTTTCTCATTCGCGAAATCAGTCTAGTTTCAATCCCCATTAGGCTTTATCTTTAAAAGTGTGGAATCCAAGAACTTAGGTAATTGGATCATGTCTTGGTTTCAAAAGACCAACTACCCTGATGATGATACAGATACTTGGGCAACTCTACAAGCAATCCTGTGCTGGTAGATTTGGAAGGCCATGAATGATCTCATGTTTAGGGGAGAAAGCCCAAACCCACTATCAATGGTGAGGAAGAGCACTAGTATGTGGAAGGAACTTATATAACTCATAGAACATTTGGAGCCAAAAACTGCAACAAACAATAGATGGCATCCCCTCCTAACCAATGGATGAAGGTGAATTGTGATGCAAGCTTCAATGCATCCTCTGGGTGGGTAGGAATTGCCTGCATCATAAGGAACTAGGAAGGGAAAGTTGTTGGTGCTCGAGGAGACCGAGTTTGCTGCCAATCGATCATTGATTCTGAAGGAAGAGCCATTCAGTTGGGCTGCTAGGAAGCTCTAAAAGAAGGTCTAGATAGAATTCTGGTGGAATCTGATTCTCTAGAAGCCGCTTCAGTTGCCAATTCTAATAAATAGTCTGATTCAACCCCCTAAAAAATGTGTGGTCAGATATTTGTAACCTCTCAAGGTGTTTTACCCAATCTAATGTCCTCCACTATGGCAAAAAGACAAATAGGGTAGCTCATCATTTAGCTTGTGCAACCCTTTCCCCCGATTTTAATCAGTTGATGGCAAACCATTTCTCTGCTTGGTTCAGCCCATTTGAGTTCCTCTGTTTTGAAGATATGTACCCCCCTTAAATCTTTTCTCTTAGGTTGTGTTTGGTTTGAAGGAAAAAGTAGGGAAAGGTAGGGAAACCTATACAAAAACATATAGGTTTCCCTACCTTTCCCTACTTTTTCCCTCAAACCAAACATAGCCTTAATGAATTTCTTCAATCTCTATTATCAAAAAAAAAATTAAGAATAAAGAATATCATAAGTCTATTGGGTTGGGATATTTGGACTCTAGTTTTCATACCTTCTTTGGAGCCAATGTTTGACTTAATCACTTCATTATATGTTCAAATTTCTTGAAATAATGTTTGTCTTTGCCTATTTGAATAATAACCCTGAAAACCAAAGTTGAATCAAGAAACTGACCTTCATGTTTGGATTAGTTTTCCATCATGGTCAATTGATTTTTGTTCCTATTCACAAATATGACCAAGCCAGTTCAGTTGGTTAAACAGCTTACAACCAAACTAAGTTGGCCCATATACACCCCTATTTTTTTACAATAGGGAAATCAAAAAAGAAAAGAAAACTTTATACATGCAAATTGTCCATAGACACAAAAATGTTGTAGTTGTTAAAAAAAAAAAGTGTTTTAAGGAGTGTTCTTGAATAATTTATGAGAAGCCACCCAAGAATAAATTCTTCCCCAAAAAACTTTGAGCATTAAATCAAACGAGTTGTACTTGTCCTCAAAAATCCTCTAATTCCTCTTTGTCCAAACTGAGTCAATAGAAATAAATGCTAGGTTCCAACTCCAAAGTAACTCCAAAAGACCTTTAGGGAAGCACGACACCTCGAAGCATCTCAAAGCCTTCAATCAAAGCTCCCCTGCAAACTTACAGTTAAGATATATATGCTCCATGTCTTTAGAGCTTTCTCTACACATTGCTAGGCTCCATCAGTCTTCCTCTTTTTGCCAAGTTCTCAGCAGTCAAACATTTTCCTAAAGAAGTGACCCAAGTGAAGAAGGCCACTTTGGGTGGGGCTGCAGTTTTTCGGAGGGGCTCCAAACTCCAATCCCTTGATCCTAAAAAAAAAAGTCTCTAAAACTAGGTAGTCTTTGTTTTGTGAAATATCGAAAAGGTATGGAAAGCTCTCTTTGAAAAAACTATCGCCACACCAGATATCATGCCAAAATCTGATTCTTGTTCCATCTCTTGCAACCAACTTTATTCCTTTCTTGAAATTTGATTCTGATTTTTAAATGTCCCTCCAAACTGCGCACCCATGGAACGAGTTGGACTCTTTTGGTTCCCAACCATGATTCCTTGAGCTGTATTTAGCCATGATGATTCTTTTTATTAGCTTGAAGACTGATTATTCCATCCCCAGTACCATTTGCCTAGGCAAGCCAGATTAAAAGTACATTTCTTATCCCTAACCCCCCCCCCCCCCCAATTTTCTTGGTTTGCACACTTTGTTCCAATTGACTAAGTGGAACTTTAAGCCCCTTTCCACTCATTCCGTAGGAAGTCTCTCATTTTCTTTTCTATATCCTTGGCTATGTTGGTGGAAATAGGGAAGAGGGATAAGAGGTAAGTAGGAAGGGAAGAAAGCATACTTTTTAATAAGGTCAGTTTTCCACCTTTTGATAGATATATTGGCTTCCGAGAAGCTAGCTTTCTTTTAATTCTTTCTACCACTTGTTCCCAAATCTTCTTGAAAATGCATTTTTCCTCGAGAGGCATTCCTAAGTATTTTGTTGGAAATTTACACATCTTATATCCTACTACATTTGCTAGTTGCTCAATGTTGAAACCATCTCCTATTACCAATAATTCACTTTTGTAAAGATTCACCTTTAGCCCAAACACCACTTCAAACCAAATAAGGATCATTCTAATAGCCTCCAAATGGTCATGAGAAGTGTTAGCAAAGAACATAGTGTCATTCGTGTATTGCAGGAAAGTAATCCTCGGATGTTCTCCTACTTTGAAGCCCTCTACGAATCCCCCCTCTACCGCTTTGTTCACCATTGAGCTAAGGGCCTCAATGATGCAAATGAAAAGCAATGGAGATAAATGATATCATTGTCTAATTCCCTTGAAGTTGTGAAAATTACCTACTGAGCTGCCATTTATTAACACTGAGAAGCTTGTTGTATTTGTGCAAACCTTCATTCAATTCCTCCATTTCCTTCCAAAAGCCTTCCAAAATTGAACCTCATCAACATATAATCCAGAAATTCCCAATTTACATGGTCAAAAGTTTTCTCTAGGTCTACCTTAAAGAAACTCCCTCTTCTTAACTTCTTTGTCTTGAATTAAGCGGTTCATTTTCTATTAAAACCCCATCAATGATCTGCCTTCCGTCAATGAAAGCTCTTCGAGAATCTAAAATCATAATCTCCATCACTAATCTTAGCCTTTCTCATAGCACTTTTGCGATCACTTTGTAAACACTACCAAATAGACTTATTGGCCTAAAATATTTTAGGCAAGCTGCCCCTTTCTTCTTAGGGATTAATGATAGAAAAGTGGAGTTTAGGCTTCTTTTAAGGCTCCATTTTGATGGAACTCATCAAACACCTTCATTAAGTCTCCCTTGATGAAACTCTAGCATTTTTTATGAAACTCCATTGTTAAATCATTTGGGCTAGGGGCCTTATCCCATTCCATTTCTTTGATAGCAATGAAATCTTCTTCCTTTATAAAGGCTTCCTCCAAATGGCTAGCAACTTCTTGGGGTAATGTTCGAAAGTTTAGGCCATTCAACTTTGCCCTCCTTTTCCATCTTTCTTTGTAAGATTTTGGTAGAAGTTAATGGTTGCACTTCTGATTCTTTCATGTCCCTCAATCACCTCTTCTCCTTCCTCCAATCTCTTAATAAGATTTTCTCCTCTTCTTCCAGTATCCATCTTGTGGAAGAAAAAAGTGTTTTTATCCCCTTGTTTCAACCATAAGCATCTAGATCTTTGTCTCCATTTGATTTCTTCTTGATGGCAAATCTTATTAAATTCCAACTTCACCTTAGTCCTTTTAAAATTTTCCTTTGTGGAAATTGTCCTATATTCTTTCACTCTATCAATCTCCCCGATTGCTTGTAAGCATTTAGATTTTTCCTATCTCTATCTTTAAAGTTTTGTCTACTCCATCTTTTTAGTTCAAATTTCAGGTGAGATAATTTCTTACTGAATATGTGGTTTGTTGTCCCCTCTATGTTAAAATCCTCCCACCACTTCTTCAAAAGTTCCAAGATTCCTTCCTCCTGCAGCTAGACTTGTTCATGGGCTAAGTAGCCCGACGGGCTGGTCCAACCCGAGCCGATTTAAGTCGGGCTTTGATAGGATTTCAGGCCTGCAAGCTTGTGCTTAGGCCTAAAATTTGGGTTTGACCATTTTTCGGGCTGGGCTTGGGCTTTCTCAAAAAAGTCAGCCTAAGCCCGAGCTTGACTTGATAGTGTATTATATAATAAAAATATATAATATATTTTTTCTTTATTTTCTTCTCTTTTTTCAAGTAATAGTGAGATCTTTCATTATTTTTGGGTAAATTTCTTAAACTATCCTTATGGTTTAGCTAATTAACTAAGTATACCCTTACTGTTTGAAAATTGACTAATGCTACCCTTAGTGTTTCTGACAATTGACTAATCCTTCTTAATCATTAACGTGCATTAATGGAGATATAAAAAAAGACTATTTTACCCTCCACTATAGATTACTCGGATCTCTCCCTCTTTGCTGGAACTACCAAAACCGTTGAAACTATTGGAACAGTGGATGATGACCGAATCTCACATATGAGTATCTCTCATATCTTGAATATGGGATCCTTACTCGAATCTCTCCCTCTCCCTCTCATTCTCTTCTCCAGAATGGCGGATGATGACTAGATCTTGAAATATTCATGGGACTAACAAGGCTTGACATAGTAAGCTTCTTTATGGAAATTAGTTTACCGTCTTTGAGCACCGCTGAAGTTGCAGCAACAACTGGTAACAATCCTTGTTGAGCAGGGCAAGGGCACCATCACTAAAATCTGAGATATTGGTTGAACTCATCTATAATCAATAGCGTGAGGGTTGTAGCAGACGAGAAGTAGAATGACCGTACCCAGAGGTTGAGGACAGTAACAACAACCACACCAGGCCACCACAATAGAAACACCAATTACAATCAGGGTAGAGATGTTGAAAATGATCTTCTGTCGGAGATTACGGGAGAATGAACCTGGGAATTAGAAGATGAGTTAGGGTTAAGGACAATTGGTTTGGGAAGGATAACAGGGCATGAATGGTTGACGAAAGAACCATAGAGTCGAGAATAATGGGGTCTCTCCCTACTGAACCTACGGGAGCACCACAAGCGTTAACTCCACCTTCTTTGGCCTCCCCATCCAAAATCTGCCTTGTATATCCCCATTCGTAGCGACCCAACATACCAAATCTTCCCCTCAACCCCATAAGACAACAAGCATGAAACTCAGAGCTATGCTTCATCCAGAGCTCCATCGTTCAAACCATTGATTGAGTCTTCAATCAGCTGTGTTGCGACGACGATCCCATCTTGTCTAAGTAAATCATCCCTCTACAATCCATCTTAAATGAAAAAGAAACCCTTTTGTCCCCAGCTTTTACCAGACAAACTCAGATATAAGCACATAGTACTGTGAAGGTCGATAACCGAGATGGTGCATGGTAGCTATTTATCTTTCATGAGAAGAAATGAAAACGGACCATTGTTGACTGTCTAATATTGTCTTCAATCAATAATGTTTCCAGGCACCCAATCCAACTTCAACGGTTAACCTCTATCGCTGACGCTCTGCATCTTTTGAATGGTGGACTTGTTATTGTGATGAGATGATCTAACCCCATACAAAATGAATCTCTCTCCATGCCAAACTGGTTTGTTGTTGAAAGGAAGAAGATAGTAAGGGTAAAATTGGGTTTTTTAAAAATATACATCATCTGTATATGAATTTGATGGAATATTAACGAAAGCGGACGATAAGGGTAGAGCTAGTCAATTGTTAGAAACAGTAGGGTAGCGTCAATCAATTTTCAAATAGTAAGGGTACACTTAGTCAATTAGCTACACCATAAGGGTAGTTTAAGAAATTTACCCTTATTTTTTTAAGTTTTGAGGTCTTTTAATATAAATAAAATAGTTTTTAATTGAATAAAAAAGGAAAAAAATCTTTTTTCCAAATTTCAGGTCGGGCCTAGGCTTCAGGCTTTATATGAGGGTTGGGCTCGGGCTCAAGACCTAGGCCCGATGGTCAGGTCGGGCTCAGGCTCGTGCCTGCGCATATTCTATTAATGTAGAGGCAAAGCCCGACCTGGCCCTTGAACAGGTGAGGCAATTCCTTTGCAATCTAAGAGGACTAGGGAATGATTCAACATGGGTTAAGGAAGAGCTTCTTAGGATAGGTTTGGGAATTTGTCTTCCCATTGAGTATAAATTACAAATCTATCTAATTTTTCCAGCATTGGTTCCTCTTGATTGTTTGTCCAAGTGTAACCTACTCTGTTAGTGGTAGGTCTACTAATTCCATCTTCTCATGAACTAAGAGAAGCCTTGTTGGCCTCTACATCTATGGTTTTCTCACTTATTTTCATGAGAAAACTTGATTGTGTTGAAATCCCCTCCAACCACCCAAGGAAATCCTCATAGATCTCTCTCTAATCCCATCTAGTTCAACCCATAACTCTGACCTTCTATTGTCTTTAGTTGGGCCATTGAGAATAGTTAAAACCCGATTTAAGAGATCTCCTTCCGATTGGAATTAGACTTAAATAGAAAGCATTCCCTTTACCACTTCTTGAGCCAATAAATAACTTGGATCCCAGATGATTAGCAAGCCTTCTACTGTACCAACTATTGGTATTGCCTCCCATTTGCAGTCCCTATCACCCCATAAGCTTCTAATAATTTCCATAGTGACCTCCTCTAGCTTAGTTTATTGAATGTAAAGAATTAAAGGGTCCCACTTTTTCTAGAAGCCCCATGCCACTCTTCTTTGGCATGAATTGATCCTCTTATGTTCCAAAAAATGATTTTCAATTGATCCACCAAAGTGGAGGAGCTCAGATCCTTTCTTTGCTAAGATTGGCTTCAATTCTCACAAGACCGTACTCACATTGTTTGTACAACCTTTTACAGTCGTGCATTGGGAATATCTCCATACTCATATGTTTTTTTTTCATAAAGTGATATTCCCTATGCAAGGTTGCAAAGGACTGTGCGAACGGTATGAGCATGGTCTTGTGAGCACCAAAGCCGATTTCCTCTTAGCCAAATCCATATTGTGGATCATATGGTTCTCTTGAACCTCCTTGCTCTCTATCCTTATAGACTGAAAGCACGGTTTGCAATAGTTGCAAGCCTATAGGCAAGTTTTTGGGAGTACTTATTTGATATAAAAGTGCTTATAGTGTTCTAATAAGCACTCATAGGTAGTATAGGTATTCTAAGGAAAAAATAAGATCAAATTTTGGATTTCTTGATTAAAGTAGGCTAATTTTGTAAATGTAAAACTAAGGCTATGTTTGGTGATTAAGTGGTTGCTAAAATAGGCACTTGTTGCCTAAGTGCTTATTTTAACAACCACTTAAAGCTGTTTGGTGACCCATTTGCCAAATCACTTATTAGGTGGGGATATTTGGTGAGCTAGTATCCCCACAAGTGTTTATTTTATTTTAAATGACAATTTTATCCCTCATTTCACCCACACATATAAATAATGTTTTTCACACATATAAACAATTTTAGCCCACATGGACCCACACGTAGAGTACCATGTGGACCCAAATAGACCAAAAATGAATAAAAACAATGATAATGAAAATAATTGTAATAATAACAATAATGATAATGACCTAATAATAATAATAATAATTCACACATTCACCAATTATTCACATTAATATTCCAAAAAATATGAAGCAACATTCGGAATATGCAAGAACATAACAAAATAAATTCATACATTCACCAATTATTCACATTAAAATTCCTGAAAAAATGAAGCAAAATTTGGAATATGCAAGAACATAACAAAATAAATTCAAATAATTGCATAATATTTCTATAAGAGAAAAAATTCATAGTTGTTCATAACATGCATCATTTTTTCAATTCATATAATTGAAAAATAAAAAAAATCGACTTTCACTAAAATATACAAGAAAAAGGATAAAAACTAAAAATGATCAAAGTGGTAGGTGGAGGGAGCTTTACCTGCCGGTGCGTTTCAGGTAGGGTTTTGGTTGAAGATTTCATATCAGAAAAAACGTCAAAAAACAAAAAGGGGAGACGAAGATGATTGACTATAATTGAAAAACAACCCACCCACCGGTTGATTTTTCATATTCAAAGTCTTCACCAATCGCTCTTTGATATCTTGCCGTTAACGCCCTATTCAAACTGGGCGAATGGAGAAGACAAGGGTTTTCTCCATTCATGGGGGCAGTTTGGACATTATGAAAATTTTTGAATAAAAAAGCAACCTTGAAATTGCTTATTTGTTAAGTGCTTATTTTGAAAAATAAAACATTTATACCTAAGGTTCCATTTGGCACGTCTTTTTGAGAAGATCTTCTTGTAGTTCTGACAGTCAAAAGATGCATTGAGCTTTTGATATAAGATCTGGGCAGCCCGAAGATAGTTTGGCGAATGTGCGTCTTTCCGTGCAGTTGTCCGCGTCTTTCTGCGCGAGATTAAAACGTGAAAGACGCGGGAAGCTTTATTTGAAGCTTCTCAAAATCAGCTCGAGATGGGCTTCTTGCGTCTTTTTGATGCACCGTCTTTAAGCAACTAGATCTTCTGCGAGCCAAACGGGAATAGATAAAAAATCAGTCTTCTCAGCTTGTAAACAGCTGAGAGACCACGCGAAAAGACACGCCAAATGGGCCCTAACTTATTTACCAAACAGGCATAAGTGTTTTTTTTCCACTTAATGTGTGATCCCAACACTTTTTTTCTAAGTACTTATAAAAATAAGTACTTCTTACCGGTGAAATCAAACAGGGCATAAGTATTTATCAAAGGGCAATTTCCTTAAACTATCCCTACTGCTTACGAAACTTTCTAACTCTACACATATTGTCTTAAACTACCCTTAAGTTTGAATTTATGTTTTTATCCTTCCGTTAAGTCCGACACAAATTGATCTTATTATTCAAATTACCTTCTTACCCCATCATCTTTTGTTCGATGGAAGGACAACATTTGTTCCCCACGTTCCAGTGCTGCCTGTTTTTCCCCTTGGTTTCTTGTTTAAGTGAGACGGTTATCTATGAAGCTACCGGAGACTCCCGACCCACCAGAAAAAAACCCGTTCAATGCCTTTCTGTTCAAGAAATTCCAGTTGAGAAATAACCTTCTCAAAAACAACTTGTTACGCTGGAGAACAGGTTCTCAAACCGGTTGGTCTAGAAGTAGACGGAGATGGTTAGGTTGCAACAGTACATGGAGCCCTGGCACTCCCATCCCTTGGTGCACGCCTTCTCCTTTTTCCCCTTTACTTCACTCACATTCCCCCACATGGCCGTCACTACCACCATTGCTAAAATGAATACCACCATTTGATCTCCATTCGAGGAAAATGAATACCTCTCATCCGAGGCTCCGAGCTCACCAAGAGCGACAACTTGAAGCACCTGGGCTAAAAAATTCCAATATGACAATTCCAACCCCTTCACCTTTTGTTATTAACAACAGTGACCAGTTAAACGAACTGGTAAATTAAGTAAGGGGAGTTTGTCTTCTGGTTATTGCTTGGGTTTGCTTGTAACAGTTCTGGGTATGTGTCTGTCAAGGTTGTCGTTCTGACAAGAAGGGCTTTCTTGTAACGGTTGTGGGTCTGTGACTTCAGCCTTTAGGGGAGGCACCGCCCTCATCTCTTTGTGAATTTCCTCTGTTACCAAAAGCGCTGCCCTCGTCAGCACCACCCCTCTGATCATCAAATCTCAAGACTTGTGAAATTATTGTTAGAAAGATCGACCTATTGCAAACACAGGAGAACACAGAGAAAGCATCCACCTAATGGTGACCACGAAATCTATTTAGTCCCTGTATGGAGTACTGACGCCAGAACAAGTAATGAAACCCCTTTTAAAGTGATTACACATCTCTAACAAAGGGAACGCCACGTTCTTGATTGGGTTTTCAATACGTTGACTATTGGTGTTCCGCATCGCTTAGCCATTGGTTTGGGCATTCGGGATATTAGATTGAGGGGTTGCTGATTGATTATTCAATCTTTGTTTCTTTTTTTGATAAATCAGATTCAAACTTCTCTCTCATTCATAACCACAACAACCGTGATTTACTATGTAGCAGAGCTTCTAGTCCTCGTTTAATGCCGCAAGATATCAAAATCAGAAGAATAAATAGGAAATACTCACAAAACATGGAAAAGATAAACATATAGCCAGTTTCGTGTCATACAAGTTCACCATTTTTTCGGAAAATAAAACTCAGAAAGCAAATCTGTTCAGTGTCAGAGGAAAGGAAGAGAGAGAGAGAGAGGGGTCGGAGGAGGAAGGGGTGTTGGTGTCCTCCTTTCTCCTCCCCAACACCGCAGTGTCATGGGTCACCCACGTTCTCCTTTCTCCTCCCCCACACCGTAGTTCCAAAATCCACCGCTGGTTACAAATGTTAATAAAATGGGTTACAAATGCCAGTGGCCGAGTCCTACTCCAAGAAGCAATTCAGTGCTGACCGAGCCCTATAAACTAAAATTAGAAGGGCATTTTTGGCCATAAAAAGGTATTTTAAGAATTATAGACAATATTATCAATCATATGGTGTCACATGCAAATAAGGCCCAATATTTGCATGTGTCAGAAAATTTAAAGGTAATTTAAAACAATACGTAAACAATAAGGGTACAGTTTATAAATTGCCCTTTAATAAAATAAACACTAAAAGATAAGGATAAATTACACGGAGCCCCTGTACAATGGGGTTTGTGACAAAGACCCCTCCTACACTTTTTTTCCCATAAAAACCCCTTGTACTTTTACTTGTGACAAATACCTAAATCAAATGACAAAAGGGTTAAATCACTCAAATACCCCACAAAACTTTCTTTATTTTCTTTTTCTTGCCCACTTTACAACCTAACTAACCCTAAAATACCTACATTGCTCACTTGTTGAGAAAGACATACTTCTATCATTTCACCTATGGTCGTCGCAGGAAAAGAAAAAACTCTTCGATAAATTAATAATAAAAAAGGGAACACTCAACTATTGTGAATGGACTTTTGAGAACTCTGGAGCAACATCGCCTTTCTCTTCCCTTCTATTGTTGCTGCAACAACACTATTTCTGTCCCAAACACCTATCTCCTCGGCCCTTTTCTTTGACAATTCCATTGGCTTAGACCTGCCCCTGTTATTTGGCATATAAGAAATAAACTGGGTAAAAGAATCCAAGTAATAGTAAGTAGAGACAACTTAGAAAAGGAAAACTTACAAGGTTACATACAAGACAAATAGCAACGAAAACTATTGAGTAAGTCGGCGAAGCTCTTTATTCACTTCCTATCAGGGTTCCTCTTATCTTGTCGTGCTTGTTTATGTAGATGATCTGGTTATCACCAGTAGTGATCCAGCACGCATTGCTGACATCAAATCTCACATTGATAGATGTTTTCACTTGAAGAATCTTGGTCCCCTCCACTATTTTCTGAGACTTGAAGTCTCTTGATCTTCTTCGGGTATCTTTGTCTCACAATGCAAATATGTAATGGATATAGTTACAGACACTGGAATGATTGATTTCAATCATGTTACTCATCCCATGGAGCAGCAACGACATTTTGTAGATAACTCGTCCATTACTTGATGATCTAGCCCAATACCGGAAACTTGTTGGGCGACTTACTTACTTGACCATTACTCGCCCAGACTTGTCTTACCTAGTTCACATGCTTACCCAGGTTATGAATGCACCACGTCAAAAACACCTCCAAGCTGCTAAGCGTGTCATTCGCTGTCTCCACCAATGTTCAACAAGGCATTTTATTCTCCGCCTCTAATGATTTCATTCTACAGGCCTATTGCGACTCTGATTGGACTTGTTGTCCACTCACAAGACGATCTACTACGGAATATGTTATGATTCTTGGGGGATCACTTCTTTCATGGAATGGAAGACCAAGAAGCAAGTGACAGTGTCTCGATCTTCATGGCAATGGTTACTTGTAAATTATAAATATGTATGATGCTATATATTCAAATACAAGGAGAAGAACTTTTCTTCATCGCACTTATTTTCCTCATTGCACGTCTCTGTTGTTTGTCAAAAACAGAGAAGAAAAGTATTGACGAAGCTTAAGTTTCAGGAGAGATTGAAATAAGAGGAGCTGGGGGTTTAAGAGAACAAAATGAAATGTTTTGGCATAGAATGAATGACAAATCTATATGGAAGATTCAATAGACAAAACTACCTAACCAAATCCAGGCTGGTGGCTACATTGATGAAGAACTGTGCAGCGAGGTTAGTAGTTTTTCCAAAGCGGTTGGTATCGTTTCTGCAGAAAAATGTGAGCAAAGTGTAAAGCAAACTGATGTAGCGCAATCCGGTCGGTCCTAACTGTTAACGATTTTGTCTCTGACTGGAGCAACAGGTGCCTGAAACGGAGAAGAAGGCGAGGAGTCTCCGGGGAGGAACCCAGTGAGAGTGCTCTGAAGCTCAAGTTAGTATTTCCTCAAAGGCAAGATCAAGACCAGATAGCACAAAGTTATCACGTACCTCCATTCTCGGGGTGGGGGGGGGGGAAGAGGGCCTTTTATAACCACTTCATGCACTCACTCCCAAGCTCCTGTCAGGTCAGGTATCATTACCTCTGCACTTTTGCCAGTTTGGGTGTCGTCACCTCTGTTGGGGCAGGCAACCGCCACTGCTCTATTTGTCGGAGCCGTCTCTGTAACTAGAGGTGGCGGTGGCAGGTGGTCGTTGAAATGCGGCTGTCAAGCGTCAGATCCCAAGTCAGTCTGGTGCGCCGCCTCAGGATACGGGCTCTGGTGTCAGGTACGGTGGTTCAGTTCGGTGGCCAGGAGATAGTGCTAGAGTGGTGCGCGAGGTAAAGTCTTGAGTTCGGATAGAAGTGTGGCCCGAACTGCCCTGGGGTGGGCTAGTTCGGGTTGTGGCCCTTTGTGCTCTTCGCAAGGTTTGGGGCCAAGGGGAGAGTTCGGGCTTCTTTTGGGGAGCTCGGGTCACAGGTTCCTCTTCTTGGAGCACGCGCCTTGAGCACTGTCATGCCGAGCTGTCGTTCTTGTCAGGTCACCCTTGGCTGCTTCCACGTGTCGGGCGGTCAAGAGGTCGGGTCAAATTTACCTCCATCAATTGCCCCCCACTCCTCGTGCTAAGGGTCTTTGCGCTAGTGCGGGGAGTTCGCGAGGTGACGAGTGGATTTGACCCGTTCTTTCAAACCGTCTGGCTGACGGCGTGAAGTGCACGGACGTCAAAAGTTTCCTCGAGCGCCAAAAAGTCAGAAAAAATGCGCCAGTCCGCCTTTCAATGGAGGCGCGACGGTGGGCATTTAAAATTCAAAAAATCCCGCCGTTGTAGCCTTCAATGCTGGGAGACGTGGGAGACGTGGCGGCGGGCGTTATTTAAATTCAAAAAACGCGCCACCGCCGCTTTTAAAGCTGGGAGATGTACGTCGGCACCGCTTCAGTTTCCAAAGACGTGCAGCTAGTCACGTCTCGGTCTTAGGAGGCGTGCGGTCAGCCTGGTCGCGAGCCGTTGGATTTGTCTTGATCAGAGCCGTTGGTTTTTGGTCACTGTGGGTATAAATAGTGGGGGACCCCTAGTCGTTTTCTTCCGCCATTCTCCTGCGTTTGCTTCTTAAGCTTGCGTCCAGATTTTTAGCTCGTGTCAACCTTCCGTAGTCCGTTTAGCTTTTTCCGGGTGAGTCTATTTTTCTTTTTGGTTTTCCTTTCCTCGCCATGTCTAGCTCGGACAGCTCAGACAGCTTCTCGAGGGGGTCATACGTAGGTTCCTCGAACCGAGCTGCGGACCCCAACAGCCTTAGTGAGTTCGAGGCGAAACCCGAAGTAGAGCTCGAGGAAGAGTTAGAACCCGTCGGCCGAGTTGCCTCGGGTAGTTTGGCGTCCTCCTCCCGTCGAGGTCGGACGTTAGACAAGTTCGGGCCTTCAACCATGATGCCCGAGAGGCTACACTCCCTTATCGCCCAGTTCAACTTGCCCGGGGAGTATACTTATTCTATACCCTCGAGTGATTTCCCTTGGGAACACAGTCCGGATGAGATCGTGGTATTTCGGGAGCAGCTCGTCGCTGGGCTGCGCCTACCTTTCCACCCCTTTATCGTCGAGGTCATGAATCACTTTGGCGTTACCGTCGGTCAGCTTCACCCGAATTCTATCTGTAACTTGGTTGGGACCATCTCCCTCTTTTGCTCACACATTCTGCCCTTAGACCTAGAGATCTTCTCCTCTATCCTTATGCTTAAGAAGCAAGTGGGCCCCCTTCTCGGGCGTAGGTGGGCATACTACCTGTCTCCTCGCCCGGGGTTCAAGCTTTTACACGACCTTCCCAACAAGGTCCCGGCGTGGAAACAGGACTACTTCGTGGCACGAAGTGTATCGGGGTGGCCGTTTCAAACCGGGTGGGGGTTGGCTGCCCCTGACCCCGGTGTTACGCTAGATAGGGAGACGGCGAAGGGCCTCCGGGAGTGGGCCCGGCTTGGGCTAAAATGCCACCACTACTTGACGAGGGCAAACTCATCCAGGCCGGCCTGAGTTCGGGTAGGTTCCTCGCTCAAAGGCTTGCCTTTGTTTTTTTTTTTTCTAATGCCGAGCTCTCTTGCTTTTTGCAGGTGCGATGGACTCAGAAAAGACTCGTGGTGGGAACCTTTTTCACACCATGAAGAGGAGGAAGCGAGTCGCCAAATAGGTTCGTGTCGAACCGCCCCGAGGTGCCGAGCTCTCCACCCAGGGAGCCCGAGGTGGCCCCTCTAGTGCAAGAAGTGGCAGGGGCCCCTTACGCCGAGGCTGCTTATACGGGGGCACCTTACACCGATGCCGCTTATACCCGGGCTGGTCCTTTAGGCTCGGGAGGCCGAGGCGAGCTTAGGAGCATGTTGTCGCCAAACCAAGCTCTCCAAAAAAGTAAGGAGGCCTGTTACCCTGAGGAGGTCGCGGCGTGGGCCGAGCTTCCATTGAACCATGTGGTCGGGCATGCTGCTTCTTTCGCTATGGTGGTAAGTTAGTGACTTCTTGTTGGGCTCCTTGTCGTTACCCTTTTCGTTGCTACTCTTTTAACATTCTCGTTATTTTTCCTTTTGGTAGGTGAACTCCTCCATCCATGCCTTAGCGGCCCAAGCGGAAAGGAGCTCGAGGCGGGTGCGAGCTGCCGAAGAGGCTTCCCGAGCTGCTGAAGCGGCTTATCGCACTACACAGGCCAAGCTGGCGAGGTCTCAGAGAGACACCGAGGCCATGGGAGTGGTGCTGAAGCACATGGCGGACCTGAGGCTGGACTTGCAGCATCAGGTCGAATACCTTCAGGAGGACATTCGGGAGAGGACCGAGATCTTTTCTCAGGGCATCGAGGATGCCAAGAAGAAGGCTGTCGATGACTATATTGCCTCGCCGCATTTTGACGACCTGATGGTGAACTCGTACCAGAGGGGCTTTAAACTGAGCCGGTGGATGATCCGGAATACGTACCCCAACCTGATGGTGAACTCGCGCATTACTCAGGAGATGGCCAACGCTGCTGACGGTGAACCGAATTCTGAGGATAAGGCAGGACCTTCGGGTATCGTTGAAGTGCCTTCCGATGGTGAAGAAGTACCCCCGGGCCTGTGAGCTCGCTTCTGTTGTTTTTTTAAAGTACTTTGCAATGGAACGATCTTCTTTTGGTTAAGTGTTGTTGTCACTCTTTCTTCCGAACTGACCATATGCCCAATCCATTTTTTGCCCGGGTTACTACACTCGTGCGGCCTGTTTTGGTGTTAACACTTGGCCTCTGAGATGCCGATGTCCTTATTAGTTCGCTGTTAGCACTTTGCCTGAGCTTTTGGTTAGCATTTTTTGCCTTTGCTTGCCCATGCCGAGGTCCTTGTTAACTCGGCATTCTAGCCTTTAGGTTCTGGTAGCAACTCTTAGTCCACTTCGCTTGGTGATCTATAGGTAGTATCGTCTCAAGTTAACGACGTTCCACGCTCGGGGTACTTGTTTGCCCTCTAAAGTTTCGAGCTTGTATGCTCCCCCAAGCGCTCTCTTTACTCGGTAGGGCCCTTCCCAGTTCGGTCCAAGTTTGCCGACGCCGGGCTCGGGTGCCATGATCTTACGGAGAACCAGGTACTCTGGCATTGTAGTACCGAGCTACTCTTTGCTGGTAAGCTGCAGTCCGGATGTACGCGAGATCTCTTACCTCGTCGAGTAGATTGAGGTTGGTACGTAGTTCTTCTCCGTTCGTCTGCTCGTCGTATGCTTCTAGTCGCAGTGTGGGAACTTCGATCTCCGCTGGTATTACTGCTTTGGTGCCGTAGGTGAGGTTAAAGGGGGTCTCTCCCGTGGCGGTTTTTTCGGTAGTTCGGTGAGCCCATAGAACACTTGGTAACTCATCTGCCCACAACCCTTTAGCTCGGTCTAGTCGCACTTTCAGTCCGCGGAGGATAGCCATGTTCATAACTTCTACTTGACCGTTTGCCTGCGGGTGTGCGACCGATGTGAAATTCTGTTGAATCCCCATATCTTGGCACCATTCCTAAAATTTGATGTCCTCGAACTGCTTGCCATTGTCGGAGATCAATACCCGAGGTAACCCGAAACGACATACTATGCTCTTCCAAAAGAAATTATGGACGTTTCAGGTTGTGATTGTTACGAGAGGTTTGGCTTCTACCTACTTCGTGAAGTAATCCACCGCCACTACTAGGAATTTCCTCCCACCTGTTGCTGGCGGGAATGGTCCTAGTAGGTCGATGCCCCATTGTGCAAAGGGCCACGGACTAGTGAGGTACTTGAGGTCGGCGGCAGGCTGATGGTGGATGTTGGCGTGCCTCTGGCACTTGTCGCATTTTCTAACGAGCTCGGTGGCCTCGGCCTTCATTGTTGGCCAGTAGTACCCTTGTCGAAGTGCCTTCTGGGCGAGAGCCCTGCCCCCCAAGTCTCTGCCGCACAGACCCTCATGGGTGTCGCGTAGTACAAGCTCGGCCTCGGTAGGTCGCAAGCAACGCAGATAGGGGAGTGTATAGGATCGTCGGTACAGCCGTCCGTCTATTATGACATACTTGGCTACCTGGCGTTGCACCCTTCTGGCTGTGTTGCGATCTGCAGGGAGGGTTCCATGTAGCAGGAAGCTCGCGAGTGAGTCAATCCAGCTCGGCTCTGCCTCAAGGACGGGAGTGACCTCCTCTACCCCCCTGAGAATACTAAGCCGAGGTAAGTCCTCTATATACACCGTTCTCATGGTGTTGTCACTGGTGCTAACTAACTGGGACAGGGCATCGGCCTCAGTGTTCTCCGACCTCGGGATCTGTCTGATGAAGTGTGACTGGAAGTTGAGGAGAGCCTCCTTTACCTTTCCTAAGTAGGCGATCATGGTTGACTCGCGAGCTTCATATTCGCCGGTGACCTGGTTGACCACGAGTTGGGAATCACTGCAAACGATTATGTGCTTCGCTCTTACTTCTTGTGCTAGGGCTAGCCCGGCTATCAGCGCTTCATATTCCACCTCATTGTTGGATGCCGTGAACTCAAAGCGTAGCGTGTACTCCAGTTTTATGCCACTCGGGCCGTGAAGAACTACACCGGCTTCGCTGCCCTACTGATTCGAGGAGCCATCCACGTGAAGGATCCAGGGCTTTTCATCCCAGTTCGCACTTGGCCTAACTAGGAGAGATACCGATCTGGGTATGACCTCATGGTGCTCGGACTCAATTTTCCTGGAAGCACCGAGCTCACCCGAACTGGGAGCCTCATGCTCGGTTGGGCCAGGAGTCTCGGAGCGGAACGTGCATTCTGCAACGAAGTCTGCCAAGACTTGGGCTTTGATGGCAGTTCGGGGCTTGTAGTGGAGGTTGTATTCACTGAGTTTGATGGCCCACTTCGTCAATCGTTCAGAGACCTCGGGTCTAAGTAATACTTACCTTAGGGGTTTGTCAGTGAGGATGACGATGGTATGGGCTTGGAAATACGGGCGGAGTTTGCGGGCCGTGATGACTAGCGCATAGGCTAGCTTTTCTATCTCTGGATATCTCATTTCTGCTCCCTGTAATATCTTACTAACATAGTAGATGGGTCGTTGGACCCAATCTGCTTCCTTTATTAGTACCGAACTGACCACTCGTCAAATGCGAGCTAGCAGTTTGGGTCAACACTGGGATGCTGGCGAGGTATCTTTTGAGCTCGTCAAATGCGAGCTGGCAGTTCGGGTTCCACTCAAACCCTTTGCCTTTTATTGCCTTGAAGAAGGGCAGGCAGCGGTCTGCTGATTTAGACATGAAACGACTCAGAGCGGCTATCCTGCCGTTTAGCCTCTGAACCCCTTTTACTTTTTGTGGTGGTCTCATATCTAAGATGGCCTTTATTTTGTCCGGGTTGGCCTCAATACCGCGCTGGTTGACGATGTACCCTAGGAACTTACCCGAGGTGACACCGAAGACACACTTATTTGGGTTTAGTTTCATGTTAAATTGTCGAAGAATTTAGAAGACAGAATGCAAGTCTTGTACTAATTCATGCGAAAATTGTGTCTTGACGACCATGTCGTCTACATAACATTCTATTTTTGTGCCAATTAAGGGCTGAAACAACTTATTCACAAGTCTTTGGAAGGTCGCCCCAACATTTTTCAGTCCGAAGGGCATGACCTTGTAACAGTACAAGCCGAACTCGATTATGAAGGTTGTTTTTTCCTCGTCGGTTGGGTCCATCCTGATTTGGTTGTAGCCCGAGTAGGCGTCTAGGAAGCTTAGCAACTCATGTCTCGATGTCGCATCTACTAGGCGATCAATCCTGGGGAGGGGGAAGCAATCTTTCGGGCAAGCTTGGTTCAGGTCGGTGCAATCGACGCACATGCGCCATTTGTCGTTTGCCTTTTTTACCAGTACTGGGTTGGCTACTTAGCTCGAGTAATGAGCTTCTCTGATGAAATCTGCTTCGATGAGCTTCTTGACCTCCTCATCGACCGCCCTCCAGCGTTCTGGGGCTGGGTTGCGTTTCTTCTGTCTAATGGGTCTGACTACGGGGTCAGTATTGAGCTTGTGAGTTATGAGCACAGGGTCTATGCCAGGCATTTCTACCGCGGACCAAGCAAAAATATCTAAATTTTGAAGTAAGAAACTTACCAGTTCGGATTGTAGAGGTTCTTGGATGGAAGCACCAATCTATAGCGTCCGAGCTGGGTCTGTCGACGAGTTGGTCGAGTTGGTCGCCCCGCGCTACTCCCACACCAAAGTCCATGGGGAACTCCATCACCAAATAGTAGGTGGAGACCACCGCCCGTAAGACATGGGTGATTGGTCACCCTACTATGGCGTTGTACGGGGAGGGGGTCGTGACCACTAGGAAGTCGTGGTTGAGTCTGACCGCACAGGGCCACGTGCCGACCTCGACGGGTACTGTCACTTTCCCAAGGGGCTTGACTTCTTTCCCACTGAAGCCCACCAAGGGAGTGTTCGCGGGCTTCAAGTCACTTCTCCGCAGCTGGAGCTGGTCAAACGCCGATTTGAATAGAATGTCTGTCGAGCTGCCTGAGTCGACAAGCACGCGCCTGACTTCGAAGTCGTTGATCCTCAGCTTTATCACAAGTGCATCGCCGTGAGGGTAGTGGAGCCCTCGCGCATCGTCTTCTGTGAAAAGAATTGGCTCTTCCACCTTCGGCCTTTTTGGAGGATTTTGGTCTTCTCGGGCAGCTTCGCGAACTGACATCCGAGCCGCTGCCGAAGTGCACCCTGCTACAACCGAACCTCCCACTATCACGTGGATGGTCCCCCGAACTGGCCTCTCTTCCGGAGGCTGCTTCTGTGGCTGTTCGGCCGGCCTGCTGCTAGATTCAGGAGCATCCTTGCCGCGCTCCCCTTGCCGACCTGTCTTACTATTATTAGTATTATTATTGTTACTACTATGTTGTACAAAATTTCTTAAGTACCCGCGGTGGATGAGTTCCTCTATCTCGTCGCGGAGATTATTACAATTTTCGGTACTATGACCATGATCTCTATGGAAACTGCAGTATAGGTTTTTGTTCCTCTCGTTTGGGTTCCCTTTTAGGCGAGGTGGCCACTTTACGTACGGGGCGTCCTTGATCGTCATTAAGATCTCAGCCCGCTTTGTGTTCAAGGGCGTATAGTCTGTCCAATCTGCCACAGGAGCTTGGAATGGCTGGCTCGGTTTCAGCGCTCGAGCTGGATCCTTCCGGTTGTCTCCTTGGCTGGGGAGTTCTTCTCTCTTTCTTTTTTCAAACCTGCCCCCAATCCTTTGATGGATCTCCTCCTCCGTTCGCATGAACTTGTCCGCAAGATCAAGGAATTCGGCGATGGTCGTGGGCTAGTTGGCCACTATGTGCCATTTGAACTCCTTGTGCATCACTCCCATCTTGGCTGCCGCGAGCTGAACTGCGGGGTCCAGGCGTGGGATCTGTAGGCATGCGTCGTTAAACCGTTTGATGTAGCTGCGAATGGGCTCCCCTTCCTTCTGGACCACGCCAAGGAGGCTCTCCTCGGTTCGGGGGCACTACTTGTTGGTTACGAAGTGCGTGGTGAAGACTTGTACGAACTGGGCCCAGCTCCTTATTGACCCGGGGGCCAGGTTCCTGTACCAGGTGCGAGCCACTCCTCTGAAGGTGGTGGTGAAGGCTACGCACATATAGGACTCGCTAGCTCTCGCCAGGTGCATCTGGGACTGGAAGGCATTGACATGGTCGCTGGGGTCAAAGGACCCGTCATACTTGTAAGTGGGGGGAGTTTGAAGTCTCTGGGCATGGGGACTGCAAGGAGTCCTGATGACAGGGGGGAAGAGACTGAGAGGACAAGGGTAGCTTTTACCTCGTCCGAGCTCGCTTTTTCTTTGCCTCGAAGCTCGGGTAGGACGCGGGTTGCAGTTCGGCGACTTCGTCGATGGCGCCTCTACTACTTGGAAGGCCCAACGTTGGCACTACTTGCCTCAGCGTTCCCAAGCTCGATGGGCCTGGACTGTTGGGGGTAGTCCGCGGCTAAGGCGCTGAACCAATTCTCGGTGTGCAGGAGCCCGTCCTGAGGGTGCCGAGGTGATGTTGTTTTGATAGATCGGGTTCCTGATCCATCGGCGCGTGGCAAGGCGGGGGCCGCAGCTCACTCTCTCCTGCCAGGGGATGAGGCCTGGCTCCTAGAGGGGCTCCGAGGCTAGGAGGCCCGAGCTTGGGGAGCCCGAGCTTGGGAAGCCTCCTGGTGGGGGCGCCCACCTTGAGGGGAGGGCTTGGCTCGCCTAACGGTGGGGTGTCGAGGTGGGAGCTACGGCTGACTTTGAAGCTGACTTTGAAGCAGTTGGGGGAACTGCTACTGGTAGTGGTACTGGGAGACATGGTGCAGCATCTACTGCTGGTGGATTTGCTGTTGTTAAAGCTGCTGCATCTGGGCTTGGATGGCCCGCATGCTATGCATCAGGTCATCGAATTGGTTCTGGCTAGTTGCCGGGGGAACAATGGTAGGTTCAGCAAAGGTGGTTCCAACAGAAGGAGGAAGGGGGACGTTCACGGAGGGAAGATTCATAGGCACCATTGTTCGCGGCGTACTCAGGCTGGGGGTCCCATCCACCGAAAGGGGGATGGTGAATTGTCCAATGCATACCACAGGGACTTGAAGTTGTTCCCCGGTGGCGTTCATCTCCGTGCTACGTCCAGCATTACTGGAAGAAGCCATGGGTGTTGGGGTTTCTTGGTCAGAAGGTGCTACGAAAGTTTTAGAGGGAGGCTTTTAGAAGCGGATCCCACAGACGGCGCCAAATGATGTAGCGCAATCCGGTCGGTCCTAGCTGTCAACGACCTTGCCTTTGACTGGAGCAACAGGTGCCTGAAACGGAGAAGAAGGCGAGGAGTCTCCGGGGAGGAACCCAGTGAGAGTGCTCCGAAACTCAACTTAGTATTTCCTCAAAGGCAAGATCAAGACCAAATAGCACAAAGTTATCACGTACCTCCATTCTCGGGGGAGGGGGAAGAGGGCCTTTTATAACCACTTCGCGCACTCACTCCCAAGCTCTTGTCAGGTCGGGTATCATTACCTCTGCACTTCTGCCAGTTCGGGTGTCGTCACCTCTGTTGGGGCAGGCAACCGCCACTACTCTATTTGTCGGAGCCGTCTCTGTAACTGGAGGTGGCGGTGGCAGGTGGTCGTTGAAGTGTGGCTGTCAAGCGTCAGATCCCAAGTCAGTCTGCTGCGCCGCCTCAGGATACGGGCTCTGGTGTCAAGTACGGTGGTTCAGTTCGGTGGCCAGGAGACAGTGTCGGAGTGGTGCGCGAGGTAAAGTCTTGAGTTCGGATAGAAGTGTGGCTCGAACTGCCTTAGGGTGGGCCAATTCGGGTTGTGGCCCTTTGTGCTCTTCGCAAGGTTTGGGGCCAAGGGGAGAGTTCGAACTTCTTTTGGGGAGCTCGGGTCACAGGTCCCTCTTGGGGGAGCTCGGGGTTCATCTTCTTGGAGCTCGTGCCTTAAGCACTGCCGTGCCGAGCTGTCGTTCTTTTCAAGTCACCCTTGGCTGCTTCCACGTATCGGACGATCAAGAGGTCGGGTCAAATTTACCTCCATCACAAAATGTCCTAAAACGACCGTCTTTACTATAGCCCCTTCGGTGAACTTCAGTGGAGAAGACAATAAAATGTAAAGAAAATGGTAGTTTGGGCATTTAAAAAATTCCAAATAGTCAAGCGAGAATCTTTTTCGAAGTTAAGTGAGGGAGTATTAACGGAGGGGGGGTTTGTCTAACAGCCAAAGTACAGAAGGAGTCTTTATCATAAAAAAGTGCAGAGGGTCTTTGTCACAAAGACTATATAGTACAAGAGGGGTCCGTGTAATTAAACACTATAAACACTGGTACTCTCGCGAGTTGAATTGGAGATGTACAGAACGCGTGTAAAAGTATATCTCTAATCCTACTCGCGAGTGAGTAGCAATTTTTAACACCTACGCCTTATTTTCTCTCTCTCTGCATTTGTTTCGAAACTTTTTTAGGGTTAGGGTTAGGACTTAGGAGCATTAGAGAGAGAGAGGAGAAGAAGAAGCACAACTATGTCGTCGCCAATAGAATCCGTTCAATGTTTCGGCCGGAAGAAAACGGCTGTCGCCGTCACCTACTGTAAGCGAGGCAGGGGTCTGATCAAGATCAACGGATGTCCAATCGAGTTAGTGGAGCCGGAGATTCTTCGATTTAAAGCCTACGAGCCCATCCTTCTGCTGGGGAGGCACCGATTCTCCGGCGTCGATATGCGAATCCGAGTGCGAGGTGGTGGGCACACCTCGCAGATATATGCAATTCGGCAAAGCATAGCCAAGGCATTGGTTGCTTACTACCAGAAGTACGTGGATGAACAAGCGAAAAAGGAGATCAAAGACATCCTGGTGAGATACGACCGGACGCTACTTGTTGCCGACCCTCGTCGTTGCGAGCCCAAGAAGTTCGGTGGACGGGGTGCGCGTGCCAGGTTTCAGAAATCTTACCGTTGAAAAACTAGGTTTGTTTTTGAAGAAATTAGTCTATCTGGAGTCCAATGGTTGGCTCAGTCTTTTTGGTTCAGGTTGTTTAGGGTTTTCATAAGGAGCAATCCAGTGATGTTAGCCATTTTTGAAGTTTGCTTTTGAAAATTTTGAGCATCGACTATATAGTGTTTTAAGTTATCAAGTCCTAGAATTTTGAATTCTATAATGACTGATGTGATTGTTTTGCTTGTTTAACACAAGTTCCGATTGCAGTAGATTATGTTTCAAGGCAGTTTCTTTTTAATGTTTCTCATGGACGAGAATTGTGTTATAGAGTTGCAAAACTACGATGTCTAATGGATTGAATCCTATCTCAGTTTTATTGTTTGCGTCTAGGTTCAGGTTGTTGGAAATTAGAATGTCACGCTCGATGTCTTTTGAGTTTTTGATAGATTAGGGCTTTGAACTTCATAATATACGATTAGGTTTTAGGGTTTCTTTTATTGACTGTAATTTGAGTCTCCTGCTGACCAAGAAGCCACCATTTCGGTCTGTCTTTCCTTTCCTTCCCAAGGAAACAACTGTAGCCTGTACCTTAGAAGGGCCTTTAAGGGATGTGGAAATTGCTGAAGTGACCAATCTTCTTCACTCCCTAAAAGAGTCTACTATCTCCCCCTCGGCCCCTGACCAATGTGTTTGAAATCTACACGCCACTGGTAGCTTCTCAACTAAAGTCCTTTTCAAGGCATTGACCACATAGGTGCTTAATACCCATGTCCCTGCAAAGAAGATTAGTGTTTTCACATTCCTTATAGAGTTTGTTTCTTTGTTTGGAAAACTAGTCTGAAGAGAATCTAAAACCTTAGATCTCTTACAAAAGAAGAATGGTGGCTGTCTCTATATTTCTCCCCGCACTTGTATTCTCTGCCTTTGAAGTGGAGAATCTCCAATCATTTATTAATACACTGTCAGGAAACACAAAAAATTTGGAACCATTTCTTAAACCTTTCTGGGTATAGCTGGGTTGCTCCAGGGGCTGTCATGGACTTTTTTGATAATGGAAAGGTAGGGGGCTCAATAGAAGGGAAAAAAATTATTGGACAATAGTAATCCATGCTGTTATGCAGAGGTGGTTGAGATGGAAGAAACAGCCAAATTTTGATAACAAGGCTAGACTGGTTGAAGAGCTGATTTGTGAGTCCTGGGTTGTAATCCACATCTCACCTTTGCAACATGTGGATTGTGAGTCCTGGGTTGTTCCATGGAATCTCTATAAAAGACTTGCAGAGAAATGTTATCAGCTACCCTTACTCTTCCCATAGCAATCTGTCCTTCCATCTGGGGCCTCCCAAGTGTCAGGGGGGAGTGGTGAAATTAAATTTTGATGGCAGTGCATTAGGGAATCCAGGTGATGCAGGAATCGTAGGTGTGATAAGTGGAGGGTTGGAAACATTTATTGTGGGATGTCCCAATAGGAACTGGGATCCTACAAAGGCTGAGGTGCTGGCTGCTCCCACTGGAATTAGGATGGCCATAGATTTCGGTTTCTCCGACTTAACTATTGAAGGTGATTCAATTCCCTGGAAACTGAAGCAAGAGGCATCCTTGATGACATGAATGCATAGTCTGGTTTGGCTTTCTGGGAGTCTTTGTTTAGTTACAGAAATCTCCCATTGTAACCTCCGTGTTTCTTTTCTCCACTATTGTACATCTTGTCATGTACATTAATGAAATCTTTGCTACATTTTCTCAAAAACAACAGCCTATTTTACTAGTTAGTGGTTTTTTAGTTTTTATACTAGGAAACCTAGCCACTATCTTGACTCTACTCGTACAGATCATTGGGGTTTGGGGGGTTGGCTTTTGAATGGTTGTACTTTGAATTTGATGGTCCCAATTTTCTCATAACTGGATTCAGCGTTCCCCTTGAAAGGCAACCATTTAGTACTGAATCACCTGACAGTGAAGGTAGATCTTCCTTGTTCGGACCATCTCTCTGAGAAGTGTACTGAGTTGGATGACTATGATCTCCTAGCCATAATGTTATAATGTTCTCTGGTTTTATGTTTTTTTTAATAAATGAGCTTATATTTTATTAATTCTAAAGATAACATCATTACAAGCATCCCTTAGAGAGGCACGGGATGCTACCTCCTATAAAAAAAACAGAATATTACAATTGAGCGCAAGGAATGTTTGGGAGGAAAGGAATGCTAGAATCCTTCAATGACAAGGAAAGGGATGAGACTAGCAAAGGGAAAGCACTCTAAATAGGGCTATAAATTGGGTAAAGTCCTTGGACCTCTTTTTACCCTTCTCCTTTGATGACATCTGGAGAAATTGGGAGCAAGTTGCCAACAGTTCTACTGCAAGAAATAAACCTTTGGTGGATTGGAGACCTCCTGAAGAAGGTGTTATTAAGTTAAATTTTGATGGCAGTAGTATTGGTAACCCAGGGCCGTTTGGAATTGGAGGAGTCTTCAAAAATGCTGAGGACCAGGTTGTAGCCCTATTTTCTGGTCCTATAGGCAAGGAACACTCAGTTAATGCAAAGGGATACTTGTTAATTGAGGGTGACTCTAAACTGGTTATTGGTTGGCTGAAAGAGCTGGAAACTGTAGTTTGGTCCTATAGGGGGGCTACAAGAAGGTTCGAATGCTTAACTACTAATATAACAGTCAGAGTTCAATGGGAAAGAAGATCAGCAAATGGGATGACAGGTTTTCTAGCCAAACAAGGGAGATATAGGAACCATTTCTTTTGGGCTCAATTGTAAGCTGTGTGATGTAGTTTAGAGGCGGCATCTCACGCCTCTTTATGGGGAGCTTGCTCTTTGTAACCTTTTACTTGTGATTTTTAATCAATAAACTTATATTACTTATCAAAAAAAATTGAGCGCAAAACAAAGATTGTCATTCTTGGCTGGGCCATCTCGGTGAGAAATGTAATGAATTGGCATACTGTGATCTCCTACCCATAGAGTTCTCTGTTTTTCTGTTGATCACAAGTCTTGTTTTTTTTCTATTTTGATAAAAAGTTCTTTGGTTTAGACTTTTTTATTCGCTAGTTTTTCTTTCCTTTATAGCTTTTTTATTTACTTTTTAAAGTTGAAAAGGAAATCTTGCCTTTTTTTTGCCACCTAGTCCTGATTGTATGTATAGGTAGGTAGCCTTGATATGGATTGTTATTAAAGTAGCCTTTGGATGGATCTACATTCTCGTATCTAGATTCAGGCCGCCCCCTCTCCCTCAAAAGAACTTGATCATTTAGGTTGACCGTCCATTTGATTGGTGAATAGCATCCAATGCTATTTTCATCATAGGAGATGGATGAGGTGAGGTGACACGTTAGGGTCCAGTTAACAAAAGATTACATGTTTTGAATTGGAGATTCAAGCATTGTAGCATGCGTAGCATGCATATTGACAGTGGTACTCAGCTGCAGAATCAAATTAATGACCGGTCACTCTTTTTGGGTGGGCATTTTCTCCAATAACGTGGTATCTTGTCAAGATGACAATTTTAGGGCGGGATGGGTTTTGGGATTCTATAGCCCGTATGGGTTCGGGTAGGGTATAGTATTAGGCTAAACCCAACCCTCCCTGACCCGCATATTGTTCGAAAGCATATGAACTTTAAATATTAGGTGTTGAATTTAATAATATTTTGAATTTTATGTAAATGATAATTGATAGTTTATGTGTTTCTTACATATATTAATCAAATAATTGGAAATTTTGCTGTTTTTTCATGTTATTTTACTTTTTTATTGCTTATATATAACAAGAAATAATAAGAAATTAGATGTGGGTTTAAGCCCAACCCAACTTACCTTTGAATGTGTGGAGGGTAAGATTGGAGAGGATTTTGCATTTTCATGTGCAGGGTGTTTGGGGTGCGTACAGGTTGGGAAGTTTAGGAGATGGGTAGGGTCTAGAATTTTAAGATAGGTAATAATCAATAACAGTATTGCCTCAGCATTTGCACAAACTTCGGCACGGCAGCACCATACAGTGCCCCTATTTATTTAGGTTGTAGGGGTGGTACTAAGATGTGGAGCTAGTGAGCTATCTAGTAATGTCAAAAAAAAGAAGGCTATCCTTTTTTATCATGGTATGGTCTTGAATGAGTTGCTGTGATTTGTTTCATCTCAGCCTATAGCATATCCCCTTCTACTATGTTGAGCTTAAGAATTAACACTTTTGCGTCATCCCGCTACTTGTGCTATGGAGCTTCGTCCCTTGCACGAATAACAGAAGTTGTGGAACCACTGATTGCCGGTTTTAATCCACAAATAAAGTTGGGTTTGACTGGCTTTTTCTTGTCAAGGTTCAAAGTATCGATACGATATGTATCGTGTTGATGACTTCTCGATATGCCCCTCCAGGGGTTGTATCGGGTCAGACATTGGTTTAGATGGTAGCCGAGCTTTAAACCAATAACTCTGAACCAATTTTGAAAAAAATAAATAAAACCTAAAAAAAATACTGATACAGACCGATACGCATTGATACTTTGAACCTTGTCTCTTGCAAGTTAGCGGGTCTAAGATGGATCTCACCCTTCTCGTTCATGTGATTCCAATTTAAAATTGTTTGTTGCTCAACTACTTGAGTTTGAATCTTTTTCAAAGCGAATAAGCAGTCAGTCGGTATGGTTTTCTCATTTTCTAGGTTCAACTGGCCCTGAATTGAGAACATAATAATAGTACAGGAGATATTTCCAATGTGCACTGTAAAAACTGAGGTTGGTGTGAGACAAGCTGAGGAGCAAATCTGGATTCAGTGATATTTCATTTGTGAGGAGCAAATCAAATCCATATTCAATGATGATACTGCAAAAAATTCGGATTTCATCCTCGCAATAATGGTCTTCAGACTGTTCTCACAACACGACTGTGAAGTATTGTGTGAGGACATCTTTGTGCTGACAAAATACGGATTCAGCTGCAGCAGCTGGCCCAGCCGATCTGATCTGAAAACTGGACCGGAATGATCCTTCTTCGTTCGGATGAAAATGAAAAGATTTTTTTGAACAAGAGAATTTCGTTAATTCAGCAAAATAATCTTTTTAGGCACAGAAATCATGCTTGAAGTACTTGTTATGCGCCACCGATTTTTATCCGGTTCATTTATCAGTAAATAAGCTTGGGAAAGTTGGTCAATGGGAATCTCTTTTCCATCGACTAACTTACAATGTTCTTTTTGCATTTATTAATGGGCTCATAGTAAAATAAGTTTTATTTAGGTAAAATTTATCCATCAACTGTACTTTAGGCCTATGAATTTTGACGCTAGGTTGAACCGTCATTCTTCTTATATTAAATAATAATAATATATTTTATTTAATAAAAAATATATACAATATTTTTCTTTATTCTTTTCTTTTTTTCAAGTAATAGTGAGATGTTTATTATTTTTTAGTTTTGAAGGTTTTTAATATAAATAAAATATTTTTTTATTGAATAAAAAATAAAAAAAATGTTTTTAAATTTCTAGTCGGGCTCGGGCTCGGGCCTGAGTGTATTCTGTTGATACATATACAAAGCCCAGTCTGAACTCGGCCTGGCCCAGCCCATGAACAGGTCTATTCATGGCCATGTGGACATTTCTAACTTACCCAGGTATGATGTCTAAGCAACTAGAATGCCTAAACATCAAAAGCGAGACTGATTCTTTCTCGGGTGTTACATCATTCTTACCAATGTTTTAAAAACTGATCCAAAACCGGAACCTTGGCCACCGGTTTTTGAGTCAGTGGTTCAACTGTCTAGTTCAAATAGATGGTCCGTTCTGATTTAAAAAATAGTCAAAACCGTTGTTTGGATTGATGGGCCAATGGTTCAACTGCCCGGGTCAGTGAATCACTGATCAAGTCAACATTTTTTGGCCCAGGAACAGTTTTAGGGTGAAGCAGAGCCGGCTGTTTGGATGCTTTTCAAGCTGAACGGTCCAACCATCTGGGTCAACAATGCTTTGAAAACCTTGGTTCTTACTTTTAGAATTTATTAAATTGAACCCATATTTATTTTTGGTGTGAGAGTTCCAGTGTAGTGTTGTGATCAACAAGTGAAGGAATACCGCCTAGTAGCAAAAGCGCACACACAATCCATTCCCAAGACTAGTACACAACATCAGAGTAAAGAAGTTCAAATATGTGGCAACGACGGTCTCAGCACTAGCCTGCAAGCCCCCAATGAAACATGAACATGCCAGCGACGGAAATAGCATCCCGTTTTCCATTTTTTTTTTAAAATATCAGTGGCGTATCCGCGTTGCATTGGGAGTAGCAAGGGAGTGCTGTAACTTTGGTCATAGTAGATGTGTTCTTTGTTACAGGTCAAAGCCTGTTGAAACACACTGCATTGGTCAGTTTTTTTTCTTTATTATTTGATTACCTCGGGTAGGAGACTCGGAAGGGAACCACAAGAAGCAATCGAACTGATTATTGAAAAGCAATCAAATCTCAGTCTGTTACTGTAACTACAACCTGTTACGTATGATTACAATGTAAACCCATTCAACATCCTTATTTCTAACATGAATTAATGATAAACTTACAGCTATAACTAGCAACTGTATCTTGCAATCGTGGTTGCACATTTTGGCTCATCTTTGTTTGGCCAGCTTTCCTTCAATCCACAGACCTGGATTGGCCGCTCAATCTTATACTCTGCAGCAGCTTCTTTCTCCAACTGCAAACAGTAAGACTTGAAAGTTTCTGTGGTAACGTGGAGTCTAAATTCTAGACTGAACAGGAACTTCATCTCCATCCTGTTCATCTCTGCAATAGTTATTCCTCCCACTCTTGCATAATAGGCATTGTTGTAGTACCTGACAAGTTTCAGAGTGGTCTGTTATTTGAGATGGTTTGGATCATAGGAGAGAGCAGAATCCAGAAAGAAAAAGTATAAACAAAAATGAAAAAATGTGTCGCTAAAACTGAAGCCTTATTTTAAAGGAGACCTATTTCCACTTTCAATGCAAAGTCAGTCAACAGCATTTGCCAAAGCCTTTTTTTTTCTCTAAACTGATATTGGGAGCACAATTCTTATTAACAGATAAAGAAAACGTGGTACTAATTCTACAAGCACCACCCCACAATAAAAATCACATCAAACAATTCCGTACAATAAAACGCCTTGACTCAGTCTTTCTCATTCGTCCAAACATACCTACAGAGTTCAAAAGCAGGAAATAATAACCTAGAACTTATTCTTTTTCCCCCTTTTTAATCAGCAGTAGGTGGCTAGTATATGTCACTGCTTATGGCTATTAGTTTATTCAATCCAAACCATCTTTTAAAAGATTCAAAAGAACAAGTTAGAATTGCAAACATCAGTAAAATTTTACAAAAATTCATAGTTCCTATCAATACAACACAGAATTTAGGGCACACAGTCCATTTACGAGTCCAGACTGATAAAGAAGATCCTATTACAATGCAATTATTTGGAACCAAGTGGAGAATTTGGATATTAGAGGAATTTGGGGAAATTTTATTTCCTCCAAGGATGGAAGCATTTGCACTGTTTGTTGCCTTGGACAGTATTCTTACAGCAGATCATTTGAAGAAAGGTTTCAAGATGGCCAGCCTATACTACATGTGCATTGAGAGAGGCAGAAGTCAAGGCATTTCTTCATTCATTGAAAATCAGGGGCCTTTATATGGGGTTTCTTCTTTTCATTGTTCAAGTTTCAACCATTTCAACTGAGTAATCCTTAGGGAAATCTTCTGATTGACCACATCTGCAAGGGAGCAACAAGGCAATTTTTTTTTCTGCAGTTGTTACTTTTGTCATTTGCTGGGGGATTTGGAAAGAAAGAAATAAAATCCTCCACTTGCTGTTCTGTCTTTTCCTTTTTTGTCTCAATAAATTTTTCTTTGATCTACTGTCAACAAATATTTTTAATCTTTAAAGACACTTGATCTTAGCCAAAACCACAATTAAATGAGAAAAAGAAGCGTTGTAACTCAGACACTATTTCATATGTTCACAAGGTAAATTCTAACTCAAACAAATTGAATATACTGTCACATGGTTGCAAAAATCAACACAAACAGATTTCTTTCATATGTTCCCTTTTATTTCTAATTAACTTTGTCTTTCATAAGAGTTTTCTTTGGCTCAACAACCAGAGACAAACAGGTTTCTTTCTTTCTTTCTTTGATCATAAAAGTATAATTTTATTGAGGAAATAGAAAACAGTGTTGTATGTACAATGTATACATGTTTCTGTACAAAAATAAAGACCCATAATAGCAAAACAAAGCCAACTGAGGGGTGGCTCAGTTGGTATGGTAGTTGGTTCGTCCCAGCAGAGATGGGAATTCGAATCTCGCCACCACCAGATTTGGAGGGGGGGGGGGGCTAAGTGTGGTGCTGTGCTATTCAGGCATAACACCAAATACAGAAAAAAAAATCAAGAAATGAGCAGATTTCATGTTCTACTGTACTTAGACAACAAACATATTCGATGACATCATAGAAGGCCAGTTCCATGAATGGTCATTCATTGCTCAATGGAGACATGTGTTTCTTTTATGAAACCTAGAATGTCACAGCACATATTGTTGACAGTTTTCCCTGAGCCTTAAAACATGATGTTGTTGAAAGCAGTTTCTGTCATGTTATCTCTATGGTAATTGGTAAAGCACCAGCACAAATTTCTATGCCAAAGGAATTTTATAGACCTAATGTCCATGGTACTTGATGAAGTTTTCTCTATTATATATGTGGACCACAACAATGAAGTAAAGAAACTCCCAACATAAGGAGGAAATGATGTATTATTATTATCAACAACAATCATGTAATGAGCTGTCCCGATATGCCATTTATGATTTTATCATATACTTATTATTAAGCTATATGTATGTAGAATTCAGATAAAGTTACCATATATCCATGTTTTTTCTAGTTACATACCCACAGAGATGTCAAATTAGGAAATTAATTATCCAAACAAATTAGTTACCCAAGTTATTAATGGATATCCCTATGCTACATATGCTAGCTAACATCAATGAACAATTAAATCACCCATCAGCTCTTCATTGAGGCATTGGCTGAAGATGATGAAATTTCTCTGTTAATCATTGACCTCAGATACTGATCCCAAGGTTATGAAGTCCAAGGTCCTTCCACCTCTTGAGCAATTTCCCATTAAAGACCTCCTATTAAAAGGTCAGACTCAATGAGTTGGTCACCAGGTGTAGGATTTGTTGAGGATGAAGTACATGTGGTACATCATTTATCTTTTCTTCTTTTTTGTTTCTTTGTTTCTTCATTTCCTTCTTTTTATCTATTCTTTATCTTATTTTATTAGAATTCGATACAGAATAACCAAAAGAGATACCTGCCTATAGGGAGAATTAGTACTTACACATCCTCAACGAATTTCACTGCTAACATCACAGCAGTGATTAGAAGTCGGTGAACATTGAGGGAAGTGAGGTAAACATCTGTCTGTTGGAGGAATCTATCCATGTATATATATGCGACAACAAAGCAAGATGGAGTGCAGCCTGAGTACTTGAAGATGCGATCGATGTATTTCCGGATACTCATGGTGGGTGCTTTTAAGCCATGAAAGATTGTGATTGCATCTTTCTTCTTCATGGAATCTAATAACTTCTCATTCTTTTGAACAGATCTCTCAAGAAGCGAAGAAAGGAGTGGCAACACTAGAGGGGTTCCTGGAATTCCTTTGTCTGATTCAATCAGACCCAGAGATGAATAAAGCCCTAAGCCAACATCTTCAGTATGAAGTGCCAATGTTCCCATATCAAAACTGTGCTGCAATGGATACACAGATGATCATGATATTGCATCTCACAAATAAAGAACAGAGAACCATTAGGGTCAATCTTCTTGAACCTTCTTGAATATTCTCAAATATAAAGACATACTCTCAGTTTGGCTTATGCCTTTCTATTCTTCTCATGTTTAGTTGTGACATTGGATGTACAGTTGTACACTAGACAATACTCCTAAATCCACTATTAAAAAAAATCTTCTTAAACCAATTTTAATAACTTTATTTACTTTATTCACAAAAAAAAAAACTTAATATTACTTTTCTCTTTCTTTCAGGCAATTTAAGTGTGGATTTTGCACCTGTAACTTTAAGGGTGAAACAGAGATTTGCCCTAATTGGGCATGAATTTCTCTATGTCTTTATTGAATAGAAAACTGACAAGGAGAGAAATAAAAAACAAGAGTATAGTTCTCAAGGTGGCACCTAGGTGACAAGGTGCCCCTGGCATTATCATTATCATTATCATCATCATCATTATTTTTGTTGTTGTTGTTGTTGTTATATTAATAACAATTCTTATATTATTATTATTACTCCTTCTCCTAGGGTAAAAACAAGGGCTCAGCCCCTATATTTCTATGTTTTCTTATCTTTCTTCCTTTACTTCTCATAAATATGTTGAGTTTCCACATTTTTTAAATAAGATTTACTTGATTTTTCATAAGGATTATGGTAATTATTAGTCAAAGAATACTGCTGACTACTATAAAACCTAGGGAACTACCCCAGGATTTATGTTTTTTATTATAAAAAACTCATCGCCTAGGTAACAAGGGCCCTCTGTTGCCTAGGTTTTCCTTGGCACCTTGAAAACCATGAACAAGAATTAATTGATGAGATGTTCCAAATTGTAAAATAGTGTTGACTTGTGCGTTGAATTCCAGTTTGTGGCCCACTCCATGACTCAACCTGGCAATTTTTGCTGGAGAAGAACCCAAAGGGAAAATTTATGGACCAGACCTGTTTTGTGTTTATGGGCCTGAATTATACTTGTATGGTTTTCTCAAAATATGTATCTCATTGTATCAGCATGCGAACAGAGTGTGAAAGAGACAAAGTTTGGAGTTCAGGTATATTGGGGTTTAGGGTTTTGGGGTGTGTGTGTGTGTGTGTGTGTGTGTGTGAGAGAGAGAGAGAGAGACTGCTCAACCTTGTACTCTCCATTATTGTTTTCTTTAGTGGATTTTTGTTCCTCCATCACCTGTTGACATAGGCCAAAGGCCGGACAACATAAATCTGTGTCCTCCATTCTTCATCTTCCCTTCTCTTGCTTCTCAGTATCTTTATTTACTTTGTTTTTCTTGTGCCATTTGAATCCGTTGTTTCTGGGTTTTGCGCAACTAGTTATTTGGACAATGCCTTGATTTTCCATGACAAAAAGAAGGAAATGTTCGTGGTTAAAAATTTCTGGAAGAAATTTATTGAGATTGAATTCTCTAGCTGCAACCATTATGAGTCACAAAGAATTTTACTTTTCTCAGATGGTTGTAACATGCCCGAAGATAGTTCTGTAGGAATAGCTCTTTTTTTTCCTTTAGTTTGAGTATTCTTATTAACAGTATCAAAAGATTTACAAGGCTGACATGGTGTGTGGTGTGTGAATCATGTACATTACGCATTATCCGAAGATTGGTATATGAGGTTGCACCACTCTATACAAAAAAGTAGACCTTCAAAATCCTTTGGAATTGATGCCCAGAAAAAAAAAAAAGGCAACTGTTTTCATAAATGGTTGGCTTGTGTTTAAAAAACCTAAGGGAGTGAGATTGCAAAAATAGTGAGACACCAAAGGATTAACCTCTCTTGGAGAAGCCTTTTAAGTGGCCTTGCCTGAATCAGGGACATTTTGCTGCTACCCATTCTCTTTCAAACTACTTGATATTTTATAAGAATATGGGCACAAAAGCAATAAGTAGGCCGCTAATTCCCTGCCTTTATGACAAAAGTAGCATTTGCTCATAATATCTCTTTCTCCCAAGATGAGATGATTAATAGTAAGTACAAAACTACAAATTTGTATTGGCAATTATTTTGAAGGCATGCAGATGTAGTTGGCATTTGGCTGGGATGATTCCGTATTCAACTTAGCATTGTATATTATTTTGCTCAACATGGAAATATAGAAGCACTAGATAGGAACTGCAGCTAGTAAGAAGTGTTTTCAACTTTGGCCCTTGAACCAGTGATCTGGACAGCTAATCAAACCCAAACCCCTGTTTTTGACAGCTTTGGTCATTTGATTATCTCACCAAGGGAATCACCTAGTGGTAAAAAAGGAATTAGGGTGCCAAGAAAATCTAGTGGGTCATCTATGCATGGTCCAGTAAAACAACAGGGAGTTGCAGACTGTTGATTGTTTGGCAATAAAATCAAACTGCATTATTTCTGAAGGTGTGGTTCCTCCATTGGCACCATAAATCTTCATTTCTTTTTCACTTTTTTTTCATCATTGTTCTGTATCCAGTCTTCTCTCCTAAGACCCAGGTTGGCCAGCACCATCATTGGGCAATGGCCCTTCTGCTTACTTCATAGGGCTTATCATACATTTATTCTGCTCCGTCATTGCTGCTTCTGGTAAATACTAATCTCATTTTACCTGCTTTACTTGTTAGAAGATGGGATGAAAAAAGAAATGAAGGGAAAAAAATCTAGATCGACTATATAACTCCATCTTCCTAAGAAATCTCTTGGACCCGTCTTCCTAAGAAGAAGATGATTGTAAGTCGTTATGACTGATGAATGTGATGTAGTGGCAGTCAAATTCAAGCTAATAAGCACATCAACAAGCACAAATAGTAAAAAACAGAACCACCTAGAAAAAAAATCAAAAGGAAATACAGAAAATCAACGGACAAAAGTAAGTTCAATGAAGCAAATTAACCAAAATCAAACACCCATTCAGAAAATCGTATACAGCACGCGACCAACTAAGAAGCAAAAGCTCCAAATTCAACACGAGCACATAAGGAAAAGGATGAACAAATCAGAGTAAAGAATATAAGTTACAACAGAAACATAAAACCGGATGGGAAATCAAGAACAAAAAATAAAACCCAAATGACCAAAAATAAACTGCAGACCGTATCACGTATCTGACATTTCAATCACATTGGAAACAAAACGTAGCCACCCCCCAACCCCACCCCCAAATTAAAGGAACAGAAAATAGAAAGATATTTAGAAGAAGGTCTTACAGGTACAGCTTCCTGAGAGATCTCTAAAGCCTCTGTTTCCTTCTACATGAGCATCGGGCACGAAGAAGATACTCCAAAGACAGAACAAGTCATTGAAGTGTCATCATTCCCTTGCCCGAACCAGAGAGAGAGATTTCGACCCACAAACAAACAGAGAGAGTTTTCTATCTCTACTTTATTCCTCTGCACGTTTGCTTTGGTTTCGTTATCAAGGAGGATTTATTGCTTCACATGGAAGCTCCTATCGGCGGTTCCATTGTTAAGTGGGGAGAAACTTTTCATCCTTCGAAGAGGGCGGGACCTACACAGCTGCACAATGACAATCCGCATCCATCCATCACTGGATCCTGCGTTGCAGATGAGCTTCATATCCAGCATCCACAGCGCATTCTAGCGTATATATTTACAAAAAATCCGGATCTACGCCGTTAATGAATAAAAGTTCAAATTCACGAATCACGATCACGATTCACGAGTAATAGACATATTCAAGTGAGGAACCGGGAAACAAGAAAGGGGAGCCACCTCCCAGCTCCCGGGTTTAGTTGTCTCTGTTTGCCTCTCTCTTTTGGTTCAATTTCAGATCACGGTTTTCTAAAAACTGAAAAATCTATTTAGCTAGTGTGTTTAGTGTGTGTTGTGTTAAGTACAAAAAAAAAAAGGCTACGTGCCTGTGTTTAGAAAAATTTCAAATACTATTGTTTCAATGGGTTGGGCCGCATGGGTAATGGGTTGACCTCTTATCAAATCCGACTTGAAAATCCAGTTACTCAGCAAATGTCATATTTACGAAGATTTCAATATTTACTATGTCAAGCATGGTTTTCAAAACCGGACCGGACCGGATGGTCGGACCGGAAAACCGGGAACTGGTCAGGTGATCAGTTCTGGTTTTTCCCAAAACCGTTGATTTTGGTCAGCTAACCGCTGACCCGGGCAGTTAACCGTTCGAACGGTTTTGACCGGTTTTTATTTTTTTATTTTTTTCTAAATTTTTTATTCTTTGTTAGAACAGGACAACCGTTCGGGTCGAATGGTTGGACTGTTCAACCCGGTAACCGGACCCCTGACCAATTCGGCTTCTGAACCGGTTTTAAAAACCATGATGTCAAGTGCAAATCGGGCTGGGTTAGGTCAGGTTGAGGTCAAATTAAATCCAACCCTAAAATTTTGGGTTGGGTTTAGGTTACACTTGGATTAATTTTGGGTTGGGTTGATTTCTCTACTTTCTTTTGCCAAATCTATTTATTTCTTAGACTCCAAAGATACATGTTTAAGTCTTTAACTTGCTTTTAAACTTCAACCCAACCCTACGTTGGGTTCAGGCTAACCCGGCCAAAATTGCAGTAATAATGTCAACGGGTCAAGTTTGCCATGAGTTGCCCCTCAACCAAATCCCCAATTAAGGCTCAAACAACTCCAAGTCAAGTTGGATTTATCACTTCACCTGATTCCATCTTATAGAAAGCAACACATTAAAACTCAAGGCACATGGCCCCAATTCAATGATAGGCAGGTGATGTTGTCCGAACTGATGTGGACGAGGAATAGATATAAGTCCTGCTGAGTTGGAAGAACCAAACTGGGATTGTTGGAAGAGCTATGCTGAAGGAGGTGAATAGGATGAAGTGTTAGACACCGAATGACCAGCGAGTAAGTTGAGTCACAGACCCCGATGAGATTCTCTAAGGAAAGGCACCCTGATGCTCAAGTCAGTAAGAGTTGGGAAGGGCAGCTAGGCTGAGCTACTAAAGAATTAAGATGAACTGGTCGTAACCGAGCAGTGCTAAAGAGCAAGAGAACAAAAAAGTGAGAGGACTAGAATGTTGAGAGTGTGGAAGAAGGGAATATCTCATGAGTCATTCGCTTAAATGCCCACCAGAGAGTGTCACTGTGCTCCTCACTTCCAGGTAAGGGCGGAGCCAAGTATATTGGTGGGGTCCTTGGCCTCCAAAACTTTAACTAAAATGCAGAGGATCACTTTCTAACACCTCCAACTCCCAACTCTACCTCCTCTACTCTCTATCTCATTTTTTTGTTAAACTTGACCCCCCCCCCCCCAAAAGAAAATTCTTAACTCTGCCACTGCTTTTAGGGACGTGTGGCATTGCCCAAGGTTCTCGGACAGTTCCCACACTCCTTGGCATGGGTGGTTCATTGTTTGCCATGTGCCCCACTTCCATCTGGGGTTTTCATTGGGGGCGTGACCATAGGTTCCAACATGTAGTGTTTTACATTGTCGGCTCGGACGAGGATGTGGCTTAGTTTTTAGGCCACGTCAATGTTCGTGTGGCAAGCAAGATACGCCGAGGTACAGTTCCGACACCAGAAATTAGGGATGTTAATGGGTCGGGTTTTGAAAATCTAAAGCCATTAACACAACATTCAATACATTTTGGCGTATTTCAACCTATTCTGGAACAAGCCACAACAAAGCACGTTCTTGTAGGGGTGTGGCTCATTCCAGAACGAACTATACCTGGTTTTGGAATGCAAAATCCCGTGCCAGTCCAGCCATGCTAATTCCTCATGTTCCCAAAGGCACCACACCCCTCCTCTATGTTTATCTGTTATTCCAGCTTCTCACTATAGTGTAGAATATATTTTTTATTATGACTTGCCCTAGAACACACCACCCTACAGCCTACAGAATGCATGGTGCATTTTGATACGAGCCTTTTCTAACCACCTTATTCTAGAATGCACCATGCTAGTGTGGTGTGTTTTGAGATAGTTCACATCTGCGCCCTACAATACTTTATAGTAGGGGTGATCATGGGCCGGGCTTTGCACTTATGATAAGGGTTATAGCTTAGGCCTGGGCCAAGACCGGCCCAGGGTTCCGGGCCTGAAACATAAGCCCTTGTCCAGGTCTATACAGGCCCGGGCTAGGTCGGGCCTAATTCCAGGCCAATGTCACTCATACATAAAACATTATATATCTATATATTAAATAACATAACATGCATATAAACTTATTTTATACATTATATAATATAAAATATTACATATAACATAAATTATACATATCATGTTATAATATTTATATATATAATAATAATATAATGTATACATTATACACAAAATGTGTAAGTTTGAATATATGCGGGCCGGGTCGGGCTTGAAGTATTAAGCCCGAGCCCAACCCTAAAATTTGCGATACTGATGTGGGCCTGGGCCCGGGCCGGGCCTGAACACAAAACCCAAGCCCAAGTCCAGAATTTCCGAGCCAGGCTGAAATGATCACCCCTACCTCACAGTACATCCCGACCTATACTTGTTTCGGGAGATATTCCCAATACAAGGCCGAGATGTGCTGTGGGCTGCAGATGTAAACTCATTTTGAGATGAGCCTTTTCCAACCACAATACAGAATAATCCCTAATTTAAGTTGGAACTAGTGTTATGGGTTCTGAGGTGTCATTTTTTCATTAAAAAATAAGAAAAAATAAAATCAACACAAAAAGAAATCATAAACTTTAAGACTATAGAATTAGAAGTAAATAAAAAAAGTCATATATTATAGGGGTATCATGACCTGATGGGATGGATCAATCAAAACCCGAATCCAATTTGGGTTAATGAGTCAAAATCCTTACCCAAACCCTAAACCTAAATGTACCTGATAAGTTAGATTTATCGTTTAACCCAATCCAGTGACATCCCTAGAGGAACTATCGTGAGGTCCACTACCCCAATGTACACCCATCAATGATCACATTGAATCATTTTTTCAAGTTCAAATCAACCCCCCACAATGTCCCACATCACATCTCTGCCTTGTATTGGGAACATCTCCCAATGATGATATCATCATTTTTTATATTATCATTGAGAAATGTTACCAATATTACCAATACACGACGGGGATGTGCTCTGGTAAATTGTGGGGGACAATTTTTTGAGGGGCTGATTTGATCTCCATTTTTTCATTATATAGAATAAAAAACTACTTAACTATTTTATCATACAAGTGTTTATCATGACAAAATAACACACAATAAAAAAGAAAGAAAATAAAAGAATATTGGTGTACCTACCTGAATGGCTTGAATTTTGATGACATGAGTGATGGATGGCAGGTCAAACTTCACCAAGGAAATATATAAAGAAAAGCAAATATGCCTAAAATAAGCAAAATGCCTTAAAATTTTTCCATTTAACAAATCAAACATAACCTCAACGTACGATTGGTACAACAGAGTTGCAAAGTGGAATCTAGGCAATGGTGGAAGGAAAATGTCCATGTCAGCCATTTTTGCCCATTACACATCAATTTCAGTCCAACCAAAGAGATAAATGAGGGGTCCAGCATATACCCACCGGAGGGAGATGCCCACATTATGTGAGTAAGGACATCGGGTGGATGGAACTTGGAAGAAATATAAGTACTTTTCTTGCAATCCACTCAAAATGGTTAATCATTATTCATAAATTAAATGAATATGTTGTTTTTTTTTTTTGCATATTTATTGGTTAGAGATGGAAAAGGAGGCTTTTTTTTTTGGTGGAAGAATTGAGGTTATCTTTGTATCAATGTATTCGAACCATAATTGATTCGGATGGTTGGATCGTTCAAGCAATCGATTCCATTTTACTTCAAATTTGATTTTTGGCCAAAAATCATTGAATTGATCAGCGACCCACTAATTTGGACGATTGAATTATTGACCTGTTCAACAGTTTTTGACTGTTTTTTATTTTTAAATTATTTTTAATTTTTTATTAAAATGGGCTGTCCATTCGAATCGGACAGTCAAACTGTAATCAATATTTAAAATGTGGAGTCACGTTCATGTTGTGTATGTAGCTTCTTACAAACAGCCAAACTTTTTTCAACATGAAAACAAAGAAATTTGTGGAAGTTTCAGTCTAACTCCTCAAAAACTCTATTTTCTTTTATATTTTTGATTGGGAAAACATGGTGGTAGAGAGGAGCATTGATAATAGACTTCGATTGAACCAGGTGGTTGAACCACTTGAACGAGGAAGTGACAACAGAGGGTTTTGGATGCGTGGAAAGTTTGATTTGGTCAAAATTACCCTGGATACATGCATTAGTATTAGGGGTGTTCACAGTTCAGTTTAGGGGTGTCGATTGGACTGGATTTGGTCCAATCCGATTCAGTCCAGTGTGAGTCCACTACAAATGGACCAGGTCCAATTCAATCCAATGAATAATTTAGACCATTTTGGATCGGTCCAATTCAATGTTTGGACCGTCCAATTTGTTCAAATTCATTTTAATTTAGATTGGTTTCAATCCAAAACCTGTTCATTGACACCTATATTCTTATCTTATATTAATGAACCGGATATTGGCTTAATTCAACTAAATCCAATATAAATTTATTACAGACGGACCAGGTCCAGTCCAATCTAATAAATATTTTAGACCAGATTGGTCCAATCCACTATGTCTTTTTGATCCGTCCAATCTGTCCAAATTGATTTTGGACTGGATGGGGTCCAGTCCAAAACGGTCCATTGACACCCTTAGTTCAGTAAATCAAACTATATATGAGCTTTTTTTAAGCTGAACTGGTATTATCAGTTTTTGGAAAATTATGAACCAAAATCGAATGGAAGGCAATCGATTAATCAGTTGATCACTTTGGTTTTTCACCAGTTTGATATGTTGGTTTTTTAGCTTTTGATATTTATAAAATACATTATAAATAAACATATAATAAAATACTAGAAGCACATATAATATACTATATTATATATAGTATATATATATATATTATACTATATATATATATGGTATGTTCTTAATAGAATATGGTAATGTATAACATATATATAACATAAATTGATACCGATACCATTAATCATGCACCAACACATATTTATAATGTGTCTATTATATGAGTCACATTTTATAATTAATCAAAAAAATTAAATTAAATTATACAAATAAAGCATTACAATTTATAAGATAAATATAAATATAATAAAAAACAATATAAGTAAGTGTAATAAAAATAATTATTAAAATATTTTAAAGATAATAAAAAATAATGTAAGTAAATCTAATATATAAAATAATGATATATATGTATTATAATTTCAGTACATCTAATAAAAATAAATCAAATAACAAAAGTTAACAAGAATCAATAAAAATAGCACAAATAATAGGGGTGGGAAGCACGGAATAAAAAATGACATAGAGGATGGGTGTGGAACATTAGATATTGGTGTGATTGGGCTGGCGTGAGATTTTGTGTTTCAGCCGCAACTCATTTTGGAACGATCCGCACCCTTAAACAAATACATTTTGCCGAGTTCGGATCTCTTCTATCCACATAACATTGCATTCACACATAAAGAATATCTTATCCTCCTATATAGTATTATGCAGGGGGAGATGTTTTCAATTCATGGGGGTAATGCGTTGTGGGTAGACGTGGGAAGAGTTCTCATGGACAAGAAATCCAGAATCCATTTTTGCCATGACTCATTTTAGAATGAGTAACACAACAAAACCTTGCTGCCCAACACCAGCTTTATGATTCTAATCCACATGATACCGGCAATTTCTATTCATTGTAAAATCTCTTAGTTCTATTCATGCCATGGTTTTTGAACCGTCGTTGACTCAGACAATCGGACCATTCGGCCTAGAAACCATCCAGGCAACCGGTTCCGCTTTACCCCAAACCTAATCCCTAACGAAAACCCATTAAAAAAGTCAACAATGCATTGACCCTGGTGGTTGACCCATCGACCTGTTCAACAGTTTTTGACTATTTTTTGTTTTTTAATTTTTTATCATAATGGGTTGTCCATTCAAACTAAATGGTCAAACTGTTGACCCAGAAACTGGTGGCCATAACGGTTCTGTTTCTGAGTCGTTTTTTACAACCATGATTCATGCTACAATAAAGTTAAATGATTGCCATATACCATAATATAATAAATAACCAAAATATGCCCTTTAAATTAAAATTTTGTTGAGAATACAATCTCAACATGTTATATAACACCTTATGGATTGTGGTGTAGTTCAAAGCCATGTGCTTTTAACCACACAACGTATGCCATTTTATATTTCTTTGGTTATTTAAATTCAATACAAAGGTTAATGTGGTCTCTCCAAGGTTAGCATGGATCTTCTCTTTCTCTCTTTTTTTTTTTTTTTACTTTTATTAGTCATGAGGCTACATAAGGGGTAGCCCATCCCTCTACCCATGCCCTAGCTTCCAAGTCTTTGCTAGAATCAATGAGAGTCCTTACCAACTTAGCTAAGGGCCCATTTGGTTTTGTGAGAATAAGAGTGTAGGAAGGACATTGTGAAAGTAGTCTAAGTTCTGGTGAGAGTGAATAAGATGCCAGGGAGAACAATAACATCAATAGCGTCAGAGTGAAACTAGTTTATAGGGCTAGAAAATGGAAATCTTAGGGAATAAAAGACGAGGTTATGCTAGGGTTGGAAAGCTCATAAGAGGACTTAAATCTGAGCAAAGGTAATGAAAGACCGAATGAGATAATTGTTGGATGAATGAAAGGATGAGGAGGTGTTCTTTCATGTCATGAACCCTATTATTTATAGGCAAAGGGAGGGTTCGCTACGTGCATGGATAAGAATTCTAAAATATTCCCTCGGTAGTTATTAACTCAGAAATTCTAAAATATTTTACTTCCTTAGGCTGCCCTGATGAGGACAAGTGTCAGGCTGCGATGTAGGGAACCCGCTATAATTCCTATTTACTTTATCCATTTTTTTGTCTCATGTATTGCAAAAGGTAATGCAGTTTCAAGTTTTGAGTTTGTAGGAGATCCATGAATCATGATAATTGATGATGCGCGACCTAGTCACTCCTAGCTAGAAGTGGCTGCGCTCCTATTTGGCGGCGGATGAAGCACCTGTGAAGAAGAAGATGAAGGGATCCTGGGGAGCTCATCCGGTGGAAACACTCCGATGCTTAAGTTAGTAACTGGGAGAGAAAGCTGAGAGCTGAAAGAGAGAGTTGCAGAGAAAAATAAAAGGGATAGAGTGCAGATCACGCAAGTTGCAATACCCTTGCTCTTTGGGGGTCGGAGCTCTTATATAGCGGTGTCCTGACAGATCTGGCATAACTGCCTCTGATTCTCTGCTACGGCCTTTACTTGCCAGGGCTGAGCTGGTGGGCACAGGTAACCGTTGCAGAGTACGGCCCTGCCAGACAAGGGACACCTCTCAGGACTGGCAGGCACGACGCCGCCTGGCGAGAGACATGGGTGCAGGTCTCCAGGTTTGGCAGGTACGGTTGTCAGACAAGAGATCTTCCTTTGATACGTCGAGCTGCTCTTCCGCGAGCTACCCTGTGCCAAGCTGTAGGTGTCGTATCGAGGTGCTTCTACCCGAGGTGGCCTACTTAGGTTTGGGCAGGAGTAAATTTATTCTAACTTAGGAGGCTCCCGAGCTCAACCCGAAGTGCCTTCAGCTCGGGATATTCCTGACTTGGAAGAACCTTAGCTCGGGGTAATCGGAGTGTCATCTCATAGCGAGCTGCCACGCTGGATCTTGGCAGACTGGTCGTGCTGAGTTGTTGCTTATGTTGAGTCATGTCCACGTGTCTCCTCATGATGAGGTCGGGCTAGATCACCCTCCATCAATTGCCCCCCACTCCCAGAGCCAGGGGTCCTGACCTGGTGTGGGGAGTTCACGACGTGACAGGTGGATTTGGCTCGAAGTCTAGGCCATCCAGTCAAATAGTTCATCGGTCAGACCAGTTCATTGCTCGGCTCAATCAAAGATAACACGGGTCGCGTGCAGTTCACGCGCGGACTTCACGCGATCTATAGACTCCACGGACGTCAAAAAATGCGCTAAACTGATTTCACCTCGGGGGTCGCGCAACCAGTTTTCTTGAGAGCCGTTAGATCGTCTTAATCTCAACCTTTGAATCTCGGACATAGCGGCTATAAATAGGGGGGACCCCAATCATTTTCTCTGCCATAAGTTCACTAACGCTCGTCTTGAGGTCGCGGCTAAGCTCTTCAGCTCGGGTTTTCTAATCCGCCATTCTTCCTAGTTCGGTCATCTTCCCTTGGTGAGTCTCCTTAGCCTCTCCTCTTTAGTTCGGTTCCAGTCTTTTCAGTTTCGTAGTTAGCTTCCCTTAGTTTGTAGCTATGTCAGACCATAGCTTCAACAATCTTTTAGATGAGCCCGAGGTGGGTACCTCGGCTCAAGTAGGTGCCTCCGAGGCACATTCCACCTACAAGGTGTGGGAGACCTCGGGTAACCCGGCATCCACCTCTAATCGAGGTCGGATGCCAGACAAGTTCGGTCCTTCTACCATGACGGTAGACAAGCTTAGGAGCCTGATAGCTCGGTATAACCTTCCTAGGGAGTATACCTACCACCTTCCTGCGGGCGACTTCCCTTGGGAACACGGTCGCAATGAGATTGTGATTTTCGGGGAATAGCTCGTGGTCGGACTCCGCCTTCCACTACACCCCCTAATTATTGAAGTGTTAAATCACTTCAACGTCACTATAGACCAGCTCCACCCGAACTCCATTTGGAACGTGGTCGGTACCATCTCCCTTTGCTTCGACTACGCCCTGCCTCTTGACCTTGACATTTTCACCTCCATACTTTCCATAAAGAAGAATGCTTCTAGCGTTCTCCCCGAGCACAGGCGGACTTACTACATGTCCCCTCGCCCAGGCTACAAGTTGATACATGACCTCCCCAATAAAATCTCGGCCTGGAAATGGGATTATTTTGTAGTTCGGAACCCTGCGGGATGGCCCTTCCCTACTCACTGGAGGGTGGCCATTCAGGACTCCGGCATTACGTTGGACCGTGATACAAGGGAGACGCTCCAGTCTTGGGCAGAGCTCGGCTTCGACTACAAGGACTTCGTCGCCGAGAACAAGCTCATTGAGGTCGGTCTGAGTCCTAGTAGGTTTCCTTGTTTAGAGTTAGTATTTTTCTTTGGTAGCCAGCTTCTACTTCTTGGTAGCATTACTGACGTCGAACTCTATTGCGGGTCCTATGGAGCGACTTAGTGCAGAGAAACTCTTTGGAAAAATGAAGGGGAGAAAGAAGCGAGCTGCAAAGAGAGCTCGCATTGAATCTCCACGGGCTCCTACTCCAGAGCCCGAACAGCCTGCTGTAGCTCCTCCGGTGATTGACTTGGAGGGGTCAGAGAACCTCCCACCTCGGGAGCCCGAGACGATTGCGGAGCCTGCTCCTGAGACAACTACGAAGCCCGCTCCCGAGACCACTACAGAGCCTGCTCTCGTGCCCATCACTACCTCAGGGAGCGAAGGAACAGCTCGGAGCATCTTGAACCCGCAGCACAGCCTTCAGAAGAGCAAAGGGGTTGTGTATGCCGAGGAGGTCTCCGAATGGGCCGAGCTATCGTCTTCTTAGCTCAGATCTCGGGCAGCTACCCACTCTATGGTGGTAAGTCTCGTTATACTTCAAACTTCTACAATTGTTTCCTTACTGGTGCTAACTAGCATTCTCTTGGCAGGTGAACTCTGTCGTGCACGCCCTGACTCTCCAATCTGAGAGGCACTTGAAAAGAGCTTTGGCTGCCGAAGACTCAGCCCACGCAACTCACTCCATTCTGAAGCTAGCTCACGGCCAAATCCACCAGCTGGAGGGCGATGTGCTAGGTCAGAAAGAGCTAGTTACGTCGTTGATGTCAGAGAAGGAGGAGTGGCAGCGCAAGAAGGAGGAGTTGCTGCGCAAGAAGGAGGAATTGTTGCGCAAGGTGAAGAACCTTAAGTCGGATAAGGGGACTCTGAAGCGCCAAGTAGAGAACATCGAAGCCGATGTCAAGGAGCGAACTGATATCCTTCTAGGCGCTATGGAGGAGGCCAAGGTCAAGGCCATCCAAGACTACATCAAGTCGGAGGAGTTCGACGGGGTGATGGTGGAGGCCTACCGCAAAGGCTTCAAGCTCAGTCGGTGGCTGATAAAGCGCGAGTTTCCGCAGCTCGACGTAAGCGCCATCACCACCTCACGAATCACAGGAGAGATAGCCCGCGAAGCCGTCGAAGACCCGGACTCTAAGGAGGAGGATGATGACGTTGAAGAGGCCACTGCCACCGATCAGGTCGGCACTTCTGTGGAGGCTCCGAGCGAGAAGTTCCCCAAGTAGTTTGAACGGTCCTTGTACTTTGAGCCTATGAGCTTAGTTTTTTCTTTCTTCTTTTGTAACAAACTTCTTGTAATGAAATATCTTTGTAATGAAAGTCCACTTTTCGCTAAGTGTTCGTGTAATTTACCTTATCTACCGAAGTGATCATTTTACCCCGAGCTGTTAAGCTATCGAGCTAAATACCCGAAATAGGGGTTTCTTAACTGTCGTCACCCCGAACTGTCTCCCAGTACTTGGGGTGATTCTATGATGTACACCAAGGTGAGTGACATAGTAGGGTATATGCCCGACCTGTCTGCACCTGGGTTACTTAAGTTGACGTCGGTTGTCCCTAACGGGTTCAACCCGTTGTATGCGGGCTATGCATCATAGGGTTCACACCCGAGCTGCCTGCGCCTTAGGCATTAAAAGTACTTAGCCTATGTCGACGAGGCGACTAGGTCTTATGTGGTGTCGAGGTCTTTTGTTAGCTCGGTGATTTAGCCCTTAGGCTGGGGGAGTGACTTATAGTCCACTCTCCTAGAGTTCGCCCATGCCGAAGAGGCGATTGGACTTATAGTACCGAGGTCTTTCTTTAGCTCGACGCTTTGGCCCTTAGGCTGGGGGAGCGACTTATAGTCCACTCTCCTAGAGTTTGCCCATGCCGAAGAGGCGATTGGACTTATAGTGCCGAGGTCATTCTTTAGCTCAGCGCTTTGGCCCTTAGGCTGAGGGAGCGACTTATAGTCCACTCTTCTGGAGTTCGCCCATGCCGAAGAGGTGACTGGGCACCGAGGTCCTTAGCTCGGCGTTTTGGCCCTTAGGCTGAGGGAGCGACTTATGGTCCACTCTTCTAGAGTTCGCCCATGCCGAAGAGGCGACTGGGCACCGAGGTCCTTAGCTCGGCGTTTTGGCCCTTAGGCTGAAGGAGCGACTTATGGTCCACTCTTCTAGAGTTTGCCCATGCCGAGGAGGCGACTGGGCACCAAGGTCCTTAGCTCGGCGTTTTGGCCCTTAGGCTGAGAGAGCGACTTATGGTCCACTCTTCTAGAGTTCGCCCATGCCGAAGAGGCGATTGGACGCCGAGGTCCTTAGCTCAGAGTTTTGGCCCTTAGGCTAAGGGAGCAACTCATGGTCCACTCCTCTAGAGTTCGATAATTACAGGTAATATTGCCTTAGGTTGACAATATTCCATGCCCGAAGTATCTGCTTCTCTTCTAGGGTTTCGAACTCATACGTTTCTTCCCGAGCACCCACTTTGGCCTTACCAATTTGGCCCGAGCTTACCAACACCGGGCTCAGGTACCATGACTTTATGAAGAACCAGGTCTCCGACGCGGAGGTTCCGCTTCTTGACCCTGGCGTTATAGTACCGAGCTACTCTCTGCTGGTAGGTCGCGGTCCTAATGTACGCTAGGTCCCGTACCTCGTCAAGTAGGTCGAGGTTGGTGCGTAGCTCGTCCCCATTTGCTTCGTCATCGTACACTTCCAGACGTAGCGTGGGAACCTCGATATCGGCTGGGATGACTGCCTCGGTGCCGTAAGTGAGGTTGAAGGGGGTCTCGCTTGTTGCAGTCTTCACCGTGGTTCGATAAGCCCATAGTACACTCGGCAGCTCGTCTACCCACAGTCCCTTAGCTCGGTCTAGGCGTGCCTTCAGTCCACGGAGAATGGCTCTGTTTGTGACCTCCGCTTGGCCATTTGCTTGAGGGTGTGCTACCAAGGTAAAATTTTGTTGTATTCCCATATCTTTGCACTAGTTCTGGAATTTAATGTCCTCGAACTGCTTGCTGTTATCAGAGATGAGTACTCGGGGTAGTCTGAAATGGAAAACTATGTTCTTCCACAAGAAGTTCTACACATTCCGCGTTGTGATCGTTGCGAGAGGTTCGACCTCCACCCACTTAGTGAAATAATCAACTGCTACCACTAAGAACCTCCTTTGTTTTCTGGGCGAGGGCCCTGCCCCCAAGTGTCCGCCACACAAGCCCTCATGAGTGTTGCGGAGCATGAGCTCGGCTTCAGAGGGTCGTAAGCAGCGTAGATAAGGGAGCGTGTAAGATCTTCGGTGCAGCCGCCCGTCTATTATGACGTATTTGGTTGCCTGGCACTCTACCCTTCTAGCAGCATTACGATCTGCAGGGAGGGTCCCGTGTAGTAGGTAGATCGCGAGTGGGTCAATCCAGCTCGACTATGCTTGTACGACAGGAGTGACCTCCTCTGCCCCCCTAAGAATGCTAGGCTGAGGCAAGTTCTCTATGTACACGGTTCTCATGGTGTTGTCGCTTGTGTTGGTTAATCGAGATAGGGCGTCGGCCTCAACGTTCTCGGATCTCGGGATCTGCTTGATGAAGTAGGACTGGAAGTTGAGCAGTGCTTCTCTGACTTTGGCTAAGTAGGCGACCATGGTTGGCTCGCGAGCTTCGTATTCGTCAGTGACCTGGTTGACCACGAGCTGGGAGTCGCTGCAGATAACGATATGCTTAGCTTTTACTTCGCTTGCTAAGGACAACCCGACTATCAATGCCTCGTACTCCGCTTCATTGTTGGATACAATGAAATCGAAGTATAGCGCATACTCCAATTTCACACTGCTTGGCCCATACAGAACGATTCCAGCCCCACTACCCTGCTGATTTAACGAGCCATCCACATGGAGGATCCAGGGCTCCTCATCCTAGGTCGGTTTCGGTCTAACCAGAAGAGAGGCCGCACTAGTTGGAGCCTCACTGTGCTCGGGCTCAGCCAACTCAAGGACCTCGGTGCTGAAAGTGCATTCTGCGACAAAGTCAGCTAAGGCTTGGGCCTTAATGGCAGATCACAGTTTGTACTGGATGTCATACTCGCTGAGTTCGATTGCCCGCTTCGTCAATCTACTAGAGACCTCGGGCTTGAGCAAGACTTGCCTCAGAGGCTTATTGGTGAGGACGACGATTGTATGAGCTTGGAAGTACGGCCGCAGTTTCTGAGCTGCAACAATTAGCGCGTACGCCAACTTTTCGATCTCAGGATACCTCGTCTCTGCTTCCTGCAACACTTTGCTAACATAGTAGATGGATCATTGGACCCGATCTACTACTTTTGTCAGTACTGAGCTGATTACCTTGTCACTCACGGAGAGGTACAGCTCCAAAATGTCTCCCTCCTCAGGTCGGGTTAACATCGGGATACTAGCGAGGTACCTTTTGAGCTCGTCAAAAGCGAGCTGGCACCCTTCGGTCCATTCGAAGTCTGCTTCTCTTAATTGCCTTAAAGAGAGGCAGGTAGTGATCTGCCGATTTAGACATGAAGCGGCTCAGAGCGGCTATTCGGCCATTCAACCTCTGAACCTCCTTCAATTTCTGGGGTGGTCTCATATCTAAGATGGCCTTAATTTTATCAGGGTTGGCCTCAATACAACGTCGGTTAACGATGTAACCTAGGAATTTACTCGAGGTGACACCAAAAACGCACTTGTTCGGGTTTAACTTCATATTAAACTTGCGCAAAATTTCAAAAACAGAGTGCAAATCTTTTATTAATTCGCTTGAAAATTGGGTTTTGACGATCATGTCATCTACATAACACTCTACTTTTTTGCCAATCAACGGCTCAAACAGTTAGTTTACAAGTCTCTAAAATGTTGCCCCGACATTTTTCAGTCCGAAGGGCATGACTTTGTAGCAGTACAGGCTGAGCTCGGTTATGATGGCCATTTTTTCTTAGTCGGTAGGGTCCATTCTGATCTGGTTGTAGCCCGAATAGGCGTCTAAGAAACTCAACAACTCATGCCCTGAGGTCGCGTCCACCAAAAGGTCAATCTTGGGGAGTGGAAAGCAGTCCTTCGGGCAAGCTCAGTTCAGGTTGGTATAATCGACGCACATGCACCATTTACCGTTAGCCTTTTTTACCAGAACGGGGTTGGCTACCCAGCTCGGGTAATGGACTTCTCTGATAAAATTGGCTGCGAGGAGCTTCCCGACCTCCTCGTCAACTGCTCTCCAACGCTCCGGGGCTAGGTTGCATTTCTTCTGTCTAGCGGGCCTAACTACAGGATCAATGTTCAGTTTGTGAGTGATGATTTTAGGGTCTATGCCGGGCATCTCGGCTGCGGACCATGCAAAAATATCTAAATTTTGAAATAAGAAACTTACCAGCTAAAATCGCAAGGGCTCCTCTACCGAAGCGTCGATCTGGAGGGTCCGAGCTGGGTCCTCTGTTGAAGTAGGCACAGAAACCGTCCCTTCTACGGGTGCAACTTGCTCTTCATAGTGCTCTCCACAGGTCGCTCCAGCTTGAGGTCATCTGCTACCTTGGCTTTTCCTTTGAGGGAGGCAACATAGCACTTGCGAGACTCGAGCTGATCGCCTCGCGCGCTACCCCAACTCTGAAGTCCGTGGGGAACTTCATGGCCAAATAATAGGTGGAGACCACCGCACGTAGAGCATGGGTGATGGGCCGACCTATTATGGCGTTGTACAGGGAGGGAGTTGCGACCACCAAAAAGTTGTGGTTGAGCCTCACTATGCTGGGCCAGGTGCCAACCTCCACAGGTACGGAAACCCTCCCCAAGGGCCTGACTTCCTCTCCGCTTAAGCCCACCAAGGGAGTGCTCGTGGGCATGAGGTCGCTTTCCTAAAGTTGAAGCTTGTCAAATGCTACTTTGAAGAGGATGTCTGATGAGCTGTCGGAGTCGACGAGAACATGCTTCACCTCAAAATCGTTGATTCTTATCTTCACGACGAGCGCGTCGTCATGAGGGTAGTGGACTCCACATGCGTCGTCTTCGATGAAGAAAATCGGTTCTTCCATCCTCGGTCGCTTTGGGGGATTCTGCCCTTCTCTTTCGACCTCGTGGGCCGAGGTCCTGGCTGCAGCTGAGGTGTAGCCCGCGACGATCGACCCGCCAGTGATCATGTGGATTGTCCCCCGAACTGGCCTCTCTTCGGGGGGCGGCCTCTGCGGCTGCTCACCTTGTCTGCTGCTGGACTCGGGAGCATATCTACCTTGCTCCCCCTATCGTCCTGTTTTATTATCATTTTGTACAAAATTTCTTAAATATCCGCGACGGGTGAGTTCTTCTATCTCATCGTGAAGGTTTTTACAACTTTCGGTACTATGACGGTGATATTTATGAAAATGACAATACAAGTTCTTATTTCTAACATTTGGATCTCTTCTCAGCCGAGGTGGCCACTTCATGTACGACGCGTCCTTGATCGCCATGAGGATCTCAGCTCGCTTTGCGTTCAATGGCGTGTAGTTCGTCCTTTCGGCTGGAGGAGCTCGGAAAGACTGATCTGGCCTTCCTCCCCGAGCTTGATCTTTCTTATTCTTGCTGTCCCCGTGGGTCGTGGACTCACCTTCTCTTTTCCTCTTCTCGGGTGGGTTCTCACCTTTCTGGTTCATCTCCTCCTCCATTCCGATGAACTGGTCCGTGAGCTTGAGAAATTCAGTCACATCCTTAGGTCTGTTGACAACCACGTGCCACTTGAACTCCTTGTGCGTTATGCCTCTCTTGGCTGCTGTGACCCTCACCGCAGGGTCCAAGTCAGGTATCTACAAACATGCATCATTGAATCTTTTGATGTAGTTGCGGATGGACTCCCCTTCCCTCTGGACTATGCCGAGGAGGCTTTCTTGTGTCCTCGGGCATCTCTTGTTGGAGACAAAGTGGGAGGTGAAAACCTGCACGAGCTGCGCCTAACTTTTGATTGACCTGGGCGCGAGGTTCTTGTACCACGTGCGAGCTACTCCCTTGAAGGTGGTGGGGAAGGCTACACACATGTAGGGCTCACTTGCCCCGACTAAGTGCATCTGTGACTGAAAAGCATCTACATGATCATTCGGGTCGAATGATCCATCGTATTTGTCTAGGGAAGGTACCTTGAAGTCTTTGGGCATTGGGACGACCAGGAGCTCGGGGAAATAGAGGAGATGGTATAGAGAGGAGCGGGGTGGTCTTCACTGCTCCTAAGCTCGCCTCTTCTTTGGGGAGTTCAGGCAGGCGCTGGGCTGTAGCTCGGCGAGCTCGATGACGTCTCCGCTGCTTCGTTGGCTCTGCATTAGTGCTGCTGGCCTCTGTGTTATCGGGCACGGTAAGCCCGGGAAGGGGCTTGGACTGTTGCTGATGGTTGTGGACCGAAGGGCCCTATCTATAATCCACAGCTAGGACTTCGAACTGGTTCTCAACGAGCAGGATCTTGAACTACGAAGGCCGAGGTGATGCGGGGCTTGGCCTGCTGCGCAGTGGGGTGTCGAGGAGGAACTTGTTGCTAGTTTTGGGGCAGCGGTGGAAACTGCTGTTGATACTGGTGCTGATAAACTTGGTGCAACACTTGCTGTTGATACAACTGAAACTGTTGAAATTGTTGCATTTGGGCCTGCATAGCTCGCATGCAGTGCACCAGGTCTTCAAGCTGGTTTTGGTCGGTCACCGGAGGAACAATGGAGGGTTCGGCGAAAGTTGCTCCTACTGTGGAGGGGAGTGGAGCATTCACAGGTGCCATTATCTGAGGCACATTCAAAGTAGGAACCCCATCCGCAGAGATGGGGACAGTGAACTGTCCAATACAAACTGCTGGGGCCTGAAGTTGCTCCCCGATGGCACTCATTTTCTGTGCTGCGTCCGACATTGCTAGAGGAAGCCATGGAAACCGAAGTTGCATAGTTTGGTGGAAGAAGGCTTTTCGAAGCGTTTCCCACAGAGGATGCCAATTGATGATGCACGACCTGGTCACTCCTAGCTGGAAGTGGTTGCGCTCCTAGCTGGCGGCGGACGAAGCACCTGTGAAGAAGAAGATGAAGGGATCCCGGGGAGCTCACCCGGCGGGAACATTCCGATGCTTAAGTTAGTAACTGGGAGAGAAAGCTGAGAGCTAAAAGAGAGAGTTGCAGAGAAAAATAAAAGGGCTAGAGTGTAGATCATGCAAGTTGCAATACCTTTGCTCTTTGGGGGTCAAAGCTCTTATATAGCGGTGTCCTGACAGATTTGGCATAACCGCCTCTAATTCTCTGCTACGGCCGTTACTTGCTAGTGCTGAGCTAGTGGGTGCAGGTAAGCAGATGAAGGGATCCCGGGGAGCTCACCTGGTGGGAACACTCCGATGCTTAAGTTAGTAACTGGGAGAGAAAGCTAAGAGCTGAAAGAGAGAGTTGAAGAGAAAAATAAAAGGGCTAGAGTGTAGATCACGCAAGTTGCAATACCCTTGCTCTTTGGGGGTCGGAGCTCTATATAGCGGTGTCCTGACAGATTTGGCATAACCGCCTCTGATTCTCTGCTGCGGCCGTTACTTGCTAGGGCTGAGCTGGTGGGCGCAGGTAACCGTTGCAGAGTACGGCCCTACCAGACAAGGGACACCTCTCAGGGCTGGCAGGCACGGCGCTGCCTGGCGAGAGACGTGGGTGCAGGTCTCCAGGTTTGGCAGGTATGGTTGCCAAACAGGAGATCTTCCTTTGATACGCCGAGTTACTCTTTCGCGAGCTGCCTTGTACCGAGCTACCCTGTGCCGAGCTGCAGGTGCCGTATTGAGGTGCTTCTACCCGAGGTGGCCTACTTAGGTTTGGGCAGGAGTAAATTTATTCTAACTTAGGAGGCTCCCGAGCTCAACCCGAAGTGCCTTCAGCTCGGGATATTCCCGACTTGGAAGAACCTTAGCTCGGGGTAATCGGAGTGTCATCTCGTAGCGAGCTGCCATGCTGGATCTTGGCAGACTGGTCGTGCTGAGTTGTCGCTTATGTTGAGTCATGTCCATGTGTCCCCTCATGATGAGGTTGGGCCAGATCACCCTCCATCAATAATACTAGTACTTATACATCTGTGGATTCATATTGGTATTATATAGGTATATCCCCTCACAAAGGGTCTGGTATCGAAATTGGAATGGGCCATTCTCATTCAGATTATTTGGTTAGGTAACTTAGGTTGAATCAAAATCCCATTCCTATTCAAGGTGCAATGACATTTCCCCATCTGAGGGAATGGCCATTCTCTTGACATCCATTGGGAATGAAATCCTACTCTAGCTAATTCTAATTTCCATTCCAATTTCTATTTGAACCAAATAAAATATGGGAATAGATCATTCCAATTCCGATTTCGATTCTGATCAGTGCAAATCTGAATTAGATGCAAAATTTGTGCTTGGCTCAGGTTTTCTATTTGTTTGTTTTGTTATTATGATTTCTTGTACTTTGTCTCTTTTGCACTCATAGGCAATACAATTCTCCATCATAAAAGACTGACGCAAAATTTGCACTACCTTCCTCCTATCTCAATTCTTTCCTATATAAAATGAGTAACATATCATCTTTCATCCTACCTCACTCCACCTTACTCTTAAACAAATAACCCTACTCTTACACCTTTTTATTTAAAGTGGATGCCACTAATTCATTTTATTTCTCACAAACAAATAAGAGAAAGGTGTAATTTGACAAGTCTTTTCAGTAAGATCTCCATATAACATAAATGGCCAAATGTAATGAGCTTTTGGGGTTCTATCTTTAAAGATCTACACTATTTGGTAAGTAACCCAGTCTAATATGATCTACAAAGCTATTCAATGAGATTTTAGGTGTAGAAAGATAGAAAGATTCATTTGAAGCTTTTAGATTTTTCTTTTGCCATTTTGGGCTTCTATGAGCATTTTAGGGCATAGGCATTGTTTTAAAATGCTTAAGCCTTGAGGCAAGGCGCTCAGGTCTTGCCTTAAGGCTTAATAAGCCTCACAACTTTGGTTTGAGGTTTAAGCCTTTATCAGAATAAGGCGTAAGCCTCAAGCCTCAAGCCTCAAGGTGTGAGGCGTAAGCCTCAAATATTAACATTATTTAGTGGTTTCATGCAAAAAAAAACATATTTTTATCATTTTATGTATTTTTTATAGTTCAAAAGATATAAAAAAAGCACTTAAATAATTATAGGCCAAATAAAGAGTACAAAAAAAAAAAAACAATAGGGCAAATCAAGTTCTATTAGTTTCATTTTAGTATTTTAGCCTAAGAGAGTTCAATGCAAAAAAAAAAGGCCAATCAAGTTATTGGTTTTTCTTGGATAAATCAAGTGGAATTTTTTTCTTAATAACATCCCAAGTTTGTTGTTTTTCTTATTTCTTTTCCTAATGGATTTATTTCTCTTTTTATTGTTTTTTTTTTTGCATATATCAAATCAACTACTTTGTTTCTTTTTTTCACAACTGTTGGATGATGATAAATCTAATTCCCATTATATAGATGATTCTTCATATGAATAATTTCATAAGATTGCATTTTGAAACATAAAATGTAAAATGCTTATAATTGTTAGATGGTTGATTATTATTTTATTTAATGCTCAAAAGTTAAACCTTATTGCTTATAAACTTCTATTTTATGGATATTTGTACCTTCCATCATTCTAACTTGGTATATTACATGTTATATTGTTATTTTTATCATTTATAAACTTTAATTATTTTTTTCTTAACTTTTAGGCTTACGCCTCACCTTTTTGGGCCACTACGCCTTTCGCCTTTTAAAACCTTGGGCATAAGTCTTTTTGGCTTCCTATCTTTTAGTGACAAATAGAGAAAGACCAAATTTTGAAAATCCCAAAAGACCACAAGAAAAGACTTGTAAAAGTAAATCAAAATTTACACTCAACCATTTTGTAATCCCATGTATTTACACCAATGCAAATGAAATTTGTAATGCAAATATCAAACCAAGCCTTAATTTTCCATTTATCCTGGTTTCTTGACATTTCCACAGTTGATATCTTGTTTACAAAAGCGTTAAAATGCACTTGTGGGCATTAGAAGCGCATCTGGTGTAGTGGTATCATAGTACCCTCCCACGGTACTGACCGGGGTTCGATTCCCCGGATGCGCACATTCCCATTGTTTCTTTTAAACAATGCTTTCTTCTTTTTCCCGCTCGAGATCTCGCGGTTTTATCGACTTTTAAAGCCGGTAGCCCGTAGCCTCGGGTCGACCCGTTAGCAGACCACTCTCACTGCCTTCTTTTAAACAATGGTTTTCTTCTTTTTCCCGCTCGAGATCTCGCGGTTTTATCGACTTTTAAAGCCGGTATAGCCCATAGCCTCGGGTCGGCCCGTTGGCAGACCGCCAGACCGGATCTATTTCTATTAGACTATTACATTTTAAACTGTTGATTTTCCCCATTTCCCGCCCGATACCTGGCGGTTTTGTCGACATTTAAAGCCGGTAGCCCGTAGCCTCTGGTCGACCTGTTTACAAGTGTTCGACATGGTAGTATCGTATAGTTGGAGCAAAGTGGAGATTGGAAGATCAGAGAGAGAGAGAGAGAGAGAGAGAGAGAGAGAGAGAGAGGCTGCTTAGTCTTTTCGAGCCCTAAGGAATTCTCTCCTTTATTTTCGGTTTTCTATTTTTCCCTCCATCCCTGTCGACGCTATGGACTATCGTACAGCGCAGACCAACAACTGAGGAGAGGCTGAGACGTTGAGGTACTTCTCTTACCTATCTCCTTTAGCATTGCATATTCTCCCTTTTAGGGTTTGTTGTACTCTTTCCTTTTTAATGTTTTGCCCTTCCTTGTAATCGAATTTTTAGGGTTTCCAGGTCTCGTTTCGTGCTAAGTTACGTTTTTTTTTTTTTTTTTTCATTTTTACTCTTTTTTTGGTATCCTCGTTTCTAGGGTTTTAAATCAATTATTTTTTTCCACAATTCACATTGTTAGTCTCGATAGCTACCCGTAATGGAGAGCTTCTTTCTCTTCATTTTCTATTCAAAGTTTTATCTCCTTTTTCACCGAATCAGATGCCTTTGTTACGGAATGATTGAAACTTTTAAATTTTTTCAGTGCAACTGATACATTTGCGTTTGTTCCGTTATTTGAGCAATGCATTGTAAAACAGGTAGATAAAACGGGATTTTTTGTGCAGTTAGTGATTAGATATGAGTATTTCCTCCCCAACTATTGGATTAATGTAATCTTGGTTGAGATGTAAATGTTGATGACTAGATACTTTATGTACTTTGGACTTGCAGTACATCGTGTTTCCTACCTAATTTTAGGAATTGTAATTTCTTTGTAAGTTGAATGCCTACACTATTTATTTTTGCATTTTTGTTATGGTGCTACTACTGAATGGAAACTCGCCAGGTTTTCATCTTATACCATCTTTCCGTGCCATGTAATATAGACTCTTAAAACTAATCTCATTAATTGTTTGTTATGGTAATTCTCTGTTCGCTGTGGGTTTTTAGCAGTTTTATGTTGTTACCCTATTCCTCTTGATGCAATTTTGTTTTTAAGGCATGCATTGCACTACCGCTTGTTCTATGCAACTTTGTCAGGGGTCAATTACATGACTCCTATTCTGCCATTTCACTTTGTTCAGTGTCATAGCCATTGTTAAATTATGAGTATTTAAATAATTTCTTACCACTTCAGCCCATTTTCTTTTAGATCTATCCCTATCTCTTCTAGATCCCTGGCCCTTACACTTGTAATAGATCACTTCTTCTCACTGGTGCTGTATATGGTCTTCTCTGCACATGATCAAACTATCTAAGTCTACCTCATTTTATCACCAATTTGAGCTAGGGATGCAACTTGGGCCAGGTTAGTGGTTAGCCTGAACCCAACCTGAAGACAAAAACTTCAGGTTGGTTTGTCTCAGGTTGAAGTTTGGGACAAGGTTAAGGTTGAAATATATGAACCTGAGTGAACTTTAGGTTGGGCTAGGGTTGAGGGTATAAATATTATATACAAATGTATGTATTTATGCATTCATGCAATGATGCAACTATGCATCCATGAATAAATGTATTTAGTATATGTATTATCAACAATTTCAAATTTAAAGACAACTTTCGTAGTATGATATAATTATGATACTTCTAAAGCACCCTAGCTTTGTCTTTGTATTAAAAAATAATTCTAAAATCAGTGAACCTTGATTACTTAAATGTAAGAAATGAGAACATTTTAGCAAAATGAAGTAAAAAACTTGGCTAAACTGATCCGAACCCAAACCTAGGGTTAGGGTTAGGATTAGTGTTGGGAGTTCATCAACTTGGGTTGGGTTAGGATTGGCCTCAACTCGATCTAACCCAGCCCAACTTGCACCCCTAAGTGGAGCCACTTCTAGGTGGTTTTGAATGAGTTCATTGAACCCATCCTTCCAAGGTTTCACACTTACCCATCTTGACAGTTACATTTCTACCATATTCATTTTTTGGTACATGTTTCTTGGTTGCCCAACACTATTATATACAATATATTGGCTTTTTGGCCATTTTATAAAATTTCCCTCTTAGCCTAATTGGGGTTCTCCTTTCACATAGGACTCTAGGTGCACCCTTTCATTTTGCCCATCCTGTTCTAATTCTTTGGCTGCATCTTCTTTAATCTATCCTTTGTTATGGATTATAGAACCAAAACGACAAGACACTATATTGGTTAATATCTTCATATTGGTACCTTGCTAGATATGCTTTAGTAGTCGATCAAGACTACAATCAGTCTTGAATCCGAAAGTAAAAAGAAAGATTTCAGATGGAGAAAAGAAGAAGAAAAGAGGGAGAAAGTAGAAGCACAGGAAGGGTTTTAGGAAAAGGAGAGAGAGGGTCGAATAGAATCAATCTGCCGACCCACTATTAATATTTATATGTTTACTAATTGTAAAAAGGCTGAATTGCCCTTAATGCTTACATGGCAGATAAACTAATAATAAAGCTGAAATAACAAGTTGTAACAACAAAATTGAAATAACTACCAACTAACACTGACATAATTAACAAAGAATACATGCTGTGCTGCCATACGAACACAGTGGGGACCACAGCTGTGGGGTCCACATCAGTGTTCTCTACACTCCCCCTCAAGTTGGGAATAGATATTTTTCATTCCCAACTTGCATAGGTCTGCCTCTAACTTCTTCCTTGGAACAACCTTGGTGAGAAGATCTGCGAGCTGCATGCTAGAGGCGATATACGGGAGACACACTTCTTGAGATGAAACCTTTTCTCTGAAAAAATGATGATCAACTTCGATATGCTTAGTTCTGTCATGCTGTACCGGATTGTGCTGCATGATTATCACAATACAACATTAAGGGCTTCTCATAATCAATACCCAACTCTTCAAGAGACAAGGTTACCTCCTACAAAGGCATAATATCCAGAGGTAGACCTCCTGTCATCAGCACTCCCAGCCCAATCAACATCTGTATAAACCTCTATCTTCATGTGATCATTATTCTTGAATAATATACCTCTACCTGGACATTTTTTCAAGTATGTTAATATTCTCTCAACTGCAAGGAGGTGAATAGTTCAAGGAGAATGCATGTATTGACTGATAACGCTGACTGCATAACTGATGTCTGGTCGTGTGAGACAAAGATATAGGAGTTTTCCAACCAACCGTTGGAACATAACTTTGTCTTTAAGAGGCTCTCCACCCTCTGCACTGATCTTGTGATTCTGTTCAATGGGTGTATCTGCAGGCTTAACACCCAACTTTCCAGTTTCTGCTAACAGATCTAGAACATACTTCCTCTGAGAAATAAAGATCTCGTGTTTAGATCTAGCAACCTCAATACCCAAGAAGTATCATAGCTCACCCAGATCTTTCACCTCAAACTCTTGATGAAGGAGTTGTTTGAGGGACTCAATCTCACTATTATCATTCTCTGTCACCACAATATCATCCACATATACAGCAAGCAAGGTCAAAGAAGAGTCCACTCTTTTAATGAACAATGTATAGCCGAAATTTTCAAGGGCTTGTTTGAATCTATCAAACCAAGCTCTAGGGGATTACTTTAGTCCATACAAGGCTTTATTCAATCGGCAAACCTTCTTACCTGTCTTTGCATAATAAAATCCAGGAGGTAATTGCATGTAGATTTCTTCTTGTAAGTCTCCATTTAGGAAGGCATTTTTAACATCCATCTGGAACAAGGGCCAAGAATAACTGGCTGCAAGGGCTAACAGAACTTGAATAGTGGTCATCTTTGCCACTGGAGCAAAAGTCTCAAAGTAGTCTATACCATAAGTCTGAGTAAATCCTTTTGCAACTAACCGGGCTTTATACCTTTCAATGGAACCATCAGCATTATGTTTCACGGTAAATACCCATCTACATCCAACCGATTTCTTTCCTTTGGGCTGGTCAACTAACTCTCAAGTATTATTCCTTAGAAGAAGGGCATCCATTTCAACCTTCATTGCATCTTTCCACTCAGAAACTGACAAGGCTTCCTGCATTGTTCTGGGAATAGGAATATCAGCAATGGATGTGAGAAAGGACCTGTAAGAGGGAGATAGGCGATCATAGGACAAAAACTGGGAAATGCAGTGAGCTGTGAATGTGGTGCAATGCCGTTTCCCTTTACGGAGTGCAATAGGGAGGTCAAGGTCATCCAAAGAAAGTGAAGTAGCAACAGTGGAAGGTATCTCAGTGGGACCTGGATCTAATAAGGGGACTGTAGTACCTGGATCTGGATCTGCAGAAGGAACTGGGGCTGGCCTGGACTGTTGATGGTCGAAATCAACCTGCCTCCACCGCCTATGATGGACTTTCAACTCCTAACACTCCTGACAACCCTCCCCATTACATCCCTCATCACTCAATGGAATGGGTAAAGGAACTTTAGATGAGTTAACCCCACTCTCACAAACCCCATTCTCCCCATTCTCACTACTATAGGGTTTCTCCTCAAAGAAAGTAATATCCATCGAGAAAAAATCTCCTCCTGGAAGTAGGTTCATAGTAGCAATAACCCTTTTGAGTTTGTGCATAACCGAGAAAAATGCATTTGGAGGCCTTAGGGTCAAATTTGGAATGATGAGGTCCAAGAATCTGAACAAAGAAGGTGCAACCAAAGGTTTTAAGGGGAACAATAAATAATTCTTCATTTGGGTATAGAAGGGTAAACGGAGGCTTCAAGTCAAGAACCCTGAAGGAACGCGATTAATGAGATACACTGCTGTGAGAATAGCATTGCCCCAGAAACGGATAGGCACATTGGAGGTAAACATAATGCTTCTAACCACCTCCAAAATGTGCCTATTCTTCCTCTCGGCAACCCCATTCTGCTGTGGTGTATAAGGAAAAGTACTCTGGTGAATAATCCCATGAGCAAGTAGATAAGAGGCCAGTGGCTTGGTAAAGTATTCTTTCGCATTATCAGATCTGAGGATTTTGATTTTGATCCCGAACTGGGTTAAAATCATCTGATGAAAGGTCTGGGTCAGGATAGGAACCTCATCTCGAGAACGCATAAGATAAACTCAAGAAAAACGGGTATAGTCATTAACAAACAACAAGAAATATCTGTACCCCCCATAGAAGGGATGTGATACGGGCCCCAAACATCGGTATGCACAACATCAAAAGAATTACTACTTCTTTTATTACTCAAGGAATAAGATGTTCTATAATGCTTTGCAAGCTCACAACTCTTACATCTCAAATTTGACATTTGAACATACTCAAACAAATTAGGAAACAAACTCTTCAAAGACCGAAATGATAAATGACCTAACCGATTATGCCAAAGCATAACCGGGCTAACAGACTGAGAAACAAAAGGCTTCTTATCTTTATGATCTTTCCAATGAGAACTCTCTCCAAGTAGATAGATCCCATTCGTCTCACGGCCAGTCCCAATCACCTTCCTTGTCTCCAAATCCTGAAAAACACATCGGTCAGGGAAGAAGGTTACTGAACAGTTCTGATGTTTTGTAATACTACTGACTGAAAGCAAGTTAGTATCAAGCTTAGGAACATGCAAAACTGAGGATAAGGAAATGGTATTAGACAACTTGATGTCTCCCTTGCCAGAAATGGGAACAAGGGAACCATCAACAATGGACACTTTATCTCTACCAGAAGATAAGTGATAGGTAGTGAACAGTGATGGCAAGCTAGTCATATGGTCAGATGCACCTGAGTCTACCTTATGCTATGGTTCCTTCCATTCAGCCATATGATGAGTTAGAAAGCAACTTGTCAAGAAAACTATGCCCATTCTACCTTAATGCTCTACAAAGAGTGTATGGTAATAATCAGTGCTTGATTGTCTTATTTTCTCTAGACTAATAACAATTACAATTTCAATTTTACTTTGTTAATTTTCTAGTTAACCCTATGAACCTTTTAGACTCTATTTTCATTATTTTGGCCCCTTTTTATGTCAGCAAGTATTTGAATGGCTTCGTTACAAGCATCATTAAGAGTAAAACCTTAAGCAAGTAAGATCAATGAAAAAACAGAAAATCTTAATCAGGCAATTCCCTCCTCAGAGATGTTTTGTATTTCTTTATTTCTTCACCCATGTTCTTATTGCTTGATTGATTTTTTTCTCTTATTCATGTTGTCCTTTAATCTGTTAAAATCGGAAGACATAATTTATAGATAAGGACAACTGAGCTGGCCTAGGTTAGGGGAGGATTCTTTTGTTGTGAGACCTTGGGGTGTACAAATTTGTTTCATCTGTGCTTGTGAAGTAGAAGTTTGGTAGTCTCCCTCCCACACTCAGCCTGATTACACACCAAGGAAATAGATGCTTTTTGCACAGTTTTCAAGGTGCCCAGGTGAGGCTAGGCGATTGGGGGGTGCCCGCCTAGTCGCCTAGGCGATGAATTTTTTTTTATGTTAAAAAATAGATCATAGGGTAGTTCCCTAGGTACCATAACCATATTTCTTTAATAATTATTCATGGTTTTCATAAGAAAAGTATACATTTCATATTAAAGTAGTAGCAGTAGCAGTAGCAGTAGCAGTAGCAGTAGCAGCTGCAGATTGGGACTGAGTCATCATTCAATTAGTGCACTATTTAGAGGCCATTTGATAACAACTAAAGATTCTGAACTGAAAAGCTTATTGCTTTGTCTTTTAGTGAATAAGTTGTTAAGGTGGTTGTAGGTTCCTTAATGGCTAAAACTGAAGTTGGGTAGATCACTATACCCTTGAAAATTTTATTATTTAAATATTTTAGCAACTAAAAAATAAAGCAACAAGTCTTTAAGTTGAGCAACTTTAGTTGTTGTCAAATGGTCCCTTAAATAACATTCATTTCTTGTTTTCTTTTAGGTAGAGTTAGTTCTCCAATTTCCTGCCAGATGCTTTTTTTTTTGTATTTTTTATCAGTAACTATTGCTATTGAATTAAAATAAAGAAAACCAAACACATATGCAATGTGTGCATTGTATAAACTTCATATTCTTTTTTTATTGGTAACGCCTCAATTTTCTCCTTGTATCTTCCCCATTTTCCTCTATACAAAGAAAAAAGTGTGCTGCTTGCATAAGATAAGCCAGTAGTGGATGTTAGAGTCCTACGACTTTGAATCTCTTTTTCATATGCACCATAGAAATTCATTGGTACCACCAAATACATTATTTTGATTTGATGAGTGCCATTGGCCAAGTGTTGCTTGTGATTTGGGTTCAAGGAACCGTGGAATTTGTTGATTAGTCAGTGGATTGCTTGTGGTTGCTAGAACTGAATGTTAGCCACTCACCTCATTGAACTATTAAAATGCTACTGAGGTGCACTAGCTTACTCATCCAAGCCTTTTGGTGTTTTATTTATTTTTTCATTTGAGAACTGGATGTCCTAATTTTTTAGTTAAGTTTTTCTTAGAAGTTAATGTTATCGTTCCAACACATATTTGCAGCAAACACATTTTCTAGGATGCCGTCTTTTGAAGATTGCTCGATTTCACTGTGGCCCCCTAGCGAAAACACACGGCAGGTTATTGTGGAGCGAATGTCCAAGAATCTTTCAACTCCATCCATATTTTCTAGGAAGCATGGCCTTCTAACCAAAGAAGAGGCTGAGGAGAATGCTAAACAAATTGAAGAATCAGCCTTTGCTGCTGCAAATCAGCACCATGAGGAGTCAGATGATAATGGCAGTTCTGCAGTGCAACTTTATGCCAAGGAATCTAGTAAGCTCATGCTGGAAGTTCTTAAAAGAGGCCCACAAATCAAGGAGGATGAAGGCAGTCTGATATCTGACCAAGATACTGCACCTCATGCAACATTATTTGATATATCTGGAGGTCGTCGGGCCTTTATTGAGGAAGAGGAGGCAAAGGACCTTTTAAAACCATTAATGGAGCCAGGGAATGCATACACTAAGATATGCTTCAGTAACAGGAGCTTTGGGATTGGTGCAGCCCACGTTGCAGAACCCATCTTAGTGTCGCTCAAGAACCAATTGACGGATGTAGACCTTTCAGATTTTGTTGCTGGACGGCCAGAAATGGAAGCCCTTGAAGTAATGAATATATTCTCGTCAGCCTTGGAAGGTTGTGTTTTGAAGTCCCTAAACCTCTCAAACAATGCAATGGGTGAGAAGGGTGTCAGGGCATTTGAAATGCTGTTGAAATCCCAGAATAACTTGGAGGAGCTCTATTTAATGAACAATGGCATTTCCAAGGAAGCTGCTCAAGCAGTAAGTGAATCGATTCCTTCCACAGAGAAGCTTAAAGTCCTTCATTTTCATAATAATATGACAGGAGACGAGGGTGCATTTGCTATTTCTAAGGTCATTATGCATTCTCCTGCATTGGAGGATTTCAGATGCTCCTCTACAAGAGTAGGTTCTGAAGGAGGTATTGTCCTGGCTGAGGCACTAGGTACATGTACTCATTTGAAAAAACTGGATCTGCATGACAATATGTTTGGTGTTGATGCTGGATTTGGCTTGAGTAAAGCTCTTTCAGGACATACATCTCTAACTGAGGCTTACCTCAGCTATCTCAACTTAGAAAATGAAGGGGCAATAGCTCTTGCTAATTCTCTGAAGGAATCTGCTCCATTACTTGAAGTATTGGAGCTGGCTGGGAATGACATCACCATTGAAGCTGCTCCGGCCTTAGCTGCCTGTATAGCAGCTAAACAGTTCCTTGCTAAGCTTAACTTGGCTGAGAATGAACTGAAGGACAAGGGTGCTATTCTGATCGGAAAAGCACTGGAAGAAGGCCATGGCCTATTAGAAGAAGTTGATTTCAGCACTAATTCAGTAAGAAGGGCTGGGGCGAGGTCCTTGGCACAAGCTGTAGTAAATAAGCCTGAGTTTAAGTTGCTGACTATCAATGGGAATTGCATTTCTGATGAAGGTATTGATGAGGTAAAGGAAATATTCAAGAAATCACCTGATGTGCTAGGGCCCTTTGATGAGAATGATGAGGAAGGGGGAGAAGGTGGTGAAGAGGAAGAGATGGGTGATGAAAATGGGGATGAATTGGAATCGAAACTTAAACATCTTGAAGTCAGCAACGAGGAAAAGGAAATATTCAAGAAATCACCTGATGTGCTAGGGCCCTTTGATGAGAATGACGAGGAAGGGGGAGAAAGTGATGAAGAGGAAGAGAAGGGTGATGAAAATGGGGATGAATTGGAATCTAAACTTAAACGTCTTGAAGTCAGCAATGAGGAATAGCAGACTATGATGGATTCTGATATCAACTTTTAACTTGTTGAAGAGGTTTAAAGGATTTTTCTTGTGATATTTGGAATTGATCAGCTCATTGTATCCTACTAATACAGTTACTGATTCTGTAACTCAACCACTCGAGTCAGTAATGGGTCATGTTTTTTTTTTCTCCCCATTCCAAGAACACTGATTTAATTATTTATTTTTATTTCTGATGTTACTTTAGTGAATTGGAATGGATTTTGTTCTGCTTTTTGCTTAGATGGTTGATATGTTTTGAGATATGCTGGTATGTGTGAGTTGTGCTAGATTCAAATTTCCTCACAAATCCAAGTCTTTTGTGGCTTGATGGCCTCAAAATGACAAGGGCAATAGAGTTTCGATTACCAAAAGATTTTCATTTTCACACTATTTAGCAAATAACAGATATATTTTAAAATTTGTTCTAATTGCAATGCAACTTAATTTTGAATTAAATATTACTAATCTTATCGCTGGGGTTATGGTGAATTGTATTTTCTAATAAATTCAGGGTCCGTTTGGTTAATTGTTGGAATTAGAATCAAAATTCTTTGGAATCAGAATCGGAATGGTCTATTCTCATAATCTGTTTGGTTCAGATAAGAATGGGAATGGGAATTGGAATCAGCATGATGGGATTTCATTTCTAAGGGTAAGGGAGGGTCAGGAAATGGCCATTCCCTCAAATGGGGGAATGCCATTAACAGGAGTGGGAATGGGATTTTGATTCCATCCAACCAAACAGTTGGAATTGGAATAGCCCATTCCGATTCCAATTCCATTCCCACGAGCCAAACAGGGCCTCAGTTTTTACCACTTTCTCAAATCTGTGAAAATACATTGGTCATGTGATGATTTTATGCACTTTGAGTTAAATTAAAAGTAACAATAATAACAATAAAGACTTCATTTTTAGTACTTTAGGCTCAGTTTGGAAGGAGTATAAATACAAATATGTATTGTGCAAATACATACAAAATAATATAAAATACAAGGTTTTGCACTCTACAAATTTGTATTTGTACTCCTTCCAAACTGAGCCTTAGTGTTAAAATCAAAGTTCAAAGTATCAAAAGACATAATATAGGAAAGTCAAACTTAAAAGATGTATGATACCTTTGAACACCCATGCCTACAGTCGAAAAATTAGGATACACATGGGTATGCACTTTGCTAGTGAAACTTCAATAAATCCTAATGATTCAATAACACTAAATTCAAGTCTTAGATGTTTATAAATGAAGTATATACATATAAGAAACACATTTATGTGAAGTGTGAACTATTAGGACACACTTGGAAAATGTTAAAAAGTATAGAATAATTAAAGATATAAATTTTTTTGACACTAATATTATTCTAATAGAAAAGTAAATTTTAAATTTAAAACAGAAACTGTTACCAAAATGAAATAGGTGTAGTCTTAACTGGTCAGTGGGTTGTTTTGCAACCTATCGAATATGGTACTAGTTCAAGTAAATTTGTCTTAGCTCAGTTTAGAAGGAATATAAATACAAATATGTACAATACAAATACATACAAAATAATATAAAAATACATAGTTTTGCACTTTACATATTTGTATTTATACTTCTTCCAAACTGAGCCCTTACTACAAATATCTAAGTGCTCTCACGGTCTCACCCCAAAGATTTTAAATGTGCAAAGCTATTCTCTTCATCCAGCTACTCAATTTTACAACATTGAAGTTTTTAGAAAACGAAATAGTTGGTTATCATTAGAATTTCATCTTTCAGAGGAATACTATGGCATCTGAAACCCAGGTAATTGGTCCAACACCCCTCCCCTCAAATGACTGTTTCCCTTCCCTCTACATATTTGTATTTGTGATGCAAATGCTAGTTCAATACATAAATGTATTCTGGGTCAGTTTTGCAAGCATTTGGTAAGCATATATCCATGTACTGATAATGACAACTATCACAATTTCTAAGACATGTTTGTATTCACAATTGATACAAAGTTTGTATCAATTTTTTAAGCTCAGTTCGGAAAGAGTACAAATACAAATATATAGGGTGTAAATACATACAAAATTTAAGGTTTTGCACTCTACATATTTGTATTTGTACTCCTTTCAAACTGAGCCTTTGGCTGTGTTTGGTTGCAGTGCAATTTTATTTGCACTAGTACAAATGCATGGGAGTACAATGAAAAAAATGTAAATTCTTGTTTAATTTTGTTTTTGGTTTTACTTTATTTTGGTTCAGATCTTGATTTACTTCATTTATACTGCAATCAAACAAAACAAACTAAAATTTAAAACAAAAATATATCAGAATTTTCTCAAATCATTTGACTATCATAGTTTTGCATCAGTGCAAATTTATTTACATTGCAACCAAACACAGTCTTAGATATAAACTTTGCACTCATAGTTAATTAAATGTAAAAAAAGGTGGATTTCAGTCTTGGAATCTGTGCAACAAAAAACCTTTTGGTTGGAACACAGAATTAAACTAGTTTGTATTCATGAAGCTGTCAAGAGAAGTTTTTGAATGGTATATATTTGTTTTTGCCCTAGAAATAAATGCAACCTTAGTAACAATGATAAAAAAGGACTGGACTAGACTACGACAAACAAGATCTAAGTAGATACAATGACAACATTCCTTTCTCCAACTCAACCTACCAAAATCATATAAATCTGATTTCTAATTCAAGATTCGATATAATCGAATCGAAATATCTAATCAATCGAATTAGATATGACCTGATTTGATTCGATAAATATATGAATTCGACCAATTATTTAATTCTTATATAAATTATATGAATAATTTATATATTTATATATTTTATATAAATAAAATATTTATTAATGACCTAAAATAATTAAATGGTCGAATTCGAATTTAAATTTGAATCGAGTCGAATATTTGAATATTTAATCGGATTCGAATATTAATTTTCAATATCCGTTGTATATCAAATCAAATTCAGATATCAAATTTTCTAATCGGATTCAAATTCAGATATTGACTGATTTGATTCAAATTTGATTTGTTTACAACCCTATGAACAAGTGGAAAACAATGTTTCCAAGTAAACCTCATGAGAGCACTGATGAAAATGACCAACAATAAACCTCCTTGTAGCAAACCATCAACATATATCGGAAATCTACCGTAATGACTTGGATATAATGTTGTACACAACACGGTTTAAAATTTTGACATGATACACTTGATACAGGGCCTATTGCATCATATCTTTGAAGGATTGAGTGAGATACGATGAGAAATAAGTGGTATCATTTTTCCTCATTGTATTGCACCCATATCGGCCATGCGTTGGGCGTATTAGTGGTGTAATGAATGTATAGGTCGATATGATATAGGTAACAAATGAAAAAACTGAAGGGGATAAAAGCTTCTTTCCCTCAAAATAAGTCTTCTTTCACCTCCAAATGACTCTAAAATTCCAAACTTCATTTTTAGAGTGTTATATATTTATAAAAAATATAAGAAATAAGCATGAATCATCAAAGTTTTTGAAGATTTTTCGAGTTTTGAAAAAATATTGCAAAAATAGGTAAGCTTTTTTCAAATTTTCTCATAATATCTTAGTGATTTCTTGTTTTTTCTTGAATGCTTGAAAATGTTTAAACTATGTTGATTTGCATATGTATGAAAATTTTATGAAGAAATTTGGGAAAAATATAAAATAACAAAAAAAAATTGAAAAATGTATTTTTTTATCTACCTCTAAAGACTATATGCTCATAAAGATTATGTATGTTGTAGATCTATGAATGATCTATCATATCCATAGAGCAATTAAAGTTTCTTCTTCAATAATTATTATTTTTTATTTCTTTATATTTTTTAGAACAAAAAAATTAATTGTACTTTTATGATCTAATCATAAGAATTAAATATATTGTAGATCATTGGATAATTTTTCATATCCACAATGCAATTGAAATTTCTTCTTTAATAATTTTTTGAATATATTGTACAATCTTTATTTAAATTTGATTTTTTTTGTAATATTTGGAATTAAAAATAGATAATAATTATTTAAATAAAAATAATTATTAATTATATTTTCACTTTGAAGTTATGCCAATGTGTGCTTTATGGTTGGATAGGATAGTTGGGGTTTTCCCATCTCTTAGAACTTAAGAATTATAATTTATAAATTATAGTCAAGTATAAGGTCTTTTAACAAAAAATATAATTAACTATGATGTATTTTTCATAAAACCCACAAAAATTATAATTGACTATGATATATTTTTCATAAACCCATTAAAATATATTAATTTAATGTATATATACTTTATTTAGGCCTTGTATCTAGTGTTATTGATATATTTTTATAATTTATTAAAGTATTTATAATGTTTCATGCATATCTTAATTTTTCTTCAATACACATGCATATCTAAGACATATCCTAATGAATCTCTTAAAATTGTCTTTCCAATACACTTGACATTTCCCATACTTTGAATCATGGTACACACTACACCCGATCTCAGTCAGTGTACATTTCATTTTGACCTTTTATTGATTAACTGTTTAATATTTATGAAGGGACAACCATGTCCTTTGGAAGATATCACCCGACTCAGATATACCATCAAGAACAATAGATCACATAGGGGATACCTTCTCACCCTCCAGCAGCCAAGCTACAGACGTGAAACACCGGCCTCGCTTGTTTTGGAGCAAGTTCAGCCTCAATTCTCTAATTTGGCACATCTATTCCGAATATGCTCTTATCCATTTACGATGATTTTATCACATTCATATCCCAAAACTTCTCCGAAAGCAATCACTCAATCTAAAATGGAAATCTTCATATTCAAACAGGAAAATGATAGATAGCCCCTGAATCTTTCCTGCTTTTGGTAAATCATGTAACTATTTTTTGAAAGAAAAAAGATCTATTATTTGCATCATGAGATGTTACTACTAAAAATTACCATAAATGAATTGGAATAGGGGCACGAGCCACCAGCAGTCAGAAATAAGCTCTTTCAACTGGAGTACGAGGAATGGTGTGAAAATCACTACCCTGAAGAAGAATTCCAGAAACCAAGGTTACAATGACAAGGCTCAGCTACAGTACATATAAATCCCTTCGTGATTTGGTGTTAGCTTTGATTAGTGTCAATCAAACCCATCCATTTCCTCTGCCATTAGAATTCTGTCCTTTTGCATCAGATGATGAGGAACCTGGAACACCATGGCTTGATCTCTTCCTCTTGTGGGTCTTCCATGTAAAGATGTCCCCACTCCAACCATAGTCCCCAATGCCTTCATATTCAGGTTTGTTACACTGTACAGGTCCAGATTTGAGCCTCTTCGGGGTCCGGCTCATGAAATTTTCGCTTGCTCCCTCACTGGTCATAGACTCACCATTTCTTGGCTCTGATAACTTTTGCTCTACCCCGACATGATCACTGGTTGACTCATTGGCATCAGGAGGAAGATGCTCTCTCCTGCTGGTCATGAGCTTGGACAAGTCTTCTCCATTTTCAACAGCTTTCATCCACTGTACGTCACTCAGTGTATCAGCATAAACCACCTCTTTTCTACGTCGTTTCCCTGTAATGCTACCACTGTTGGGTTCAGTATCTTTGGTCTTATCTGCATTATCAGGGACAGAATATGCCCAATCAGGTACCTCATGTTCCTCCATCAATCTTGATCTGTAGTTCTCCTTTTGTCGTCTTTCCTCATCCATCTTCTCAAACAACCAAAATTCTTCTTCCGTTCTAGCTGCAAGACGATTTATCTCTCTCTCACTAGGCACATCTGTCCCTAATGAGTCGGTACCTCTCCGCATGATCTCCTGCAACATCTCTCTTCTGTCCTGAGCTGCACAAACAAAGATCAACTAGGTTTACATGGCCAAGTTTTATAAATAAAAGTTGATAACCATATCCAATTTTCAAGCAGTATAATGTTGAAAGCTGTCAAGTTAAATTTCTTCAATCTCAACGTATAGATACATCCACATTTTTACACTATAACTATTATGGAGTCACTGCTGAAGGATCAAGAGTCATACCTGTGGAAGTTGTATTAAATAATCCAGCCTGGATGACCTTGGCATCAATGCCCATTTTCTGTTTTGCGCGTTCCAATATAACCTCTTCAATTGAACCAACACTAATGAGCACAAAAACCCTAACTTCCTTCTTTTGCCCTATGCGATGTGCTCGATCCTCTGCCTGTTGATCCATTTGGGGATTCCAATCACTATCAAAGATAATGACAGTGTCTGCAGTTTGTAAGTTCAGACCAAGGCCTCCAGCACGTGTGCTTAGAAGAAACATGAAAATTGGAGAATCTGGTGCATTGAACTGCTTTAGTAGTGCCCCTCTTTCTTCTGTCTTTGTTGAGCCATCAAGTCTAAGATACTTAAAATCATGCAGTTGCAGATAAATTTCAAGAATGTCTATGAGGCGTGTCATCTGTGAGAAAAGCAGAACTCTGTGCCCTGCTTTTTGGAGTTTTGGAAGTAGGCGATCAAGCAGTTCGAATTTTCCTGATGCTCTCACAATCTCTTCCTTACGCCACATATTGTATTCTCCAACAAAAAGGTATGGATGATTACAGCACTTCCTTAGTTGCATTGACAGATTCTGTAAACTCTTTGACTTCCCAGATCCTGCATATTGTCTTATTAGTAATATGTTTGATTTTCCTCCCTTCAGCAAGTTAAATCCGATTAAAGGGAGAAAGATGAATATAATAAAAAATTAGATAGCTTAAATTTGACATAAGATACTTCAAGGAAAATAAGAATAATCACATTAAGAACAAAGTTTTTTTGGTAATAAATAAAAAGGAAATTTTATTGAAAAACAGAAGAAAGAGAAAGTACAAGAAAGGTGATAAGAAATCACCCACAAAGAGGATAAGAAAAAACCAATAAGCCAAAAACCCTCCAGGACCCTTGAAGCACAAACAAGAACTTCCCCTTCCCTTATCCATTTAGATCCAACCACTTACTACCAAAATCCACTCTCCTCAAGACCCCAAAAAAACAATGAACCCAGAAGAAACCTTTAAACCACCCTTCCCTAATCTCAACTGATTTCCTCAATCAACATGATGAAGATGATGAACAACAATGAGAATACTACATGATGAAGATGCTCCAAATTTAATTCTAACCTCATTTTGACCTCAAATAATTTTCCAGAACCAGAGAAGGAGGATCTCAATGATCAAGAAAGAAAAAGGAAAAGAAAAATGCCAACCATCTAGTGAAAAGACATAAGTAGGGTGGCCAAAATCTATATTTGGGTGGGAATGAAATGGAAGAGAGAAAGTAAATCTTAAAGTTTGCTTATGCGAATTGGTTTCATTTAAAGGGCAAAAGAGGAAACTAGTTTCTGCTGCACATTTTTAGTAAGGTGCACTGAACTTATTTTTGCTGAAACGTGAATCCTGTTGTGTGTGCGTGGAGGGCAGGGGGTAGCCATTTTCTTTTCCCTCCCAGCAAAGAAATCTAACAAAAAACCTTCATTCATCTTGAAGCAACCATCTCTCTCCTATTCAGAAAGAACTTATTTAGGGTTTGGAAGTTCTTTGAAGATGATAAAGATGCAAGAGATACGGAAATTGCAACAGTTTCAGCTACTGACTGCCTGAAATTTAAAGGACATTGGTAGAGAGAAGCTCTGATGGTGGAAATGGCAAGAACAAGTTAAGAACAGGGAGTCAAGTGAAGATTTATGCAAGATAACTGGGTTTGGATGATCAGTGAATTGCAAAATGCCATTGTTCTACAGTCTGTGTTTGTTTGTGTGCATGTCAAGTTGTTTCAATCTAGAAACCGTTTGCAGTAGATCCCTCAGTGTAACTGTGCTCTGCTTATACATCGCTGCATCCAAACAGTAGAAGTGGAATCCAAGGACTAGCATCCAAACAACAGAAATACATTATCAATGGATTCATATTCTATGGGCTTTGGTATCAGTGGAAGAGGATTCCTCGAGTCAAATTCCATTTACACTTCCACTGGGCGATCCAAAAACATCCAAAGTGTAGGTGCAAACTTATTAGAACTTCGATAAGATTTAAGATCTGTTGCCGAACTCCACAGTATGCTGCCCCTGCAGTACCTTGTGGACCATTGTGTGACCTAGATATCTCTTGAGCTTTACTGTTGAAAAGAAGTTATTGAGAATTGGCAACCCATACTATATTAACACAGACACTTGAAGCACAATCTGATACTACCATTCCAACATGCATCAACTACATGTGCATTTGGTTACTAACATCTTCAAGGCATGATTCAACAGTTAATTTTCAATGGATCATTATCAGCAGAGATTAACAAATTACAATAACCATTGGATGAATGAGGGGTCATCCAGGGGTGCACATCAAGGCAAACTTGTTAGAATATAAATATTACCTTTCCTTCCACACTAAACTCTTCCATTGGATTCCAAGATCAGCCAATTCCACTGCTAGTCTTGTTAGAGAGGGTGTATATTGTTTGTACAGAGAGCCCTACATTTAGCTCATCTTGCTTTCAATTCTTTTTTAATGTGTAACTCAGGGTTGTGTGCATTCTTTTTCATTTTGAACTAGCGTCAGGCCCCTGAATAAATATTTTATCAGAACAAGTGAAAAAAAGTAAAGTTTTTTCTTAATTGTAAATTTTGAAGCTCACATCATATAAGAATTTTAAAGAAAATATAAAAAATAAATTGATGCCAAAAATAATATCTATATAATCTAATGTTGTTGGAGATCAAAACCATTTTAAAAAACAAATTACCTAATTACTTTATGGATATATGGAGCCACCATGGAAGTATCCTACAAATAATTAAAAATAGTTGATCCAAAATAAAAAAATAATAAAACAAAAATGCCAATATCCCTATTATAGCCTATTTTGAGCTAGGGAACATTTTCCTTGAAAAGTTGCTAAATCCCTGACTTTCCCCCCTCTCTCCCCCTCCCATCCCTCCCCACCCTCTCTCCCTCACTCCCCCCAACCCCTCCAACAATATACACTTGATAAAATGTCTTAGTGCATATCATATGTTAAGTTACTTAATTTTGCTTAAATGTAATTTTCAAGACTTTATTAATTACTTTAAAGTCATTAATTGTAATTGTAAAATTATTTGTTTTAAAATTCGAGTAATTAATGTAATTTAAGTATTTAATTAGTTTAATTAAATTAGTAATTAATTAATTTACCATATTTAATCAATTAAATTAAATTAACTAAATTAATTACACTAAATTAATTTGCTTCATTTACCTAATTGAAATATCTAAATTTTTTTTCAAAGTTATAGTAAGGCATACTCTATAATACATTCAACGAAAATTGATGGAACATGAATTTTGCCTTGCAAATATTACAATTGAAATCATATCACTTCTCTTTCTTTCTCTCTCTCAATCTTTGAAACGTCAATTGGCCACACATTTACTCCATTTTATCCTTCCTGATCACAAAAAATCTAACCATCAATTGAAATCATGGATTTTTATTTTATTTTATTTTATTCAAATATAAGCCAAAAAAGATAAAACTCTAAAAATTTATTTATTTTTTAAAACAAAGGCACGGGCCCGAGCCAATGTGTATGTGTTAATCGAGCCAAGCTTACGAGCTTTCGAGCCAAACGTTTTATTGGTCGAGCCCGAGCTCGAATAATTAATCAAGCTTTACCCTAAGGTTCGAACTCGAATCAAACCTAATCGAATTCGAGCCCAAACTATTCGATTAGAGCTCGATTCGATTGTGACCTTAGTTGGGATAGGTTTTATTTTTAGGCCTAGCCCAAGCCTGCAAATTTCTAAGTCAAGCTTGGGCCCAATACTTTAGGCCTAGCCCAAGCCCGACCCAATGGAAGGAGTGGTTGAATTCTTGGAGAGAGAAAGAGAGTGAGGGGAGATAGAATGTTTTAAAATATTAGTTTTCTTTCGTTTCATGGAATTTGATTGAGACGTTAAATAGAGGTAGATGAAAAGGCCAGGCTTGGCCCAAAAATTCTAGGCTTGGTCCTAAGTTTTACGTTTAAACTTGGTTTGGGCTTGGCCCTGCATTAGGCCCATAAAATTTTAGCCAAGCTTTGGCTCAATACTTTAGCCCAAGTGCCCAACTTGAGCTTACATTAGGCTCACAAATTTCCAAGTCAAGCTTGGGGCCAACCAACCCAAGCTCGACCTGGGCTTGAGCCTAGGCAGCTTGTTCAAGGCTTGGGCCTAGGTTGCTTGTCCAAGCATGGCCCTAGGCTTATATTGATTAATTGAAAAAACATATTAAAAAACATTTATTATCTACAAGATTCCATTTTGCAAAAGCTCATGAGGTGTCTATATATATATAATATGTATTTCTATTATTGGTCAAAAAAGAAGAAAGAAGATCCATAGTCTAAGATGTTGATAATTGAGTGCTATAGTGTGCATTCATGAATCTCCTAAGGTAACTGGTAATCTCATATGCATTGTCAGTCTGAAGTCTTGTCCTGTTTTATAGATATCGGTCAAGAAAGAAAGAAGATGGATTCATAAAGTGCACTCACGATGTTTGTCAATAGATCTCCTATAGTAACCTCACAGACATTGTGAATTTGATTAAATCCTTATCTTGAATCATAGACATCATGAAAAAAAAAATGAAGAGTGGGAGAACCATTGGAGGAACCTGATGGCTAGAGCCTTACCCAGAGTCACTTCTGATCACTACCCTATCCAGTTAAGTCCTGAAACACTAGCCTTTGGTCCACGACCATTCAGATTTGAGAATATGTGGTTGACTCACCCGAATTTTGTGCATCTAATTGGGGATTGGTGGAGGGAAGAGGTAAGAGGGGTGAAGTGGAAGGGAGTGAGATTCCACAAGAAGCTAAAAAGGTTGAGATCCAAGATCAAGGATTGGAACAGGGAACACTTTGGAAGAAACTTAAAGAAGGATTTGGAAGAGGTTCTTCTGAGAGAGGAAATTTCCTAGAGGCAAAAGTTAAGACATAGATGGATTAAGGTAGGGGATGGAAATACAAAATTTTTCCATGCGTTGGCTAATGGGAGGAGAAGGAAAAATTTTGTGGCTAAGTTAGAGGTAAATGGGGAGGAAGTCACAAATCAAGATGAGATAGCAAGACTGTTTGTGGATCACTTCAAATCAATCTATAGAAAACCTTTGATTAATAGGCCAACATTGGAGAATTTGGAGTGGACTAGGTTATCTGAAGAACAAGTGTTTTGGTTAGAGAGGGATTTCAGTGAAGAAGAGATCCGACAGGCGATATTTTCAATGGATAGATCCAAAGCACCTGGCCCAGATGGCTTCACAATGGCTTTTTATCAGGACTGTTGGGATGTGGTAAAAGAAGATTTTATCGAGGTGTTTCAGGAGTTTGTAGATACGAAAAGGGTAAGCCCTGGAGCTCATGCCACCTTCTTAGCCCTAATCCCAAAAAAGATAGATGTGAAGGACCGTAAGGAGTACAAGCCGATTAGTCTGGTTACAAGCACCTATAAAATTCTGGCCAAAGTGTTGTCCTTAAGAATTCGAGTAGTACTACCCTCCATCAATAGTCAAGCACAAGGTACTTTTGTGCAGGGAAGGCAAATAACAGATCAGATCCTAATAGAAAATGAGTGTGTGGAGGACATGAGAAAGTCGGGGAATCAAGGTTTTGTATGTAAGTTAGACTTGGAGAAGGCTTATGATTTTGTGGATTGGAGCTTTTTATTAGAGGTCCTTGGGTGTTGTGGTTTTGGAGATAGATGGTGCAACTGGGCAAAGGGTTGTATTAGCTCCTGTCATTACTCAGTCTTGGTGAATGGGGTGGTCAAAGATTTTTTCCCTACCTGTAGAGGCCTTAGACAAGGTGACCCTCTTTCCCCATTTCTTTTCACCTTAGTTGCAGATGTTTTCAGCAGATTAATCTCTAAGGCAGATAGGGAAGAGGAAGTGAGTGGCTGGAAGATATGAAGGAATAACATTAGGGTAACCCACCTACAGTTTGCTGATGATATCATAATTTTTTGTGAAGAGGGTGACAGGCAAAAAGTGAGGAATTTTTTGTGGTCTAGACCGGTTCCACCTAAAGTTATTATTTACTGTTAGGAGGTGTTTTATAGAAAGATTAATACCCTGGACTGTTTGTAGAGGAAAAGACCTTCTTTGTGTTTGTCCCCTAACTGGTGTGTACTTTGCAGGGCTAGTGGTGAGGACTGCTCTCACTTACTTGTATCTTGTTCCTTTTCTAGTGCTATTTGGAGTTGGATTTTCTCTTTGTTTGGGTGCAGGTGGAATCTGTCCACAGATTTAAGTCAGCTATTCGATCCTTCATTTTTTGTGTGGCCTACGAGACAAGGAAAAATAATGTGGAGATGTATTAGAGCAGCCGCCTTGTGGACAATATGGGAAGAAAGGAATGCAAGGGTATTTAAGGAGGAGGAAAGAAGCACTCAAGTTGTTGAGGACTGTATATTAACTAGGGCCATTCATTGGTTGAGAACTATGGGCCTATTTTATACGTTCTCCTTTGATGATTTTTGGAGAAACTGGTTAGCGGTGGCTAACAGCCATACAAGGAAGGACAGGAATTCTGTTGTGTGGATGCCTCCACCTGAAGGATGGGTAAAGCTGAATTTTGATAGAAGCAGCCAAGGAAACCCAGGCCCTTCCGGGATAGGAGGGGTGCTGAGAGATAATGAAAGCAAAATATTAGCATTGTTTTCAGGCCCCATGGGAATAGGAGACTCCAATAGAGCTGAGTTATTAGAGGCAGTACAAGGTATCCAGATTGCAGAACAGTTAGGAGTCCAGCACTTGGTAGTTGAAGGGGACTCTGAGATTGTTGTGGGATGGCTGACAGAACCAGCTTCAGCTACGTGGCGACATAGAGATATGCTAAGGAAAGTCAACTGGATCACAAAAGACATGGATGTTACCTTTCATTGGGTGGGAAGATCAGCAAATGCCTTAGCGGATGGGTTAGCTAAGCAAGGGGCCTCAAGGGAACATTTATTTTGGGCTGCTTTGTAATTTTAGTTCTGGTTAATTTTGGTCAATTCTGCTTTAGTTTGATGTAATATTTGTTAGAAGAGGTAACAACTCGTGCCTCCTCTTGGGTCTACTGTATTGCCTCATATTGCTGTTTTAATAAATTATATTCATTCATAAAAAAAAAATGAGAACAGATGAAACCAGAACCAGAGATTCTTTCTCTATTTTTCTATTCTTTTGCCTAGGGGATAGGGGTTAGTTAGCTAATAAGATGCATATAAGAACTTCCTTGTTGACACAAACAATCATCCACACTTAAAATTGGGAAAAATTATTCATGGCTGAAACCAGGAAGAAAAATAAACTCACCAGTATCAAGACCAACTCTGCCCACATTAGTGACCTGTTGATAATATACTTTCTGCCACGCTGACAGATCACATTTCAGTATGACCTGTATTTTCCCAGGAAGAAACTTTTCCACTTCATCTTTCTTCCTCCTCAGTATGAATGGTCTTATAACCTGGAGATCCCATAACATGTGAGAAATGAGAACTGAAAAGGGTTACACAAAACAGAATTTGGGTAGCTACAAAAACTCACCTGATGCAATCGGCGAATAATCAATAACTCTTCTTCATCTGTAAGAGAAACATCACATCGATCTGCAAAGGGTGCATTAAACCACTCTTCGAAATTCTCCACAGAATTAAAAATGCTTGGTAGGAGGAAATTAAGCAGGGCCCACAGCTCCTGCAGACTATTCTGTATTGGTGTACCAGTTAATAGAAGTCTACGTCTAATGCGATAGCTGCACAAAAAAATAAATGCGATTAGAGATGCTAAGTTCCTTTTCTGTTAGGACAAAATACAACATGGAAATAGCAATAAATTAATTAGAAAGATGATAGAGGAGTAAAAGGAAAAACATAGCAATCTTCTGGACATACAACATTACATATGCTACTTCCAGAAGACTGCAAACTTAAATATGCTATTTACAGAACAATGTTAACTTAAATTTGAGCGTGGCTCAAAAACAGTTCTGTTTTTTGTTGCTGATATTAAAAACAGTTCTGTTTTTCTCTTTTATTTTTTATTGCACAATGATGTAACATAGATGCAGGAGGATTTAAAAAGATGTTACCAAAACCCAGGATTTTATATGTTATACTATCCCAAATGCAAGGACCTATAAGCTTTTAATGCATGTATATACAAAAGAGTAGGAGAATAAACAGCAACAACCAAAGGCTTTACAATGTAAATAAACACATTAGAAGGGTTGAAATCTTCCAAAGCTAATGCCAAGATCATTAATGAACTACGAGCATCTGCACAAATGCAAGAGAAGAAAAACAGCCTTTTGAAATGAAAGGACTGTTCAAAATGTTGCAGAAAATTGATTAAGAATAGCAGAAATCAGGTTTCAAGAAGAGAGGAGAGGAAGAAGAAGATGGCGGCAATAAGGGTTCAGAGAGAGATTTTCGAACATAATCTCCTCTTACACCCCTATTCCTATTTCATTAACTTAATTTTAGTAATTTACAGAGGCCCTAAGTTGAGGCCCATTACAGCAAAGAACATAAAGAAACAAAATAAGACCAACAGTCTATGGCCATTGGGCCCATCTTCTCTATACTCCCCCTGAAGTTGAGCATAGATGTCAATCATGCCAAGCTTGCCTATATCATGCTGAAGTTTAGCCTTGGGGATGCCCTTGGTAAGGAAATCAGCTAGCTGTCTTTCAGAAGTGATGAAAGGTAGACAAACTTCTCCAGAAGCCACTCTTTCTCAAATGAAATGTCTATCAACTTCAATATGTTTGGTTTTGTCATGTTGCACTGAATTGTGAGCAATATTGTGGCAGCCTGATTATCACAGTATAACATCAATGGCTTATCATGCTCCATACCCAGTTCTTCCATCAAGGATCGAAGCCACAACAACTCAGAAACTCCATGAGCCATGGTTCTGTATTCAGCTTCGACTGAAGATCTGGCCACAACTGATTGTTTCTTGCTTCTCCAAGAACAATATTACCTGCCACCAAAGCTACAATACCCGGACATAGATCTTCTGTCATCGACATTTCCAGCCCAATCAGCATCTGTGTAGGCTTCGAGCTTCATATGACCATGCTTAGCAAATAGAATTCTCTTTCTAGGAGAACCCTTCAAATAGCATAGAATTCGTTCTGCTGCTGCCATGTGAGTATCCCTGGGAGCATGCATGAACTGATTAATGCAACTGACAGCATATGCAATGTCTGGCCGAGTCATGCACAGATAGAACAGTTTCCCAAGTAGCCTAGAATACTCCCCTTATCTTTCAACAATATTCCATCTGAGGCAGAGAGTTTATGACTCATATCAATAGGAGTAGCAACTGGTTTAGCACCCATCTTCCCTGTTTCAATGAGCAAGTCAAGTACATACTTTCGTTGAGAGATAAGAATCCCATCCTTAGATCGAGCAACTTCTATGCCAAGAAAACATCTTAATTCCCCCAGATCTTTGATCTCAAACTCTATATGAAGGAAAGATTTAAGATCATTCATCCCTAATACATCATTACCAGTCACAACTATATCATCAACATACACTATCAGATATACTGCCAAAGATCCTCTCCTCTTCACAAAGAGGGTATGATCAGACTAAGTTTGTACATGGCCAAAGTTAACAAGGGCAGCCCTAAACCTTTCAAACCATGCCCTAGGGGACTGTTTAAGTCCATAAAGAGATTTCTTCAGCTTGCAGACTTTCCCTTCCATATCTGTTTCATACATACCTGGAGGCAGAAACATATAAACCTCCTCATGTAACTCTCCATTCAGAAATGCATTCTTTACATCTAGCTGGTAAAGTGGCCAATCTGAGTGTGCAGCCAGAGATAGCAGAACTCTCACAGAAGTCATCTTTGCAACAAGAGCAAAAGTCTCCAGATAGCCAATCCCATATGTCTGTGTATAACCTTTTGCAACCAGCCTAGCTTTGTACCTTTTAATGGTGTCATCAACATGATATTTGTTGGTAAAAACCCACTTACAACCTACTGGTTCCTTCCCTTCAAGCAAATCAACCACTTCCCAAGTGTCATTCTTATGCAGGGTATCAATTTTTGTTCTCATAGCATCCCTCCATTCTAGAATATTAAAAGCTTCTGACACAAACCTGGGTATTGGGTTAGAAGCAACAGAAGAAAGATAGCCAAAATATGAAGGAGAGAGCAAACTATAAGAAAGGTGTTTGGAAATGCAGTGTGCAGTACACTTCCTTTTACCTTTCCTGATAGCAATAGGGACATCAAGGTCTGGGAATGATGGCTCCAAAGGGGTTGTATCAGTACTTGTTGTCTCTTCTGTGACTGGAAGTGCAAGAGGCTCATGTGATGTAGAGGAAACAATCTGCTCACTTCTAGTTCTCTGCCGTTGGTACAGCCTGGGATTAGAAAGAGGACAAGGAGGTAATGGAGGAGGAATAGGAACACTAGAATGAGAATGAGATGATTGATCCTCCCTTGACTCATTTGAAGGAGGAAGAGGCTTAGAAAAAGACTCAACTGGGACAGGAAGGGGGAGAGCAAACAACTGTGACAAATTCACCCCCTTTGGACAATGCCTCTCCTGAGAAGGATAATAAAAAGAAGAAAGCTCATCAAAAGTGACATCCATTGAGACAATACCGAGTTCCAGTCTTTGGATCAAAACAACAATAACCCTTTTGTGTGGGGGAATAACCAAGGAAAATGCACTTGTGGGCTTTTGGTTCAAATTTATGTCTTTGGATACTTGGAATACGTACATAACAAGTGCAGCCAAAGACACGGAGTGGAATAGGAAAAAGGTCCTTGCCCGGATGAAGAAGACTGAAAGGAGACTTAAACCCCAACACCCTAGATGGCATACGATTAATTAGGTAGGTTGCAGTGAAAACAATATCACCCCAAAATCTTGTAGGGACATGTGAGGCAAACAAGATACTTCTTGCAACTTCAACAATATGCCGGTTTTTTCTCTCAGCAACTCCATTCTGTTCTGGGGTCCTAACACAGGAGCTTTGGTGAATAACCTCGAAATCAGTGAGATAACAGGTTAGGTTTTTCTCAAAATATTCTTTTGCATTGTCGGATCTGAAAATTTTAATTCTTGTATCAAATTGGGTTAGAACAAATTCATGGAATTGCCTTACAAGTCTGAGAACTTCATCACGGGACTTCATCAAAAAATATCCAAGTATATCGTGAAAAATCATCAATGAACAGGATAAAATATTTGTAGCCACCCATAGAGGGTAAGTGGTAAGGCCCCCACACATCAGAGTGCACAATATGGAATGGAAAAGATCTTTCATTACTCAAAGGGTAACTGCTTCTATAACGTTTTGACAACTCACAAGACTCACAATGAAGACTTGACAAACTAATTCCCATAAATAGTTTTGGGAATAAATGACTTAATGAAATAAAAGAAAGATGACCCAAACAAAAATGACATAACATGACATGATTGACAGACTCTGAAGATGTAGATCCAAATGCAACTTTCCCAGGTTGTCCATGGCCCTGTCCAGGAGTGTCCAACAGATATATTCCATTCGCCTCATGGCCACTCCCAATCACTTCCTGAGACTCCAGATTCTAAAAAACACAGTAAGAAGGAAAAAAGGTTACATAACAATTCAAAGACTTAGTTAGGCTACTTACAGATAACAAATTTGTATTTAGTTTGGGTACATGAAGAGCAGAAGAAAGTACCAAAGAGTCTGTAGCCTTGATGGTTCCCTTGCCAGAGATAGGAGCAAGAGAGCCATCAGCTAGGGTGATTTTGTCACGGTCAGGAAGCAAATCATAAGAAATAAACAAAGTGGAAAGACTGGTCATATGATCAGAAGCACCAAAATCAATAATCCAAGGGATCCTACGATCACTTGCGATAGTTGCATAGTTAGCAAAAGCCCGTATACCTGAATGAGCAAATGCAGAAGAGGTTGAATTTCCTAGAGGGTTGGAAGAAGAGGCCACACCCTCTAGGTGACTGATCATCCTTCCAAACTTCTCATACTCTGCCTTCATAGCTGCTAACTGCTCACTAGCAATCTTCTCTTCAGTTAGGCATCTGTCACTATCTAAACCAACAGCAATATTGGCACTCCTTGCCTTCATATTATTATATTTCTTTTGAAAACGAAGAGGAAGAAGTTCCGTATGCAATTTCCAACACTTGTCTTGTGTGTGTTTTGGTTTCTTACAGTACTCACAAATAATTTCTTTCTTCCCCGAGCCAACTGGATTTCCTATAATTCCCTTAGGTTTCACCCCCATATTAGCAAAGTGATCATTTAGGCCAGCCCCTTGAACTTGGACTAATCTCCTACTTTCTTCACTACTTACCAAGGCATAGGCTTGAGACAATGAAACACTATCCTTGGATAAGGTATTCTGCTTTGTGATGTCATATTTCGGGATTCAACCTTGTCAAAAACTCAAACACCCTGTTTCTCTAAACAAGTTTCCTGTAGGTCTCAGCATCATTAGCGCTTTCCTAGGCTACAGTTTCCATCAAGTCAATTTCTTGCCATAGAGATTTCAGTATTGAGAAATAAACAGCAAAAGGTTTCTCCCCCTGTCTTAAATTTTTCACATCACTCCTTAGCTTGTATGCTCTGGCTACATTTAATTTCTAGGAATAGGTTTCAGCAACACTGCCCCATATTTCCTTTGCTGAACTCATCCACAAATAGTGTTGACTAATTTGAGGTTGCATTGAGTTCACTAACCATCCGATTATAGTATAGTTTTCTTGCATCCATTTTTCATAGGATGGATCATCTTCCGAGGGAGCCTTCTTGCTCCCAGAGATATAACCTCATTTGCCTCTACTGCAAATATGAATTTTTACTGATTGTGACAATGCCAGATAATTAGTTCCATCTAGCTTGACTATGGTCACAGCCAGTAAAGAGTTAACAGAGGCTCCCGGAACCTGTCCAGATTCAGCAATATGCTTGTTTTCAACTTCTAAAGAGTCCATCTTCTTAAAACACTTCAAAAATAACATCTAATAACTTCAAATAACAATCAATGAAGACAAAAAATATTGTGTTGTGAATCAACCTCTATGCAGCCGTACCTATCAACTGCATCACACCCGGAACCCAGGAGACATAGAAAAAACTCAGCCGCACCTTGTAGATTTCACAGAACACCAAGCAACTTGAATCGATCTTCAAGATGAAGAACAAATCACAAATGAAACTATACACAAGATTGCTAAAGGCTGCTAAAAGAAAAGTAGGCCATGAAGCATAAAGTGAATAAAACCTGACCAAGCTTGATTCAAACCAAAAGTAAGGGAAAAGAAATCTTTATCTATTGGGGTTTGGAAAGCCTATATTATTCAAATATAACATGAAACCCTTACTCTAAGGGGAATATAATTAGGGCTGGCAACAGGTCGGAACCAACTGGAATTGGAATTGACCCAACATGAAATGTTGAGGACCTGGACCCGATAGGGTATGTAATTTTTGGACCCAGAAATGAACCGATTGGTTCTCGGGACAGTCGGGTCTAACCCGACAGACCCGATTATATTAAATTAAAAATAAATATTTATGTTTAATATATTAAATATTCTATATATTATATTATATATGTAGTATATATAACTTATTTATTTACTATATTATACATTATATATATCGGGTCGGCCTAAATTGGTTCAAGACTAGGTGGAACCGCTTCCGAACCGGTAGTAATCGGGACCCTATATCAGGACTCAGAACCGACCCATCGGTTCCAGTTCCCAGAACTAGATCCATCGGGTTGGACCCAACCCATTGACAACCCTAAATATAATGACCCCAAATGCAATCAACCTCGATCACCTCCAAATCCCTTCTAGTCAGAGCTTCACAGAAAAGCTCACTTTAAAATTTTCTTTTAGGGGGCATTCTTTTTTTGGATTTTGAGAGGGGGGAAATTGGTCAATGGGATTTTGGGTTCCCATTGACCAAGAAACCATGTTTTTTTTCAGATTTATGTGGGGACCAGGGAAACTTTATTTTCTTGGGTATCACTTACTTGGGTAAGTGATACCCATCTCCTAGGTGGGTAAATAACTTTCCCATCTGGAGGGAAAGTTGCCAACACTTGAATGGGACAAAAATGCCCCTTTTAATAATGGATTTTTGTGGCTAAAATGGACGTTGCCTTATTTACTTGGGAAATAAAAGAACATGGCTAAATGCACTTACCCGGGTAAATGTTTCCCAAGAAACACTTACCCAGGGAAGTGCATTTACCCGGCTAAGTAACTTACTGAAAAGCGAATGCGGCCTTAGTTTTTTGAAATGATTTCATCCTCTAAACCTATCAAATGAAAATATCTTCTGGTTTCAGGTGAAATTGGCAGCAGAAATCAATTTCTATACACAAAAGAGGTTGTCTAAAAGGTGTATTCTAAATAATACAGTTCCCTTTTGTGGATAAACACCTAAAATTGTCTTCCTATAAAGGTGAGGAAAAAAGCCAAAAGATCAAACTGCACCCAAATTACCGTCTTAGAACCTAACCTTTAAAGTCCTTTCCAACTTTGAACCCAATTAAGGCAACATTATCTCCAAAATCCTTTGGGAAGCCTTTCAATCACATGAAGAACTAACAGGTCTAGAAGACTACCCACACTCGAATTCACAATACTTAGCTGCTATGGCGCTCCCACAAAGACTCATCTCCTCTTTAGGAAATCCCTGTAGTCATATATTTATTTATTTATTTTTGAGAGAAGGTAAAGCATAATCTTATCAATGAAGAAAATGGGAGAAGCTCCCTTTACAGTGAGTGATTGTACAGTATGAGCATTCAAAGAAAATGCAGAAGTATACTAATTACAAAAAAGTGCCTCTGTAGACAGATTAGAAACTTTAGTCCAGATTTTTGCAGTCATGTTTTGGATCACTTCATCAGTTTGTGAGGCTCAGTTTTCAAAGATTCTACAGTTCATCTATATCCAGATGGTCCGTATGGAAGCAGCAGGAATCATGAACAAAATGACCCTCCCTCTCTAGAAAGGCCCTTGGTGTATCAGCTCTCTAAAAATTGAGAAGTTGTCTCAGGGAAGACCCAATTCAGCAGGAGACTGCCAAGAGCATGAGCCTAGATTTGTCTGCTAAAGGGGCAGTGCAGAAAGAGATGATCTACTGTCTCCAATTCCACGTTGCAGAGTGGATAGTTGGTGGAAGAAATAGAGATACCCCTCCTGTTTAGCTTATTCTTAGTTAAGCATTTGCCAAAAGCAATTGCTCAGAACAGAAAAAAGCCACTTTTGATGGCACCTTACGAGCTCAAACAGCCTTTAAGGGAAAGATGGGCGCACTAGAATAGAAGTGGTGGATCATGGACCTAACTAGAATATGCCTTTGCTAGCCTGCTTCCAAATTCTGTTGTCATCAGAGCTGGGATTCAGGTGAAAGGGTTGGAGCTGACTGAAAGCAGACTTGGAATGCTATTAGATTACAGAAAAAATGAGATAAAAACAAGAAGAAAAGGTTCAGTTGGAAGAAAGAAAAAGAGAAGAAAAGAGGGAGAATAAAGAGAGAATGATTTTCAGCTGAGATAGATTCAATCCTGTCTCCTTAGCTGTCAACCTATTGAATATCCTGGATAGCCAAGTTTTTTATGAGTCAGTGGATGATAGACGGGTGTGGGCTCTCAGTCCCTCTGGGTTGTTTGCCTGTAAATCTTTGTTCTCTTCCCTCATGTCCACTTCCCCTTCCCATTCCTTCCCTATTAAAGAAGTTCGGTGTGCCCCTATCTCCCCAGAAGTCAATGCCTTCTGTTGAGGTTTTAGATAGTTTTGTGCAGTTTTTAGTGGTAGTTTTTGATTATTTATTGTTTAGATAGGAAGCAGGGACCACAACACTCTTGTTGGGTCCTTTGCCCCTATCTCCCTAGAAGTCAATGCCTTCTGTTGAGATTTTAGACAGTTTTGTGCAGTTTTCAGTGGTAGTTTTTGATTATTTATTGTTTAGATAGGAAGCAGGGACCACAACACTCTTGTTGGGTCCTTTTTGAGTAGTTATTTTAAGTGTTTTATGCTGTTTTATGTGTTAGCTACCCTATTAGGGCATATTGGTCTTTGTAAAGTGAAGAGGGCGGCCAGAATTATTGCGCTCTCTTTTCCCTCTCAAATCTCCTCTTCTCTTTCTTCTCTCTTTTATTCTTCTTCAAGAAATATTCTTTTTCTTTTACAGATTTTTATTTCAACAGTTTTCTACTCCTGTTGGGAAGTTTATTATGGGATCATCAACACAGGTGATTTGCTGCAAAAGAAAAGACCAAATTGGTGCTTGTTCCCTGATTGGTACATTTTGTGTAAGTTGAATTGTGAAAGTGCTTTCCATCTCTTAATCTCCTGTCCTTTTGCTTGTTATATTTGATAATGGTTTTGCTCTCTTTTTGGTCCCAGGTAAATCCCTCCTGTTAGTTTGGAAAGACTCTTTAGCCCATCCTTTCTGAGAAGCACAAAGAGAATAGGTAGAATCTTGTGGAAGTGTGCAAGGGCAACACATGTGTGGACAATAGAGAAAGAAACAAGGAAGCAATCTTAAAGACTGTTACAATTAGAGTAGCTCACTGGGTGAAGACTTTGAAACTATTCTCAAATTTCTCAGTGAAGACTTTTTGGCTCTGTTTGGTTTGTGGGAAGATTTGGTGGGGATGGGATGGGATGGGATGAGAAAATGTGAAATTTTCACTTTCCATCGTTTGGTTATACATGGGAAAATAATGGGAATATTCCTTTTCCCATGTTTGTTTTGTGGGGAAATAATTGAGAGAAAAATGTTTGCTTTACTTTTTTTGTCAACCAAACCCAAAAATAAAATATTATTATATATTGAAAAAGGTTTGTACATCACCACCCAAAGAAGGGAATACCACAGTTCAGTTCCCTTCCATTCTATGATGATTTTGTGGAACATCTTAATGCTTGCTAGAAGATGTTCAGATGGAGAGCCAACCAAATTTCTCTTGCAAAATGGCAGAAGAAAAACAAATGATGCATTGTTTCCTAATATACATCATAGAGAAGGCATGGTTTATCCTCTTCATGTAAGAAAAAAAGCTTGTCCACAGTGGGAATTGCATCCCAGTAAACTCTCCATAGGAAAATATGGAATCTGAATGGAATTTTTAGCTACCATATAGATTTCCATTGTACCGTGTGATGAAAATGGCTGGGACAGGACTGTATAAAGAACTTGTATGATTTTACTGTGTAAATTTAAGAGCTTGAGTGTTTCCATAGCAACTGATCATGGTGCAAGTGACTAGAAGGAATGATTTTCACTATTTCCTCCATAGTGCCTTGAGGGAAAACAATGAGCAAAGAAGAGTGCTAAACCTAGTTTTGAAACTAGGAATGGAGGTTTGGTGGAACGTGATAAACTTGACTAATTAAATTGAAACAAGGCAAAACACCAAAAATGAAACAGGACAAAACAAATGTGGAGGAATCTTGTACAATACAGACCCACCAACTTACTGAAGAAATTTTTGAAATGAAAGAAGTAGATACAGGTTAAGTCCTTATGTTGTATAGTGTTGGGGATGAGAAGACATATGAAAATCAGCGTATGCATCAATGGAGGAGGGTGGAATTGCTTTGAGACGTTGTAAAAAATAGAAATAAGACAAATCCCTTTTATCATATCTAGGCAAATTGGTTTGAGATGTTGTGAAGCCCTTTTATCATATCTAGGCAAACCCAAATCTGAGATATTGAACTCAAGTTGGTGACAAAAACTTAGACCTGGGTTTTGTTATATTCAGTAAAAATAGCTCAGAAAGGTATTCACGGCTTCATGCATAGAAATGACTGAACGTTGCAGGTCAAAGTGTCACACCAGGGTCACACTGTTTTGGTGTGACAAGCCTCGATAAAACTCGATAAACCTTACCTTAATTTTCTTTCCCACTGGGGTCACACTGTTTTGGCGTGGCCCTGCATCCCACTTTTTGAGAAACTGTGTCCCACAATTTTCCCGTCCCATCCCTGTGCATCTCACAAACTAAACTCGAGAAAATGGAATCTTTAAAGAATATTCCTATTTTCTTATCCCTTTCTTGCAAAATAAACGCAACCTTTTAGAAATTGAGGGTCAATTTCCCATTCTTCCTCTAGGAAACAAAAGGTCTTGGAGGTTTGGTCTCCACCAAGTGGAGGATGGATGAAACTTAACTTTGATGGAGGAGTGATTAGAGATGAGAGTGGGAACATTTGAGGCTTGTTTTCAGGAACTATTGATCAGGAAATTCAGTGAGAGCTGAATTCGTGGTGGCTATTATTGGGGTGCAAAAAGCTAAGGAAATGGGAATCACAAGGCTGATTGTAGAAGGGGATTCAAAAATAGTCATCAGTGGATGAAAAAAGGAGAAGGGTATTATGGCACTTCATAAATGAATTCAGGTGGTTCAAGTTGCTGCCAGACAAATGCAAATTCATTTAAGATGGGTTAGGAGGTCCACTAATGGTTTGGCGGATGGATTAGGTAAACAAGGAGTAAATAGACATCATTTATTTTGGGCTCAATGTTAATAGGGTGGTGGGACTCTTTGTTGTAAAGGGTGTAATTTCTAACTTCTTGTTGTACTCTCCTCTTTTTAAGTTTTAATAAAATTCTTTGAGCTGCTGATAAAAAAAGACTTTAACACCAACAAAACAAGTTTCTAGCTGCTTGATCTCCCAATCAAAGAGGTTTCTTCTGAATTCAGGGAACAAACTCCAGAGTCAAGACTATCCAGATCCAGAAAAACAAGCAGCATATATATCTTCCTTTCCATGTTGAAGGCTATATTAAATAGACTTGGATACAGATCAGCCATGGATCTGTCACCACGGAAACTGTATCCCTGTAATCATTTATGAGGAGGAGCCTCATTCATGATGCCCATTTTCCTAAATACAGGTAACCATGGAAATATCTATTGCTACTTACCAATCAAGTGGGACAGTGTGCACTAAATTAAGTCCACAAAATGTGACAAAGTAGTCATAGGAGAAAAACAGTAAATCTGCAGTTAATGTTAGGTCAGTTCATTGCAATGGGAAATGCTTCTTTTCTTGCAAAATCCTGGTAATTGGCTTGCATAATATCAGGTGGAAGTAAATATGTTGCATGAAGAGCCACAAATGCGTTGTCATTAGTCAAGACTTAACAGTTGAAAACATAGTTGATCTGGTTAATCCACAAATTCATTACCGTCTCTTCTAGTCCATTAATGGATTGGACCATGATTTTGATCTGGTCAATCCAGATATGGATCATAGATAAAAATATGATCACAAGTCTGGGTCAACCTGACTCAGTATGAATAAGTCATTGAAAAGGAAAAAAATAAGGTATGATAATGGACATTTTGTATGGCAATTTAAGGAATAGAATGTGATGACTTATCTCCCTACTATGTTACAGTTGATCAATCCTGTTATCCATGAGACATCTCAAACATTTGAATTTTATCCCTATGGCCTGATCCAGCTGCGGTTCAACCTTTGATGAAATGCATGTATCTGGTTCTAGATGATTCATTATATTTTTTATACACTGGCCAGCTCAATGCTGCATCAACATTGGCTGGATTTTTTCTTCCTGCACTGACAGGTGTCTAATAGGATTATGTTGGCACTGATCAACGAGGTAGAGGGTTGCGAGAAGAAAACTGTTACTGAATAGATAGCAAGTCAATGACCTCTGACCTCCCCATCTTATGACAACCATATCCATTTGTTTTCTTTTTTTTATTCAATTACCAATGCTGATTCTAGCAATCCAGAGTCCTGGGAGGGGTGTGTGGATAGACTTAACCATTTAGTTGTCTTCTTACCTTGTGAGACTTCTTCTATATCGCCATCCTAAACCATCTCTCTTCTACATTTTTGATATTGCCCATGTACAGGGCTTGCAAGCAATTGAGGAAGCAGTTGGGATGTATTTAAAACTTAAATATGTACTGGTTTTCTTGGTAGGGTCTCTGATGATATTTTCCTGCATTTCATCCTAATCTATCCAATTTACAATTCGATGATACTGCAGAAAACCATTCCTGCATTAATATGTCTCCTTACTTCTTAGAACTATAATGTTCTTTCCCAATTAACAGCATTTCATTCTTGTGGATGCACTGTCAAATGGTAAATTATATAACCTAGAAAACTGAAAAAGAAATCACCAGATTAACTGATATTTAAGTGAAGCCATACTGGGTCAATCCTGTTATCTCAAATCTGAGTGGAATCTGAGCCCAGCATAAAGTAATGACTGGTAAGAGTTCTAACAAGGTAATCAATAATGATCGGATCATAGAAATGAAGGAGCATGAATAGATTATGATTGGAATACTTTGTGTATCATGTTGTTAATCAACAAAATTCATGACACTTGAGGTGCAATTTGGGCAGGGGTTGGGTTGAGCATTTGTTAAAATTTGAAGGGGCCTGGACCTGGTACAGTGTAAATTCTTCAAATCAGGTATGGGACTGGCACCCACCTTCTAAGAGACATAGCAGACAATGAAGCATCTACTAGCAGACAATGCAATACACCAGCAAATTAATAAATAAATAAATAAGAAAGGCCTTCAGATTTTGCTTAAGGCATACCCTGACACAAGTGTCCTTGCAAGAGCACATTCATGATTTTTTAATCGATGTCCTTCATCAACGATCATGTAGTACCAGTGAATTTTCTTCAGGAATGCTTTGTCCCGTATGATAAGATCATAATGGGTAATCATTACATTGAACTTCCCCTCTCCTGAATACTCTTCCCTCAAAAGCTTACGTTCATCTAGACGCCCATCATATAGAACAGCCACAATACTGAATCAAACACAAGGCTGTTGAGAAAGTGGAGTGGAAACAAAGTAAACACTAATCAAAACAAAAAGCAAATAAATAAAATAAAACAAAAAAGAGAAGGATATGAAGGACATACCTAGGGGCCCATGTTGAAAATTCATTAACCCAATTTGGTAATACAGCCTTTGGAGCCACAATCAAATGGGGCCCAGTTACACCTTTGTGTTCCATGAGATATGCAACCAATGATATGGTTTGAATTGTCTTCCCTAACCCCATCTCATCAGCTAAAATGCCATTTAAGTTGTTGTTGAACAAAGATAACATCCACTGAAGACCTTCCAATTGGTATGGCCTTAATTCTCCACCTTGCAGTATAGATGGCTGCTCTGTGACCTGTACAGAGTTCAAAAGCTAGTTAGATGTGTAGATACTTGATGTAATGTTGTTCTATGGTCCCTATTGTACCATAGCATTCTTTTTCTTTCTTATCTTTCAGCCCTCCAAGGGCCTCTTTGTAATTATTCCTTTTTTTATCTTTAGCCTTTCAAGGGTCTCTTTGTAAATACTTATAATTAATAAGATATATAGGCTCTTTGAGGGTGGGGGTCGGATATACTGTTTGACACCCCTGAAACTCTTGGTTTTCTCTCAACCTAGAAGATTGACATGGTATCAGAGTGGGCCATATCCTTTAGCTGCTGATTGATTTGAGTTTTGGGGTGATTAGTAGACTGTTTAAGGAGTATTTAGATCACTCTCAAACCCTACTTGAAGTTTTTTAAGTGCTGCTGTGATCAGACGAAGCTGATATCATTTTTCCTGGAAAAGACGCCCAGCAGGTCAGATTTTCTTTTTTTTTTTTTAATCGGCTGATTCAATCAGCCTAGAACTTTGTAGTTGGTGTTGCCCAGGCCTTCTTTATCTGTTCATCATTCTTCTTTGAAGTTTGGATCAGTTTTGATAGGGTTTCAATCCCATCTTGTTGCTAACAGTCCTGAAACTTACCATTTTAGGATTGAGAGTGATACAGCCCTCTTTTTGAGATCTCTGCAGCAGAGTCTCAATTTCCTTTGGTGGAGTATTATTTCAGTATTGTTGTGTGGATGCTATTGATTTTATTTGGGTGATTAATCACCAGTTTCTTGGACTGTTACCCTTTCTTGAAATCTGTTATCGTTTTTTGGGCTTCCAAAATGTCTGAGAAGGCTGATATCATTCCCATAAAGTTTGATGGTACTAACTACAGCATGCCACCTACCCTTTTCTCATGTGTTTGATATCTAACTACACCGTAAAGTTTGATATCTCGTGTTTCTTGTTGCTTAAATAAAAGTCGCACTCTACCCTTTTCTCACACATCTGAGCATGCCAAATCACCATTTGAGATTATTCATAGTGATGTTTGGACTTCATCTGTTATTTCTCGACTTGGATACAAGTACTTTTGTCTTGTTTATTGATGATTGCACTAGGTATACATGGATTTATTTTCTGAGACATAAATCTGAAGTATATCCTACATTTCGGCCTTTTCATACTATGATACGAGTCCGATTTCAGTCTCATATGCATATTCTCCGTTCAGATTCAGGGGGAGAATACACTAATGGAGACTTCTTAACCTACTTGAGAAGTCATGGGATACAAGTTCAACGAAGTTGTCCAGATACACCTCAATAGAATGGAGTGGCAGAGCGCAAGAATGGTCATGTGCTTAGTGTTGTGAGAACCCTACTGCAAGAATCTCATGCACCTTCTTCCTTTTGGGTGGAAGCTGCCAGTACTGCTGTTTTCTTGATTAACTATGTTCCCTCATCAGTTCTAGCTAATATGTCCCCTTTCCAAAAACTATTTGCTCGTTCACCAGACTTATCTAGCCTCCATATTTTTGGGTGTCTGCGCTTTGTTCATCTTCTTCCTTGTGAACGTTCTAAGTTATCTGCGTTATCTACTCAGTCTGTTATGTGTGCCTTTGTGGGATATAGTCCAGACCACAAAGGATTTCTTTGTTATGATCCCTCTACTCGTCATATTCGTGTTTCTTGAAATGTTGTTTTCCTTGAGCATATCTCCTTTTTTTTCTGTTGTTGCAAAGTTATCTTCTCCATTTGTTTTTGTCTTGCAGAATTTTGACTCATAGGATGCTTCTCCTCCTATTGGTGTGAAGGATTTTCTTGTCTTCTCTCGTAGAAGACTGCGTGCTCCTAATCCTAATCCTACACCTCCAACTTCACTTCCTCATGGCCCTAGTGTTTTAAAAGCGCAAGGCGCAAAAAAGGCACAGGGGTCAATTTGCGCCTGAGGCGCAAGGTGCAAAAATACAAAAAAAAATGGTAAAAAATAAAAAAAAATGTCAAAAAATTCAAAAAAAAAGCCAAAAATTTTCAAAAGAAATTAAACATAATATTAATAAAAAATATAAACTTAAATTTCAAAATAATGTTTTAAAAAACCTATTATCTAAACTGTATACTATAGATAGAAATTTGACTGATCAAAAAAAGATTGTCAATTTGTCGGAAATTTGCAAGTCCTCCTTATGATTTTTTTACACACTCTGGCATGTACTTTCCTTTTTCTTGATAATCAATTACATATGCTTGTACTGGACTTAAAAGGAAATATGAAATGTATACTTCATAATATAGTATCATTTTTCTTCCTCACCTCAACACTGAAATATTGAATGCTTAGAAAAAGTAAAATAATTAGTTATCCTTAATCTTGAAGTAGAACTTTGACAACTATACCTTCTTTATCTTTACCATCAGAAGTAAATTTGACTTCTGAGTCTGATAAGAAACTTGATTAAAGAAGTAAAAAAGTGAGAAAGGAAGAAGAAAACAGAAAAATAGAAGGGGATGGAGAAGAAGAAGAAGAGGGTTCGATAATCACCTCTCTCCCCTCACTAATCCTTTTATTAATGTGGGGCATCCAGCTAAGCATAAACTTAAAATAACTTAAAAAGAAGTTAACAGGCCCATTAGCATACATCCCAGTCTCTCTACACTCCCCCTCAAGCTGAGCATAGATGTCAATCACGCCCAACTTGCTTATAGTGTGTTAGCTTCCCTTTTGAAACACTTTTGGTCAAGACATCAGCCAACTACTCTTTTGAAGAAATAAATGGCAAGCAAAACCTCTCCTGAAGCAACTCTTTCCCGTATAAAATGTCTATCAACCTCTATGTGCTTAGTTCTGCCATGTTGAACGGGATTATGTGCAATGTTGATAACAACCTAGTTGTCACAGTAGAGCATCATTGGCTTTTCATAGTCAACACCCAGCTCTTCCAGAAGTGATCTCAACTATAGTAATTCCGACACTCCATGTGTCATTGCCCTGTATTCTGCTTCAACTGAAGATCTGGCTACTACACACTATTTCTTACTCCTCCATGAGACAATGTTCCCTACCACTAAAGCACAATATCCTGAGGTGGATCTCCTATCATCAATACATCTAGCCCAATCAACATTAGTGTATGCTTCCTACTTCATGTGTCCATGTTTGGCAAACAAAATACCTTTCCCTGAAGTGCCTTTCAAATAACACAACTCTTTCTGCAACAGCTAAATGTGTCTCTGGGAGAATGCATAAACTAACTAATAACACTCATTGCATAAGAAATATATGGCCGAGTCATGCAGAATAATAACAACTTCCCAAGCAGCCCTTGAAACACTCCCTTATCAGGCAACAGTTCACCATCAGTGGCAAAGAGCTTATGATTGGAATCTATAGTGGTGGAAGCTAGTTTAGCATCAAGTTTAGTAGTCCCTACAAGGAGGTCAAGAACATACTTGCGTTGAAAAATGAAGATACCATCCTTGGATCTAGCAACTTCAATTCCCAAGAAATATCTAAGATCCCCCAAATCCTTGATTTCAAATTCAGAGTTAAGAAGTCTTTTGAGCTTAATCACTTCTTGGGTGTCATTACCTATGACCACAATGTCATCAACATAAACAATCAGAAAAGTCACTAAAGAGTTACTTATTTTTAGAAACAAAATATGGTCAGATTGGGTTTGTGTGTAACCAAAGGATACAAGAGCAGCTCTGAATCTCTCAAACTAGGCTCGAGGAGACTGTTTAAGACCATAAATAGATTTCTGTAGTTTACACACCTTCCCTTGCATTTCCTTTCCATACAAGAGCAACTCTGAATCTTCATGGAGGTCTCCGTTCAAAAAGGCATTTTTAACATCAAACTGGTGAAGGAGCCAATCAAAAGTAGCAGCTATAGACAACAAAACTTGAGCTGAAGTCATCTTGGCCACAAGAGTAAAGGTCCCAAGGTAGTCAATACCAAACATCTGAGTGTAGCCTTTAGCAACCAATCGAGCCTTAAACCTCTCAATAGTGCCATCAGAATGGTACTTAATGGTGAATACCCATTTACAACCTACAGGTTCGTTCCCTTCAAGCAAATCCACAATATCCCAGGTATGGTTCTTATGCAAAGCATCAAGTTCAGTCATCATAGCATCCCTTCATTCAGGTTTGGACAGGGCTTTTGGTACAGACATGGGAATCACATGGGTAGAAACAGTAGAAGATCAAGATTGTAATCAGTCTTGAATCCTAATAGATTTTAGGTTTACAAAAGTAGAAGAAAAGTGAGAAAGGAGAAGGAAGAGAAGAGAAACAAGAGAACACAAGGAGTTGAAAGGAGGGATAGATTCTAACACATCTGCCGCCGCCACTCTCTTAGCATTTATAGGTTATGTTCAGTACATAATGGAAAGGACAGATCTGCCCTTAGTACTTACATGATAAATAAAGTAAACAAAAATTGAAATAAATAACAACTGAATTAACAAACTGACACTACTATAACTGAAAACAAATAACTACACATGCTGTCCTACGAACACAGTGGGGACCACTGCTGTGGGGCCCACATCAATGTTCTCTACACTCCCCCTCAAGTTGGGAGTAGATATCTACCATTCCCAACTTGGATAGGTCTGTCTCTAACTTCTTCCTTGGTACAGCCTTGGTGAGGATATCCGCGAGCTGCATATTAGATGTGATATACGGAAGACACTTCTTGTGATGTGACCCTCTCTCGCACCAAATGTCGATCAACTTCGATATGTTTAGTTCTGTCATGCTGCACTGGGTTGTGAGCTATATTAATAGCTGCCTGATTATCACAATACAGCATAAGGGCTTTTCATAGTCAATACCCAACTCTTCAAGTAGTGATCTCAGCCATAAGATTTCAGCCACTCCGTTAGCCATTGACCTGTATTCCGCTTCAGCACTGGAGCAGGAAACAACACTCTGCTTCTTACTCCTCCAAGAGACAAGGTTACCTCCCACAAGGGCACAATATCCAGAGGTAGACCTTCTGTCATCAACACTCCCAGCCCAATCGGCATCCATATAGACCTCCACCCTCATGTGATTATTGTTCTTGAGCAGTATACCTCTACCTGGGCATCTCTTCAAGTATGCTAATATTCTCTCTGCCGCAAGAAGATGAGAAGTTCTAGGGGAATGCATATACTGGCTAACAACAATAATTGCATAATTGATATCTGGCCGAGTGAGGTAGAGATATAGGAGCTTTCCAACCAACCGTTGGAACATAACTTTGTCTTCAAGAGGCTCCCTGCCTTCTGCACTAATCTTGTGATTTTGTTCAATGGGTGTATCAACAGGCTTAACACCCAACTTTCCAGTTTCCACCAACAGATCTAAAACGTATTTTCTCAGAGAGATAAAAATCCCCTGCTTGGATCTAGCAACCTCAATACCCAGAAAGTACCGTAGTGCACCAAGATCTTTCACCTCAAACTCTTGATGAAGGAGCTGTTTGAGGGACTCAATCTCATGACTATCATTTCCTATCGCCACAATATCATCAACATATATTGCAAGTAATGTCAGAGAGGACTCCACCCTCTTGATGAATAGTGTATGATCTGACTGGGCCTGTACATAACCAAACTTTCCAAGGGCTAACCTGAACCTATCAAACCATGCTCTAGGTGACTGCTTCAAACCATACAATGCCTTGTTCAGTCGGCAAACCTTCTTCCCTGTCTCTGTATCATAGAATCTAGGAGGCAACTGCATGTAGACCTCTTCTTGTAAGTCTCCATTCAGAAAGGCATTTTTAACATCCATTTGGAACAAGGGCCAAGAATGATTTGCTACAAGGGATAACAGAACTCGGATGGTGGTCATCTTGGCTACTGGGGCAAAGGTCTCCAAGTAGTCTATACCGTAAGTCTGGGTGAACCCCTTTGCGACCAGCCGGGCTTTGTACCTTTCAATAGAGCCATCAGCATTATGCTTCGCAGTGAACACCCATCTACATCCCACCGGTTTCTTTCCTTTTGGTGGGTCAACCAGTGCCCAAGTATTATTCTTCAACAGGGCATCCATTTCGACTTGCATTGCATCTTTCCATTCTGGAACTGATAAGGCTTCTTGCACTGTTCTTGGAATAGGGACATCGACAATGGAAGTGAGATAGGACCGGTAAGAGGGAGATAGGCGATCATAGGATAAGAACTATGAGATGCTGTGAGCTGTAGAAGTGGTGCAATGTCGTTTCCCTTTGCGGATGGCAATAGGGAGATCAAGGTCATCCACAGGAGGGGAAATGGCAACAGTGGAAGGTGTCTCAGTAGGCTCTAGATCTGGAGCCGCAGAAGGAACTAGAGCTGGTCGGGACTGCCGATGACTAGGATCAACCTGCCTGCATCGCCTGTGACAGACTCTCAACTCCTGATCCCTCTGACCACCCTCACCACTACAGCCTTCACCACCCAGCGGAATAGGTAAAGGAACAGCCCCACTCCCACTGCGCTCCCCCTGAGGAAAGAAACTCAAAACAGCCCCACTCTCACTGCTCTCCCCCTGAGGAGAAACCCTAGGATAATAGGGTGTCTCCTCAAAGAAGGTGACATCCATGGAGACAAACCTTTTCCTTGAAACCGGATCATAGCAGCAATAACCCTTTTGAGTTTGTGCATAACCGAGGAAAATGCATTTGGAGAACTTAGGTTCAAACTTGGAATGATGAGGCCCGAGAAGCTGAACGAAACAGGTACAACCCAAGGTTTTAAGGGGAACAATGAACAACTCCTCGTCTGGGTATAGAAGGGAAAAAGGGGTTTTCATATCAAGAACCCGGGAAGGAACCCGATTAATGAGATATACTGTCGTGAGGATAGCATCACCCCAGAAGCGAATAGGTACATTGGAGGTAAACATAATGCTTCTAGCCACCTCCAATATATGCCTATTCTTCCTTTCGGCAACGCCGTTCTGCTGTGGTGTATAAGGGCAATTGCTCTGGTGAATAACTCCATGGCTAAGAAGGTAGGAGGTCAATGGCTTAGCAAAGTATTCCTTTGCATTATCAGATCTAAGGACTTTGATTTTGGCCCCAAACTGAGTGAGAATCATCTGATGGAAGTTTTGGGTCAAAGCAGGAACCTCATCCCGAGAACGCATAAGATAGACCCAAGAAAAGCGGGTATGGTCATCAACAAACAATAGAAAATATCTGTACCCACCCATAGAAGAGATATGATATGGCCCCCAAGCATCAGTATGCACAATATCAAAAGAGGAATTACTCCTTTTATTACTCAAAGAATAAGAGGTTCTACAATGTTTGGCAAACTCACAACTCTCACACCTCAACTTTGACAACTCAACAGACTCAAATAAAGCAGGAAACAGACTCTTCAAAGGCCTAAAAGACAAATGACCTAATCGATTATGCCAAAGCATAACCGGACTCACAAACTGAGAAACAAAAGACTTCTTATCCACTGACTCCTCCCGATGAGAACTCTCTCCAAGCAGATAGATCCCGTTCGTCTCACGGCCAGTCCCAATCACCTTCCTCGTCTCCAAGTCCTAAAAAACACATCGGTCAGGGAAAAAGGTTATTGAACAGTTCATGTGTTTGGTAATACTACTGACTGAAAGCAGGTTAGTATCAAGCTTAGGGACATGCAAGACAGAAGATAAGGAGATAGTATTCGATAGCTTGATGTCACCCTTGCCTGAAATGGGAACAAGAGAGCCATCAGCAATGGATACTCTATCTCGACCAGAGGACAAGTGATAAGAAGTGAACAATGATGGCAAGCTAGTCATATGGTCAGATGCACCTAAATATATTACCCAACAGTGGTCAGTATTACTTGGAGCTGAAGCATGGTAAGCTAAGGCTCAAGTACTTGAATGTGCAAATGCAGATGTGGCAGGAGCTGATGGTGACTGAGATGGCTGAGCTGAACTCCCAACTTCCTTTTTCAACTGTATGAGGGCAGCCCGAACAGCGGCTAAAGTCTCTAGGGATGTGCCTGATGAGGATGCTGAATCAGTGTTCACGGCCACATGAGCATTACCCTTCTTATTTCTTAGTTTTGCTGGGACCAAGTGAGGATGTAGCTTCCAACAAGTGTCTTTTGTGTGCTTGGGTTTCTTGCAATGTTCACATACCAGGTCCCGTTTATCTTCCTTCTTCCGGTCCCTTTCTGGATCACCCCTTGACTTAGGTTTAATAGCTGTTAGGGCGGGGAAAGGGGGCTGAGGCTGCATCATGACTTTCCTCCTGGTCTCTTCACTATGCACCAGGGAGTATGCTTGAGAAAGGGTCACACTATCTCTTGTCAATATTTGTTGTCGCACAATGTCATATTCTGAATTCAAACCAGCCAGAAACTCAAATACCCTATTTGTCTCGACTTGCTTTCTGTGAGTCTGTGCATCTTTGGGACTCTCCCACTCAAGGGTCTCTAGATGGTCAATCTCATGCCACAAGGATTTCAAGGTAGAGAAGTAGATAGAAACTGGCTTCTCTCCTTGTTTAAGGTTGTTCACCTCACACTTCAGTTCATAGGCTCTAGCAACATTAAGGGGTTGGGAATAGGTTTCTTTCACAACATCCCATATCTCTTTGGCTGTCTTTGCCCACAAGTAATTTCGGCTGATATGTGGCTGCATAGAATTACATAGCCATGCCATAACCAAATAGTTCTCTTGAACCCACTTGGTGTATGTTGGGTCCTCCTTGGAAGGTTCTTTCACATCTCCCAAGAGGTAACCCAGTTTTCCCCTTCCTCCAATAGCCATCATGGCTGATTGAGCCCATTCCAAGTAATTTGGCCCATCAAATCTCATAGTTGTAATCTGAAACCCGGTTTCAAATACACTACCATAACTGTTGTTTCCAAAATTACTTTCTCCCTGACCTTTAAACTCCATCTTTGGTTAAGAACCAGTGGTTACAAACTGTTAGAGCCACTACACTAGAAAAACAGAGTAAAATCAATGCAGGTCTGAAATCTGATCTGAAACCAACACGAATCTGATCTGATCCGAAATCTGATCTGATCTGAAACCAACACAAATCTGATCTGAAATTAATCGGCTATCACAGTATATGCAAGAAACCAACTCAAATCTGATCTGAAATCAATCGGCAAGCACAGTACCAGGCAATCTGTCAAGTTTTTATCCTCTAGAAGAGCAATCTGAGATGCTATTTTCTGAAACCACTGCTGTGGGGCCCACTGCTGCGAGAGCAGAATTAGGGTTTCAACTGTAGGTCTGAAATAAGTGCTCATCTGCACTCTCCAAGCAGTCCGTACAAGTGGGACCTGTCGTAGGGTCAATATGAAACCCTAAAACTGATCATCTCTGAGAGAAGGGGGGTTCGGCCCAACAGTCAAACCCTAGAAACAAACTTAAAACAGTTCGGTTTACTGCCTTCCAAGGTTACCTGAACCCTAACCTTTGCTGTTTCTTCCTGATTACCAACTCTCTGCAAGCCGCGACAAGTCCTCAACTGCTGCGAACCTCTCCTGGTAATCTCCAAGAATCAGCCGCCGAATACTTCTTCATAGGCTTCCAGCCCTAGCTAGTCCTCATGTGGTCGGCTGGACTAGACACACATGAGAAGCCCTAGATAGGCTCTAATACCAAGTAGAAGATCAAGACTGTAATCAGTCTTGAATCCTAATAGATTTTAGGTTTACAAAAGTAGAAGAAAAGTGAGAGAAAGGAGAAGGAAGAGAAGAGAAACAGGAGAACACAAGGAGTTGAAAGGAGGGACAGATTCTAACACATCTGCCGCCGCCACTCTCTTAGCATTTATAGGTTATGTTCAGTACATAATGGAAAGGACAGATCTGCCCTTAGTACTTACATGATAAATAAAGTAAACAAAAACTGAAATAAATAACAATTGAATTAACAAACTGACACTACTATAACTGAAAACAAATAACTACACATGCTGTCCTACGAACACAGTGGGGACCACTGCTGTGGGGCCCACATCAGTGTTCTCTACAGAAACAAAGACAAGAAAAGAGTAATAGGTAGGGAATAGAAGGCTATAGAACAGGTGTTTGGAGATACAATGTGTTGTACACTTGCGCTTGCCTTTTCGAAGGGCAATAGGAAGGTCAAAGTATAGAAAGGTAGGTGGGTCAGAGGAGGGCTGACTTGTTACCTTAGTAGTGATGGGAGGTGCAAGAGGCTCTGCAGAAGGTGTGGAAACAACTTGCCCATGCCTGAATCTTTGTTGTTGGTACCACCTTTGGAGCACATTATGTGAAGGAAATGTAGGAGGATGAGCTGGAGAAGGAGGGGGAGCAGGAACATGTGGTGGAGACATAGTGGAAGGGGAGGCATCAGAAGAGGATGACTCAATAGGGGACTCAAAAGGAACTGGAAGAGTAACAATTGGAGAAATAGCAAATGGCTCATCAGATGCTCCCCCTCAGAAGAAATACCAAAGAAAGAAATGGACTCAGCAAATGTGACATCCCTAGAGACAAAGCGGGTGCCACGAGCCAGATCAAAACAACAATATCCCTTTTGTGTGAAGGCATATCCTAAAAAGACACTTATGTGTCGTAGGCTCAAATTTGTGTCTCTGATGATTATGAGCATGTACATAGCAAGTGCACCCAAAGACTCGGAGAGGAAGAGAAAAGAGATCCCCATCAGGAAAGAAAAGGCTAAATGGGGTTTTGAAACCCAGAACCCAAGAAGGCATACGGTTAATCAAGATGGTGGCAGTAAGGACAACATCCACCCAAAATTTAATAGGAACATGAAATGTAAAATGGAGGCAATAAGCAATCTCAACCACATGGCGGTTCTTCCTTTCCGCCACTCCATTCTGTTGTGGAGCGTAGGAACAAGAACTCTGATTAATAACCCCAAAGGTCTCAAAGTAGGATGAAAGGTTCTTTTCAAAATATTTTCCTCGGCATTATCAAATCGGAATAATATTTTGATCCGTATATTAAACTGGATAAGGATAAGCTCATGAAAATTTCTCACAATAGTTGGTACTTCATCCCGGGATCTCATGAGATAAATCCAAGTATAGCAAGAATAATCATCAATAAAGAGGATAAAATATCTGTAACCCCCCATAGTAGGCAAATGATATGGTCCCCACACATCAGAGTGAACAATATGAAAAGGAAAATGGATCTTTTATTGCTTACTGAATAAGATTGTCTACACTGCTTATCAAGTTCACAAGACTCACAATGAAGACTTGATAAATACATTCCCTTAAACATATCGGGAAACAAATGACTCAAGGCTGAAAAAGGTAAATGACCAAACTGCAAATGACATAACATGACTCTATCAATAGACTCTGACACAACAGACTCCAAAGCTACTCCATTAGGTGGTCCAAGACTCCTATCAGGTGTGTCCAACAAGCATATTCCATTCGTCTCATGGTCACTTCCAATCGTCCTTCGAGATTTTAAGTCCTAAAAAACACAATGGGTAGGAAAAAAAGGTTATGCTATAGTTCATGAATTTAGTCATGCTACTAATAGATAAAAGATTGGTATTAAGCTTGGGGACATGAAGAACAGAGGATAAGACAAGTGTGTCAGAGGCCTTGATATCTCCTTTGCCAGAGATGGAAGCAAGAAAGCCATCAATAAGAGATATCTTCTCTCTACCAGAGAGGAGCTGATAGGAACAAAAGAGGTTAGCCAAACTGATCATATGGTTTAATGCACCAGAATCGTAATCCAAGGGATTTTATGATTACCTAAAACAAAAGCATGATTTGCAAAAGCACGAGTATGAGTGAGCAAATGCAGATGATGAAGTGCCACTAGAAGGGTAGGATGCTGTTACAATGGTTTCCAAGTGATTCAGTAACCTCTCATACTTCTCAAACTCTGCCTTTATGGCTGCCAGTTGCTCCATAGCTGACTTTTCTTCACTCTCCTTGTTCCCTCTTTCAGGTATTGTGGCAACATTAGCATTCTTAGGCTTTCCTATCTAACCATTCTTCTTAAAATTGTTGTTATTGTTATTATTCCAAAACCTGTCTGGGAGAAGATCAGGATGGAGTTTCCAACAAGTGTACTTAGTATGCCTTGGTTTCTTGCAATACTCACATATCACTTCTTTCTTCTTAGTCGGACCTTTCGGCTTTATTTCAGCATGTGCAAAATGTTCTCTGTAGGTGGACTTTGTAACTGCACCTGTCTCCTACTCCCTTCACTGCTTACCATAACATATGCCTGAGCAAGAGTGATCTCATCCTTCGCCAGAATACTCTGTCTAATAATGTTGAACTCAGGGTTGAGCCTTGTAAGAACTCCACCAATTTCCTAAAAGTCTCTGCATCATTAGTACTCTCCCAAACAACTGTCTCCATAACATCAATTTCCTACCATAGTGATTTCAGCATGGAATAGTAGATCGCTACACTCCTCCCCCTGTCTCAGATTTTCACATCACTTTTCAGCTTATAGACTCTTGCCACATTCAACTTTTGTGAATGTTTCTGTAACATTGTCCTAAATTTCCTTAGCCGAAGACATCCAGAGATAATGTTGACTTATATGGGACTGCATAGAGTTAACCAACTATCCAATAACAGTGTAGTTCTCCTGCATCCTTTTCTCATATGCAGGGCTTGTCTCTACGGGTTTCACCTTACTGTCTGTGAGATATCCCAATTTACCTATACTACAGACATGAATCCGTATAGGTTGTGCCCAAGGTAGATAATTGGTGTTGTCTAGCTTGATTGTGGTTGAAGATGATCAAGACTGCTATCAGTCTTGGACACTAAGGAATTTCAGGTTCGAACATAAGAGAAAGTGAAGAAGGAAGAGGAGAAAGATTAGTGAGAGAGCAGTAGAACACAGGTTTGAAAGGAAGGACAGATTCTAAATGATCTGCCGCCGCCACTTCAATTTAATATTTATATGTTATGCTAGTTACATGAAAGGACATATTTGCCCTTGGTGTTTACATCATAACACTTAACAATATAAAAAACCTGAAAAGTAAATAACAGAACTAGAATAACAGAATAACATAACAGATAGACTAGGTATATTCTACCCTACGGACAGAGTGGCCCCACAGTTTCTCTACACTCCCCCTCAAGTTGGGAGTAAATGTTTATCATTCCCAACTTGGATAGATCCGCTTCTAGCTTCTTTCTTGATACAGCTTTAGTGAGGATATCTGCTAGTTGCATACTGGATGTGATGTAAGGGAGGCATATTTCTTGAGATGAGACCCTCTCTCGTACAAAATGTCGGTCAACTTCAATGTGTTTGGTTCTGTCATGCTGCACTGGATTATGTGCTATATTAATGGCTGCTTGATTATCACAATACAACATCAGAGGCTTCTCATACTCAATACCCAACTCCTCAAGTAGAGATCTTAGCCATAGGATTTCAGCCACTCCGTTGGCCATGGACCTGTATTCTGCTTCAGCACTAGACCGGGAGACAACACTTTGTTTCTTACTTCTCCAGGAGACAATGTTTCCTCCCACAAGGGCACAATATCCTGAGGTAGACCGTCTGTCATCAACACTTCCAGCCCAATCGGCATTTGTATAGACCTCCACCTTCATGTGGTTATTGTTCTTGAACAGTATACCCCTACCCGGGCATCTCTTCAAGTAGGCTAAAATTCTTTCTGCCGCAAGAAGATGTGTGGTTCTAGGAGAATGCATGTATTGGCTGACAACACTAACAGCATAAGTAATATCCGACCGAGTGAGGCAGAGATATAGGAGATTTCCTACCAATTGCTGGAACATAACTTTGTCTTCAAGCAGCTCCCCACTCTCTGCACTAATCTTGTGGTTCTGTTCAATGGGTGTATCTGCAGGTTTGACACCCAGCTTTCCAGTTTCAGCCAACAAATCTAAAACATATTTCCTCTGAGAGACAAAGATCCCCTGTTTAGATCTAACAACCTCAATGCCCAAAAAATACCGTAGTGTACCCAGATCTTTCACCTCAAACTCTTGATGAAAGAGCTGTTTGAGGGACTCAATCTCATGGTTGTCATTTCCTGTCACCACAATATCATCAACATATACTGCAAGTAGTGTCACTGAAGACTCCACCCTCTTGATGAACAGTGTATGATTTGACTGGGCCTGTACATAACCGAAGTTTCCAAGAGCTAGTCTGAATCTGTCGAACCAAGCTCTAGGTGACTGCTTCAAACCATACAATGCCTTATTGAGCCGGCAGACCTTCTTACCTGTCTCTGTATCATAGTATCTAGGAGGCAACTGCATGTAAACCTCTTCCTGCAAGTCCCCATTCAGGAAGGCATTTTTAACATCCATTTGGTACAAAGGCCAAGTGTGGCTTGCTGCAAGAGATAATAGAACCCGAATGGTGGTCATCTTGGCTACCGGGGCAAATGTCTCCAAGTAATCTATACCATAAGTCTAAGTGAACCCTTTTGCAACTAGCCGAACTTTGTACCTCTCAATGGATCCATCCGCATTGTGCTTTACAGTAAATACCCATCTGCATCCAACTGGTTTCTTTCCTTTGGGCAAGTCAACTAGCTCCCAGGTATTATTTTTCAACAGGGCATCCATTTCAACTTGCATTGCACCTCTCCACTCCGGGACTGATAAGGCCTCTTGTACTGTTCTTGGAATAGGGACATTGGAAATGGAACTAAGGTAGGACCTGTAGGTAGGAGATAGGCGATCATAGGATAAAAAATGGGAAATACAGTGGGCTGTAGATGTGGTACAATGTCGTTTCCCTTTACGGACTGCAATCGGAAGATCAAGGTCATCTGTAGGAGGTGAAATGGCAACAATAGAAGAAGTCTCTGTGGGTCTTGGGACTGTAATGTCTGGACCTGGAGCCGTAGATGAGATTGGAGCTGGCCTGGACTGCTGATGATCGGGATCAACCTGCCTGCACTGCCTGTGATAGACCCTCAACTCCTGATCCCTCTGACCACCCTCACCATTGCAGCTCCCCCTCAACTCCTGATCCCTCTGGCCACCCTCACCATTACAGCTCCCATCACCCAATGGAATAGGTAAAGGAACTACCCCACTCTCACTGCTCTCCCCCTGAGGAGAAACCCGAGGATAATAGGGTGTCTCCTCAAAGAAAGTGACATCCATGGAGACGAACTTCCTCCCTGTGACAGGATCATAGCAGCAATACCCCTTTTGAGTTTGTGCATAACCAAGGAAAATGCATTTGGAGGCCTTGGGTTCAAACTTGGAGTGATGGGGTCCGAGAAGCTGAACAAAGCAGGCACAACCGAATGTTTTAAGGGGAATAGAAAACAACTCCTCATGTGGGTATAGAAGGGAAAAAGGAGATCACAAATCAAGAACCCGGGAAGGAATCCGATTAATAAGATATACCGCCGTGAGGATAGCATCACCCCAAAAGCGAATAGGGACATTGGAGGTAAACATAAGACTTCTAGCCACCTCCAAGATGTGCCTATTCTTCCTTTCTGCAACCCCATTCTGCTGAGGTGTATGAGGGCAAGAGCTCTGATGGATAACCCCATGAGTAAGAAGGTAAGATGCCAATGACTTAGCAAAGTATTCCTTTGCATTATCAGATCTAAGAACTTTAATCTTGACATCAAACTGGGTTAGGATCATTTGGTGAAAGTTTTGGGTCAGAGCGGGAACCTCATCTCGTGAACGCATAAGATAAACCCAAGAAAACCGGGTATAGTCATCAACAAATAACAAAAAATATCTGTACCCACCCATAGAAGGAATGTGATATGGCCCCCAAACATCCGTATGCACAAGATCAAAAGGACGATTATCCTTTTATTACTCAATGAATAAGAGTTTCTACAATGTTTAGCAAACTCACAGCTTTCACATTGCAACTAGGACAACTCAACAGACTCAAACAAAGTAGGAAACAGACTCTTTAAGGACCGAAAAGACAGATGACCCAATCGGTTATGCCAAAGCATAACCGAACTCACACTCTGGGAAACAAGTGACCTCTTACCCACTGACTCTTCCCGACGAGAACTCTCCCCGAGCGGATAGATCCCATTCGTCTCACGGCCAGTCCCAATCACCTTCTTCGTCTCCAGGTCCTGAAAAACACACTGGTCAGGGAAGAAAGTTACTGAGCAGTTCATGTGTTTGGTAATACTACTGACTGAAAGGAGGTTAGTATCAAGCTTAGGAACATGTAAGACAGAAGACAAAGAGATCGTATCTGATAACTTAATGTCTCCCTTCCCAGAAATAGGAACCGGGGAGCCATCAGCAATAGATACTTTATCCCTACCAGATGACAAATGGTAAGAGGTAAACAGTGAAGGCAAGCTAGTCATGTGGTCGAATGCACCTGAATCTATTACCCAACAAGGTTCAGTAGTACCTGGAGCTGAGGCATGGTAGGCTGAAGCTAGAGTACCTGAATTTACGGTTGTAATCTGACCACCCATCTCAGAAACACTGCCATAACTGATGCCTCCAAAGCTGCCTTCTGCCTGATTTTTAAACTCCATCTCGGTCAAGTCTTAAAACAACACTTTGACTACCAATCACAACCAAAAACAGTATAGGCCTGATCTGTATTCAGTGTATGTGCACAAAACTGGGATAACTCTGATCTGAAATCAACTAACAAACACAACAATGGCTGTCCATAGAGCTCTCACCCCTTTAAGAGAGTTCGAAAACCCCAAAAAACTCTGAAAAACAGCTTAGAAGAAGGTCTGATTTTCCTTTGCAGAATTAGGGTTTTAATCAGTCCTTAAAGTGATCAATTCAGTTGCACAATCTAATCAGTACTGTATAGATAGACTTGCAGTAGGGTTAATATGAAACCCTAGAATCTGATCAATGCTAACAATAAACTTGAGGACAACTCTAGATAGATCACAAGATTCAGTCCAGCACTAGGGCTTGCCGCAAGATCACTTTCAAACTCTAGTGCAGAAAGAAACAAGGTTGAGACAGTTCGGTGTAAAACAGTAGGGTTTTAATCACAGCAGAACAGTAGGGTTTGCTGTAAAACCCTAGTGAATCAAAGAGATGAAAAACCTAGAACGGTTCAACCTTCCTCTCCAGATAGGTCCAACCTATCTTTTCTTAAAAAAGTAGATGACTTACAAGAAAAGAATTGTTCGCTGCCTTCTAGGGTTACCCGAACCCTAGTCTTCTCTGATCCTTCCTAACCACCAATACTCTGCAACCATAACAAAACTTCCAACAGCTGCTAGCACTTCTGGCGATCTCCAAGAATCAGTCTGCGAACTCCACCTTTTCAGCTTCTAGTCTTAGGAGATTCTCATGTGGTCGGCTGGTATTAGACTCACATAAGAAACCCTAACTTGGCTCTGATACCATGAAGATGATCAAGACTGCTATCAGTCTTGGACACTAAGGAATTTCAGGTTCGAACAGAAGAGAAAGTGAAGAAGGAAGAGGAGAAAGATTAGTGAGAGAGCAATAGAACACAAGTTTGAAAGGAAGGACAGATTCTGAATGATCTGCCGCCACCACTTCAATTTAATATTTATATGTCATGCTAGTTACATGAAAGGACATATTTGCCCTTGGTGTTTACATCATAACACTTAACAATATAAAAAACCTGAAAAGTAAATAACAGAACTAGAATAACAGAATAACATAACAGATAGACTAGGTATATTCTACCCTACGGACAGAGTGGCCCCACATCAGTTTCTCTACAGTGGTCACTTCAGTCAAAAAGGAATCTACCGGGCCAACCCCGGATACCAGCATCTACTTTGATTCACTTTTGGAATGCTCCATTAATCAAACGAAAATAAAAAAATCAGTTCTTCAATCTATATAAATTTAACTAGGGGTGAGCAAAAAAAACCGAAAAACCGAACCGACTGAAAAAACCAACTGAAACTGAACCAAAAAATTGGTTAACCGAACCGACCGGTTCGGTGTTTTTAAAAAACCTAAGGTACCAGTTCGGTTTCAGTTAACCAATATAGAAAACCGGCGATTAACCGAACTGACCGGTATACATATATTTCTATATATTTTATATATATTTATGTATATTATATATATTTTATATATTATAAATTAATAAATATGCATTATATATATAAATATATATATTTATACTATATAATATATTATTTATTGTTTAAAATATAATAGTTTATTTATATTTATAATTTCTTATTATATGTTTATATATATTTTTATAATTTATATTGTAAAAAATAAAAAACCGAAAAAACCGATGAATCGAACCAGCGGTTAACCGATAAGTTTTGGTTTGTTTCGGTTATCGATTTTCCAAAAACCTGTACTACTGGTTCGGTTACAAAAAGTGCCCCACGGTTACAGTACCTAGAAACTTGAAAACTAGGGTTTCATTGCACCCGGTTGTCGGAGAGGAAGAAAGAAGAGGTAGTCGCTCCTACCAGAGCTTCCAAACCACCTACAAGTCTCAACCACACACTTCTAGAGATCAAATTACACCTCCCAAGTCCTAAGCGCCACACCCAAATCTTCTCCTTGACCTGTAACTTAAAAGCTCTCTAGTCGGCTAGGGTTTTGGGCAGAAAATTACAGCTCCACTTCTTGGCAGTTTTCGACCAGATTCTAACTCTCCAAACCCTCTACCAACTAGGCAAAAATATTCTCTAATCTATCAGGAACTTATCTCTCCATACACACTCCTAATCGAAGGGTGTATGGGAAAAGAGAAAAGAAAAAAGAGGGAAAATCTGCTTTGATACCAAGTAAATCTGACTTCTAAATCTAATAAGAAACTTGATTAAAGAAGTAAAAAAGTGAGAAAGGAAGAGGAAAACAGCAGAATAGAAGAAGAGGGTTCGATAATCACCTCTCTCCCCTCACTAATCCTTTTATTAATCTTCACTAATGTGGTTAATTACAAATCAGCCCTTAAGTGGGGCGTCCAGCTAAGCATAAACTTAAAATAACTTAAAAAGAATTTAACATGCACATAAGACAGGTCCATTAGCATACAAAATAAATAACCTACTACTGAAACATAAAATAGACACTAGGGCCCATTCGGCCCAGTCTCTCTACACCATCCTTTACTCTTCTTACCTTTCACCAGTTAACTTTTTATAGATATTTTCTTTATAAACTTATAATTCATGTGGCTGCTATAACATCCTCTGCAAAATGAAGTCTATTTTCAAACTGTCACCACAAAAGTGCAAACTGCAGGAGCCAAGAATCCCCACCTCAATGCTATATGTTAACTTAGTCTCAAGTAATTAAGCACTTTGGAGGAGGTTATTCTCACACCTACAAAATTTGTTTTTATAAGGTAGTCCAGTTCATTTGTCAGTATTTAGTATTAAATATAGAAACTCAAATTGAGCATGCTTTAGAAACATTAGAAGGGCAATATATCAGGGACTTGTTAAGATAAGAAAAAGAAAAACTAGCAAGGAATTAGTAGTATGTACATATATGCAGGGGACTACAAATTCTGTAATGGGACCAAGACCAACCTTTGATATCCTCTATGATGAAAATCAGCTGACCAAATATCTTTAAACATACAAAAAGGACAAATGATGTGTCCAATCACCATATCCTTTTTGAGCATGATGTTCATGATGTTGTTTTTATGGTCTATCCAACAGGCAAGAAGAACTCTTCTAAACAAAAAGATTCACCAAACACTCGGTTGATTAAATACTGTAATCATTATGAACAGTTTAATTCCACATGGGTCTTTAAGATTGAATGTTTAATTTTAACAATGTCCCACTAATTAAGATGCAAGTGAGATATAACACTACATATGGATAACTAATAAAGAAACTACATACGGATAAACTCCACAAGAGCATAAAAATTATCATATCTTGTAAAAAGAACAAAGCAGGCAGATGATTGAGGTTTTGCATCTTACCTTTTCCTGAATTGAATGAACGACAGAATTATATTGCCGCTGACCTTCAAGTAAATCACCTGTCTTAACATGATTACCAGAATCTAAATCAACAAATTCTATGTCTTCATCAGGAAGCAAATCCCTAGGGGTTTCACTTTTAGAAGCAGATGACTGGGAAGCATCATCATCTTCTGAGCCTTTCAAAGGTTCAATTCCACCAAGATGCTCTGCATCCTTTTGCTTTTTAACCGCAGCTCCCAGACGCACAAGAAGCTCATTGGTTTTTCCAAGAAGCATTGTTAACCGTTCATTCTTACTCTCTTCTACCATCTTCATGTATGCTTCTTGGTCATCAGCTTTTAGTGCTTGAATCCTCAATTTTTCTGCTCGTGTAGCACGTTGCCGTTTCCTTCCATGCCATGCCTGTTAACATATGAGAGGGCCCACAGTGAATCCCTTTACAAGATAACAATAAAGAATAATACTTACAGGGGATGAGCAAGAGGGGAAGGACCTTTTTGAGCACAATCCCTCTGGTTAGGTGGTTTGAAACAGTAGAAATTTTAATGACAAGGGTAAATCTGTGACTTAAGTGGTTAGGTGGGCCATAGAAACCTTTCATTCTTGCCTTGCAGCCCATGTGCTGTTTAGAGGCATCTCCCACCATTCTCATTTTGAGTATTCAATATTGTTTGCTTGAGATCTATCGTAGAGTTTGTCGAGTAGCTTTTTGGAACTTCACATATTCTTTTCTATAATTATCTTGTACATCCTTTCATTATCATGTATAGTTCTCTTGCTCTACATGGAGAATACTTGTACATGGTTATAGTTAAGTATCAATGAAACTACTTAACTCTCCCTCTCTCTTTCTCAAAAGAAAAAAAAAAAGACCACTCATATAGAACCACAATAAATGCTATTTTGTTCTCAATTTTTTTCATGAAACTCACAATATCATACACCATCAGTGTTAAAAGTGTCAGCAAGTCATCAACCAACTAGTCAGTTGAGGACTGGACTAACTGTACCACTAACTAGTTGGTCAATACTCATGATGCAATCATCTAGGATGACTAATCATCAACTAGTCAATTAACAACAAAGTTATTTTAAAGCTTTATTTGTTTGCTTGTATTTCAAATTATTTGAAATAATATTGAGTATGTTTGTATTTTGTTATATTCATGCCATTGTCTTAAATATTTGTGATGGAGCACGATTGGATGATGACATATAAAATAGAAAAAAAAAACATAAAATAAAAGAAGAGAATGCAGGAGTACTTTTAAGTTTTCTTTCAATCAGTGCTGTGTTGGTGCAGAGTTGCACAAACAAAGCGCACACTGATTAGTCAAGGTTGCACTCCTTTGGAAAACAAAGGTTGTAATTCCCTTTCCTAGCCTATCCAATTTGACCTTTTATTTTTTATGTTTGCAAAATGAAGACAATAAAATAAATGTTCAAGGTCATTCTTTTATTGCATGTTGTAGTCTATATTGACTTATTTATGAGATTACATCAATATCTTAAATTCAGAACATATCCTTTTTCATCAACTAGTCAGTGGCACTGACTAGTCATCAATTGACTAGAGAGACCAAAACAACTAGTCACTATATGTAATGTAGGGATGTCAACAGGTTGGGTTCAGTATGGGTCCCAAACTGAACCTTATCCAACTTATTGGGACAGGAATACAAAATTTGACCTACCCCACCACCATGAAAATTACAATTGTTTTTAGCAAAGGCTATATTTACAATTTTTTCAATGTTACTATGTCAATGGAAGTACAGACTGTTACTGGAGTGCTCCCGGGCAATGTTGATGCCTCTAGTGGTATGATAACCATTGTGAAATTTAATGGAACCTCTCAATCAGTCAAGCTTACTATTGGAGGTAGGGTAAGCCAGGATTCATTACTAGTAAGGAGGGGAAGCTGAAACCTGATGACCCCAAATTTGCCAAATGGGAACAAGATAATTCTTTAGTTATGTCATAGATGGTGTGTTCGATGCAGCCACATGTTGCCCATAACTACATGTTCTTCTCCACTGCCAAGGATATTTGGGATTGTGTTACAGCCACATACTCTCAGGCAAAAAATACAGCCCAAGTCTAACTCTAAAGATAAGCCTATAATATGCATTAGGGGGAGAGGACTATAGCCATGTACTTCTCTTCCTTGCAGTCTCTATAAGAAGAAATGGACCATCTGGAGGCCTTGGAATGGAAACCTTGAGGATGGTGAACAATACCAGAAGTATGTTGAGAAGAATTAAGTGTTTGACTTCTTAGTTGGATTGAATGCTGAGTATGATTTTACTCAACAACATATCTTGAGTGCAAATATTGTTTCTCTTGCTACTACATTCCTTGGTACAGGGAGAGGAGATTAGAAGGGTTGCCATGATGCAGACTTCAATGGTGGACCATTCTATTTATATGTCTTCCAAACCCAAGTAGAGTATAAGTAGAAATGGTGTTAATGTAAAACCTGATGAAGTGGTATGTGAATATTGAAAGAAGCCAAAGCAGACCAAGCATAGGTGTTGGAAACTAAATCCGCATTTGAAGCTTGAAAGGTTTAAAACAACAAAGAAGTGAAATGTGTTCACCTTGCTACTATTGGAGTGGATTGTCCTCCTAATGTACAAGCTCCTACACATTATCCCTCTAATGTGATGGAGAAGCTCAGGATCCTACTGACTCAACTTGAGAAGCCTAAGTCCTCTACCTTTACTGGTTCTAGTAATCCTTCCAATGCTTTTGCAAATACAAGTACTGCACTTGCTTGCCAATCTTCTTCTGCTAGCTCCTAGATTGTGAACTCCAGAACTAGGGCACATATGACTGGTATGATGTCCCACTTCACTTGCTATAAATTGGCTCCAGGGGGGGGGGGGGGGGCAAAATCACTGTAGTTGATGGATCTCATACTCCAATTTCTGGTATGGGTGAAGTTAAGCTTACTCGTGATCTTTCTCTGAGCTTTGTTCTCCATGTTCCTTAGTTATACAAAAACCTTTTATCTCTTAGTTCTCTTACAAATCTCATAACTGTACATCAGGGAGTTTCTTCACATATGCAGTTGAAGCATCAGTGTATCTCATTAATAGACTTCCTTCACGGACCCTTTGTCTTCAATCTCTTCATCAACTTCTTTTCCTTAAAGATCCCATTTTTCGTCTACCTCTCAGAGTTTTTGGTTGTAACTACTTTGTTTATGACATGAGTCCTTCTCATTTCAAACTTGATCCTAAATCTATCAAGTGCAATTTTTTGGGTTACTATTCGGTCCAAAAGAGGTACAAGTGCTTTGATCCCCATTCTGTCCGCCGGTATGTATCTAAGGGTGTTATATTTCTTGAGTCCACTCCATATTTCCAGCCCACTTGTCCTTCTCTTCAGAGGGAGAGTGTCAATGAAGATAGGACTCCCTTTTGTTTTCCTGTTCCTATCTCTATGGACATTCCTGGTCCATTTTCCTTCCTTCCCATTTGTAGTAACAATATTCCTACTCCTCCTCCCGTTCCTTAGTAGTGCTCCTGGTAGTAGTGGTTCGTAAGACGCAAAAATAAGGTTACTCCTGAGTCTAAATGTCCACAACAATCTAATCACCCGCCTCTAGGTAATTTTGAAAGCAACCCTGAAGTTCCTATTCCTACTATTATTGAGCCTAATATTTCACAATCTAACATTAATCTTCCCATTGCAGTTTGAAAAGGAAAAAGAAAATGCACTACCTATCCCATCACTAACTATGTATCTTATGATGCTCTTTCACCTTCCTATTGTGCCTATATTTCTGCTATTTCCTCTATTTTTGTTCCTCATAATTTGTCAAATGTAGTGCAATCCCCTCAGTGGAAGGATGCTATGAACCAAGAGATGGAGGCCCTTATAAAGAACCACACCTGGGAGATCATTCCTCTTCCTGAGGATAATGTCCTAGTGGGTTGCAAGTGGGTGTATACTATTAAACATCGGGTTAATGAATCAATTGAAAGATACAAAGCTAGGTTGGTAGCAAAAGGGCATACCCAAACTTATGAGATTGACTATCATGAGACATTTGCTCCTATAGCTGAAATGAACTCTATCCGAGTCATTATGTTTTTTGTTGCTTATTATTCATGGTCATTATACCAAATGGAGGTAAAGAATGCCTTCTTGAATGAAGACCTTCAAGAGGAAGGTTTGTCGTCTAAAAAAATCTCTTTATGGGCTTAAGTAGTCTCCTAGAGCTTGGTTTGATAGATCCAAAAAAGCTGTTCTCAAAATCGGGTTCACACAATCACAGGTAGACCATACACTGTTGATAAGAAGGGTTAATGACCTAGTGACTCTATTGCTAGTGTATGTTGATGATATTGTTGTCACTAGAGATGATCACTCTAGGATAAACCAAGTAAAGTCATTTCTTGGTTCTAAATTTGAGATCAAAGATCTCGGAAATCTCAGATACTTTCTTGGAATTGAAGTGATAAGGTCAAAGGGAGGGACGCTCATTTCATAGAGAAAGTCTATCCTTGATCTCTTTCATGAGGTCGGGAAATTAGGGTGCAAGCCAGTTGAAACTCTCATTGACCCCAATCATAAACTGAGTGTTGACGATGGAAACATTCTTCCAGACAATGGTGTTTACCAAAGACTTGCTTGTCGACTTCTTTAATTGTGCCTGACTCGACCTAATATATCCTATGTCATAAGCGTAGTGAGTTAGTATATGCATAACCCTAGAACTTCACATATGCAGTCCGTCAACAAGATTCTTGCCTACCTAAAGGGGTGTCCAGGAAAAGGAATGTTGTCCTCCAACCAGGGACATCTCAAGGTCAAGGCTTATACTGATGCTGATTGGGCAAGTTATGTGGATGACAGAAGATCCACCTTTGGTTATTGCACTTCGATAGGAGGTAATGTTGTATCTTGGAGAAGCAAAAAACAATCTACTATTGCCCAATCTAGTGTTGAAGCCAAATATAGAGTTGTGGCTCATAGTGTATTATAATTGCTATGGGTAAAGACCTTGTTATCTAAGATTAGGATCCAGGTTGAAGCCCCAATGAGACTTACTGTGATAACCAAGCTGCTATAAACATTGCTCATAACATTGTTTAGCATGACCACACAAAGCACATTGAGGTTGATAGGCATTTCATTAGAGAAAAGATAGCCAATGTATAAATGTGTGCTCTTGTCAAGTCAGAAGATCAACTTGCTGATTGTCTCACTAGGGGTCTCCACAAGCTGAAATTTGATAGAAACCTAAGCAAGTTGGGCATGATAGATATCTATGCTCAGCTTGAGGGGGAGTGTTGAGAATATGTATTTGGCATAAGGGCATTGCTGTCATTCCCTCTTATTTGTATTTGGGTGCCCATATAGGGGCATAAATGTATATTTTTCTTTAATATAAAAAGAAACCTTTTGGGTGTGAACAATAAACATCCTCTTTTTTTATAGATAAAAATTCAATTGATTTCATTAGAAGCAGATGATAAATAGTCTGTTACAAGTATCCCAATATGAGGCTCTAGGTGCAGCCTCACTCATTAATACAGAAACATCATAAAGATACAAGTGGGCCCAGTACAATTGATCCCTAGTTACTCCTTGTTTAGCTAGAGAATCAGCAAAAGCATTTGCCTCCCTCCCCACCCATTGTATAGTTACATCCATCTGCTGAGTTATCCATTTGAATTTCTTCATTTCATTTCTGTAAGCACAAATCAATGAATCTGGGTTTTTTATCCAATCCACCACCACCTTGGAGTCCCCTTCTATCACCAAATTCTCCAATCCTAACTCTTGTGCAATCTGTACGCCTTGTAGGGCTGCATACAATTCTGCCTTTAAGGAGTCTCCATTCCCCACTGGTCTTGAGAGAGTGCTCTTAACTTTCCTTCCTTGTCTCTGATGACCACTCCTATTGTAGCTGGTCCTGAGTTTCCTTGGCTACTCCCATCGAAGTTTAGTTTCAGAAATCCTTCAATGGGAGGAATCCAAGACAACCTTGACTTAACCTTTTGCACTGAGCTAGAATCCACTAAAGGCCAATTCCTCCAAATATCATCAAATGTGAAATTTTTGAATAGTTCCAACGTTTGTAGCCAATGTATAACCCTAGTCATTACACACTCCATAATTTGTCGTATGCTCCTTTCTTTCTCTTGGAAGATTTTGGCATTTCTCTCTTCCCACAAGGTCCACACCACTGCTGCTCTAGTGTACCTCCACATTACTCTTCCCCTCTTCTTCGGTAAAGTAAAGGTAGACAAACAACATTTTTATCTCCGTTGGCATATTCCACCTGCACCCAAACAAAGAGAAAAACCAATCCCATATAGCTGTAGCAAATGAACAGGAAATTAGTAAATGGTAATTTTCCCGAGAGCCACTTCCCAATAGAAGGCCTGAATTTTAGGGGGAATCAGCTGAAACCACACTTCTTTCCAAGGAAAGGACAGAGAGGAAAGGGACTGACAAAGAGCTTTAAAAAAGGAGGCACAAGAAAAGGAACCTTTAGAGCTTGGGAACCATATTCTTCTATCTGGACAAGAAAGCTCTAAGCAAACACTATCAAGAAGAAGGAGAAGCTTTGACAGACAAGTTGCTTCCTCATCCCTCAAACCCCTTCGAAATCCGAGATCCCAATTAAGACTCGAAGGCAAAGAAGGAAGAACCAAAAAATTTGAAAAGACCTTATTTTCATACAATGAAATAGAATACAAAGAAGGAAACACCTCCTTTAAAGGCCGGTCACCAAGCCAGGTGTCTTCCCAAAACCAAATTAAATTCCCTGAGCCAACATCATACCTGATGTACTTGAGAAACTGAGGGAGGAGGCTATGAATTGCTTTCCAAGGTGCTTCCAAGGTAGCCCTACGCGATACACTAGCGTCCCAGCCATCCCCAGTCTATTATGTATACTTGCCACTACTTCAACCCACAAATTTTCTCTCTCAAGAGGCCATCTCAATAAACATTTCCCTAACAGAGTTGTATTCTTCTTCCTTACATTTCCTAGACCTAAACCACTTCTTCCTTTCTTTTACACAACCTCCCATTTTATTAAGTGATCCTTTTTGGTCTCTCCCAGCTCCCAAAGGAAATCCCTCATAATTTTTTCTAATTTCTTTTGTTCTCTCGGTGGAATCCTAAAAACAGATAGGAAGTAGATGGGTAGGTTAGCCAAAGTTGATTTTATGATTCTATCAGAGTGATCCTACCTCCCAAAGCTCTTCCAAGCAGCCAATCTATTTTTACATCTTTCTATAACTGGGTTCCAAAATCTACTTTCCATCGGGTTTGCACCTAGGGGAAGCCCTAGGTAGGTCAAAGGCCACGGGGTGATATGACATTCTAAGCAATTTGCTATCCTATGTAGGGCCATCCCCCCCATATTAATCCCTGCTATGCAACTCTTGTCCAAATTGATTTTCATATTTGACACTTTTTCAAACCTCTTGATTGGATTTTTCAATCTCCCGACCTTCCTGATGTCTCCTCCTTCACAAAAAATAATGATATCATCTACAAATTGGAGATGAGTAATTGGAACATTGTCTCTACCCACTCTCCAACCCCTAAAGTCATCTTCTCTATCTGCCTTAGAGAGGAGTCTACTGAAGACATCTGCCACTAAAGTAAAAAGGAAGGGTGAGAGGGGATCACCTTGCCTTAACCCTCTGCAAGTTGGGAATAAGTCTTTTACCACTCCATTAACAAGGATAGAAAAATGACAAGATCGTACACACCCAAGCATCCAACTGCACCCCCCAAACCCCCGTTGATGCAAAACTTCTTGCAAAAAACCCCAATCCACCATGTCATAGGCCTTTTCTAAGTCCAATTTGCACACAAAACCTTCCTTCCTAGACCTCTTCATCTCCTCTACACATTCATTGGCTATTAGAATTTGATCAACTATTTGTCTCCCTTGAACAAAAGCTCCTTGATACTGACAAATGAGGGAAGGGAGAATTACTTTGATCCTCAATGATAGGACTTTAGCCATTATCTTGTAAACACTAGTCACTAGACTAATGGGTCGGAAATCCTTTGGATGGCTAGCATCACCTTTCTTTGGAATCAAGGCCAAGAAAGTTGCATTAACTCCAGGGCTAACAATATGTGTATTTGAGAATTCCTTAAAGACTTTAATCAAATCATCTTTCAACACTTCCCAACGATCTTGATAGAAAGCCATTGTGAATCCATCTAGGCCCGGTGCTTTAGACCTATTTATGGAGAACACTGCCTTTCTTATTTCTTCTTCCTCAAAATCTCTTTCCAGCCAATTTGCTGCCTCCTCATCTAGTAAAGGCCACTCCAATCCTTCTAAACTCATCCTATCCTCTAGAGGTCTCCTATAAAGGGATTTAAAGTGGTCCACAAAGATTTTGGCAATTTCTCCCTGATTTGAGATTAGCTCTCCATTGATTTCCAACCTAGCCACAAAGTTTTTGCACCTTCTTCCATTGGCGATCGCGTGAAAGAATTTTGTATTCCCATCCCTTTCCTTTATCCATTTTTGTCTTGACTTTTGTCTCCAAGAAATTTCCTCTCTCTTGAGGACTTCTTCCAATTCTTTCTTTGATTTCCATCTTAAATCCCTCTCTTCCACACAGAGATTTCTCTCATTTTCCACATTGTCCAACTCTTCAATCTGGGAAATTAGAGTCAGTTTCCTTTCCTCTAACCTTCCAAAATGGTCCATATTCCACTCTTTCATTTTAGATCTTAATCTTTGCAATTTCTCATGGAATTTGATTCCTTCCCACCTTATTCCCCTTAATTCCTCCTTCTACCAATCCTCCACTTTCCGAATAAAATCCGGATGCATCAACCACATGTTTTCAATTTGAAAGGAGTAGGGCCATGTAAAAAGATTTCTGTTCCTAATCTAATGGGGTGGTGATCTGAAGTGACTCTAGGCAACGCTCTGGAAACCAAACCTTCCCAATGATTTTCCCATCCTATATTGAACAGAAATCTATCTAGCTTTGAGCATAGTGGGTTTTCCTGAAAATTGGACCAAGTGAAATTGGATTGCAACAAGGAGATCTCCTTCAATTCACACAAGTCTATGAATTCATTAAATTTCCTCATACTAGTGGTGATAGACTGATTGGGATTAGAAGTTTCATTGGAAAACCTTATCACATTGAAGTCCCCTCCCAAACACCAAGCACCTTCCCACAAACCCCAAATTGCAAACAGTTCCTCCCACATATCACTTCTCTCTCTATAACTATTTGGTCCATAGACATTAGTTAACACCCAATTGAATCCATCCTCCACGCTCTTGAATTTTAATGATATGGTATACCTACCTATCAATTCTTCCATTGCTTCAATCACTTCATCCTTCCACAAGATCACTATACCCCCTAAAGCCCCCCAAGATGGAGCCTCAACCCATCTTATTCCTCTTGATCTCCACACACTACTGATCAACCTTCGATTCAATTCTGTTAATTTGGTCTCTTGCAGCATTACCACATCAGGATCCTCTCTTTTTATTAGGTCTTTTATCACACTCCTTTTCCTTGCACTCCCCAAACCTTTTACATTCCAACTAATTAATTTCATGTTTTCACCTTTTAATTTGAACCCTCTTTTTATTCTTCCCTCCCTACTTTGGTTGCTTATGTCTATCTCCTCTCCCACTAAATTCGATATCACCCTCTACATCAAAGATCAGCCTTTCCACTTCTGTCTTTTTCTTCTTCCGCTTTTTGTTTTTTTCTTCACTCTTTCTAGAAAACATCTTTGTCTTCTGAATTCCTTGCTCTTTTGTATTCTCCCTTAAGATTGGGTCATCCTTTTCTTACACACCCTCCTGACTTATCTCTTTCTTTTTTTTTCCAATCCTCAAGAATTTCACTGATTAGGCCCCAAATCCGTTCCACTTCCTCTTCCCTCCCCCTCCTATCTTCTACCTCTCCCTCTTCTAATCTCACAGTCCTATCTCCACCCTCTCTCCTTAACCAATCAAGCTAGGTAGCTGGTGTACCTTTTTCGGGCAGAGCACGCATATCAGTAGCCAAAACTGAAAGGACACACTTACTTGGAGACGTTCGATGAGGATCGAAGACAAGTGTGGTTGGGAAGTCCTGTTTGGAGCCCAGCAAATCAGAATCAGCCCCTGAAATTTGCCTATGTTGAGTGGGAGTGGGATTATTAACAATTCTGGTTGCGCCTATAACCTTTTCAAATGCACCCTTCTCCATTGCCTCCATACTCATCTTCAAAGTTTCCTCTTGACTCACTTCCTGTGCATCCTGTTCTTGCTGGAACACAGGAGGTAATCTCTCTAAGTCAGGGGAAGGTGCCGTCTGCTCAACTTTGACTGCATGTACTGCCTGCCCAGATTCCTTTGTTTCTTTTGTATTGGTCGATTTTTCCTTTTCTTCTCCCAAGAACAATTCTTCAGTGTTGAAACTCTCTGCTTCGTTCATATCAATCCGCACTGTTTGATCTATACTGCCCAAGCTTGAGTATTCACTCAAGTCTGACTCACCCTCGCTGGAACTCTCTTCAAACTCTGAATCTAGGTCTTGTACCTTCTCCTTACCTTTACCATCACATCTATTAAATTTTGGGTTTCGCTTTTCAGGGGAAACCAGAGTTTTCCCTTTACTCTGTACCCAGATCATTGCCGAACACTGCCTTGGTATTTTCGGTTTCCTTGTCACTGACTTGATCAAAGAGGAAGAAGATGGACTAGCATTACCGTCCATCAATGGGCTGTCCTTATGACTCACGTGCCCTTTAATGCCCAACAGCTGGGCCCCAATTATGTTTCAAGGTACCCCGCCCCTGTTTCAAAAGCCCAGGCCCATTTTTCTTATAACCCATCATGTGATTACTTAAAGTGCCAAGTGATGGGTTATTAACATTTGACCCTAATGGCTCAGTTCTGTTCAAATCTGATACACCAGCTGGCTGACCCACCCCTTCTTTTGAAATTTGAATTTGGGATTGTTTCACACGTCGAGGTCCATTGGTCAGCGCCTCAGCATAAGACCAGCCGTGTGTCTCATCCCTTTCCTTCCTTGCCTTATAAGCTTCTTCCTCTTTTAGTTCACCTTTTCCTCTCCCCAGATTTTGCTTAGCCATTTCAGTGTAATTTCCTTTCTCCTTTCCTGCATCCACGTGACTTCTTCCACGTAACCATTCTTCTACCTTCTCATCTTCTTCCCTTCTTCCCTCCCTCCAAAACTCAGCTTCAATGGCTGCTACTAGCCAGGCTGAAAAAAAGATTCCATCAACCAGTACCTTTACTGAACGTGGGATATCTTCCAAGTTTACATTACTCAAACATACTGCAGCTGAATAGAGGTCTTTAACAAAAAAACCCTCTAACCTTGCTTTGCACAGAGTAGCTATTGAGGCAAAAACATCTGAAATCCATAGGTGAAACGGTAGCCCCAAGATTCGAACAATTACTTTGTCCCTCGCGTGCAGATCCTTAGAGTTAGAATGAGGAGTCCATTTTGAAACAGTCACAGAGGCTGACTCCAATTGACAACACATAGCCTGGAGTTCCATTTTCTCTTCTACCAACTCTAGAAGGGCCTTACACTTTTCAAAGGGGGTTAAAATAACAGTACTGTTTAACTTCAGCTTCTTTAGCAACTCCTCAGCAATTCTCTTCCAGTCCTTCGGTGGGGCTGTTAAGGTAACAATAAATTTCTTCTCCCAGTCATTCTTATGCATGTTGCAAACCATTCTACAGTCCTTTGATGCTTGAGCCATGAGCTGCATTTCTGTTACCTCTTCTGGCATTTCCTTCTGCTCCCTCACTGTAGAGTCTCCATAAACCCCCTGTGTTTCTTCTACTAGCTCCCTTCTACTTTCTTCTCTAGCTTTCTCCCATGTAATGAAGTCCTTCAAGATCCCTGAAACTTCTTCCCAGCCATTCCACTTCTTACCTTCAGGGAAGCAGACCATCTGCTTTTTTCCTTCCCCAAAGAATTCCATAAGCACCACGTACCTTCCTTTAGGATTCTCCCTTCTTTCTGTTATATACCTCATGCCATTAGTCTCAATTGAATCTTTGTATTCAGACTTCCTACTCACCTGAACAGCATCTTCGATGAAAGTCTGAAACCACACCTATGCTTCTTCCCCTACCAGCAACACCATGGCCATATTAATTTCTCTGATTTTTAAAGCTTTCTTCCCTTTCACCCTGTAACTTTCAAATAGGAACCGCTTTGCTTCCACCCTTAGAGATCTTCTTCGAACCTCAGTCTGCTGAAACCTCCCTTTCTCCATGGCCTCCTTCGCCACACAAAATTTCCCTAAGATTCTAATAAACATAAACAATAACACCCTCTTTTCCTGTAACTCTCCTCTTCTTCCTCTTCTTCTCTTCTTTTCTTCCTCCTACACTCTTACAACTATTTAATCAATATAACAAATGTTTTGACATAATATGATAATACACTTTAAGCTTGAGTCTCAAGGTGTTTTTCTTGACCCTTGCTTTGAGATGTAAGACTCGTACACCTTTTTTTTATCAATAAAAGAAACTTTTATTAAGAAGAAAAGATGAGTGAAAAATACAACAGGAAGGGAGGGGTAAAATCTCTTAACCCTCCCTAAAAGTAGAGATCAAATTACAACAAGTATAGATAAATGGAGTGTGGTTTAGTAGTTAGAACATATGATGGCGATATAAGTACATATATATATCAAGAAAAGATAATAAAAAATGTGAACAAAAATTCATGTATTGCTACCTATACTTTAACTTGATTCCAACCTTTATGCCCTATCCCACTACCTTGACCAAACCTAAGTCAGGTAAATGTTAGACTCAGGTAGGCAACATATCTTGATTCTTGGATTAGATCAAGATATGGATCGAAGGTCAGTTATTAGGAAGACAAGATATACAATGAAGAAAGTGAAAAACAAAGCCAAGATGTATAAAACATGATTTCATATGGAACATATAAACACATTACTAGGGACAGAATAAAGGACATGCCTGGACCCCATCATTCCTTTGTTTGCGGCGTTTCAGAGCAGCTTGTGCTTGCAATTGAAACTCACGAGCAGCATTAAGAATTTCTGCAAAAAATTTCCTTTTTTTGGTCTCCATACGGTTTTTTTCCTCCTCTTCTAACCTTGACAGTCTCTATAACAAAGAGATTTCACAAAATTAGCACTGAACAGAATATTATGAAAACAAGATAAAAATTTAATATAATGTGTCCAGGAATGGAATCCACAAATCCCATAAATGAATTAAAGATCCATACTTTAAGCATTATACAAGAGGGAGGAAACCACAACAAGTTGTTACCTTTCTAGGAGTTATCCTAATAGAAATGTTAACCTGATAGGATGGTTACAACCATTGGATTTCTTACCACAACTCCTCTAAATCTCTAATTATCTAAAAGAATCTAAGCAGGTAAAATTTTGCAAAGGTGAATGCCTAGTCTGGATGCATCAAATACAGTGCAAACTTCCATTAACATCAAGCTTTACACCTCCCATTTAAGGAAGAAAAAGAATCTAGAAAAAAACAAGCAACATATATAGTACTAAATCACCTCTGCTTCCCGTTTCTTTCGCAGCCGCTCATCAGTTTCCATGGCAAAAGCATCTCCCACACCATACATAATAAAGGGATGATGCAAACGCATCATTCCCCAGTCAAACAACTGCTTGTCTGGATATGCACAATTATCACGCAACCAATACTCTGAACACACTTCAGTCCTAACCTTGCCTTGCAAATCTGCTAACTGGTAGAAAAACATCCTTGCCCACAAGGACAGAACAAATGTCATCCCTCAATTTCAAAAGAAAATAAGTTATAGGAGACCTAAAAACAGTGAAGTGTTCACGCATAATAGGTAACGTTGTGGTAACTATACTAGCATTAATTGCCCTGGAATACACCCCTCAGCAGTGTGTATCCAAATGAATGAGCCAAAAAAGGCAACGCAGGGTACAAGATACTCTTCCTGTTGCCACAATTTGAGAAAAAAACTTCTCCATCCAATTTATTGATAGATGTAAACTATGCTTTCCAACAATATAAACAGTTATATGGTCTCTACAAAAAATTGATAATCTTGTAACTCAAAGCACAAATTTTGTTATGCAAGCATATCTCAAAAATACTGATTCATGACCATGGACAACTATATGGAAGTAAAATGATCTTTTTTATGTGTAAGAATGATTCAGTGGTCATAGCACTTTTAACTATAAAGTTACCTTTAGACCATATAGCTCAAGTAAGCACTTCATCTGCAGGTCCTCACCTCTACTCGAAGGCAACTCTGTTTTCATTATAATATGTAGAGTCAGCTACGATAAAGAACTCCCAAATAGCTGGAAATATAGTAAAGCTTCATTTCGAAAAGTGCATTGGTATCATTTCATTAACAGAATAAATGAAAATTTTCTGTGCAGGTCAGATGTGAAGTTTTTTTCTTTTCATTATTAGTATCAAATTTAGAAGTTCTATTGGGACCAACCACTGAATGGACCAAACTAAGGAGATCATTTGGCCAAAAATCAACTAAACTGATAAGCTTAAGCTTCCATCTTTGGAGCAGCTGATTATTTGATCAAGCATTGTGGCATAAAAGACATCCTTTGTAGGATCACACTGAAAGGTAGTTTCCCTTTTCTATAATACTCTGCATGTATCTGCATACTGTTAGGTGACCGTCCTTTTGGTTAATGTTTTAGAGTTAAGCTCCTAATTTGCAAATATAAGGAAAAATATGAATTTACAATATCACAGTTCCACAGATTAAAGAAGGAAAACAGTCAGAAGCTGTCATACTGAAAAAGATAAATGATTTTCAAAGTTTTTTTTCCTGTAGACATCAGAAATCCAAATGGTAGTTTTCTATCAATGAGGTTATTGGCAAATTAAATGTAGATCAGTAGAGGTTGGAATCTTTGAAAGCAAAGTTATTAACAATCATGAACAGATAAAATTCATCGATCCTAGTCATATACAAATAAAGGCACAACATTAAGCTTCTTAAAAGAATGAATGAAATAGTAACCTTCAAGCTCAGTTAAACGACGATGAATATGGCTTTCCAAAAGACTTTCCCTTGACTCTATCAACCCCAAACCCGAAATGCAATATGGCCGTTGCTTCACCAGTGCATCTTCAAGCTCCATTATTGAATACCCCTCATTCAAATCCCTAGGGCCACCCTGCATCATAAAGGTTCACAGAAAATTCAAATTTAGAGCTAAATCATAATTCTTGTAGTCAATAAAGCTACAGCAGAAACTACAACATAGCATCATGAAAAGCAGATGATATGTGGTGTCATAATCAATTAAACACCATGCCAATGACCCAGTAGCTTAGTAAGCTTAGATGGTCACTCAGTGTCCTTCAGTATATAGAGGCACAGGATCAAACCCGCATAACTGCAGGCTCTCTGTCCTAAGGTCAGTGGACCTCATCTTGAATATTCCATAAAGACTAAAGAGAAGCAAAATCCGATGCTAACCAACCCAAGAAAATACGAAGAGAAAAGGGCGTCGAGAGAAGCCATACCGAATCCTCCTCCGGGAAGCGGTCACCGTCCTTACTGTGGGCTTTACCTCCACCATCATCCTCCACAGCGTCATCGGCCACATCGTCGGCACTGTAGATGGACGAAACAGTATCGAAGATCTCAGGAGGAAGAGGAAGGTTTCTGGAGATGAGATTCAGGGCGCAGATCAATGCCTTGGTCTTCTGTATTTGGTCGAGGGAGGATCGATTCTCCAACTGGGCCACCATGGCGGGAAAGAAGAAACGGATGTTAACTAATATTTGAGATTTCAAATATAAAAACCCAACGGTTTTTGCATTCTGCTTACAAAACTCTTCTTACTTACTGTTTCCATTCCCTCTCTCGTCCCTTCTTTCACTTTGCGAAACCCCTCTCGCCCTCTCGGTTCTGTATGGAGGAAAATAGTGGCAAATTACGGACAATATCCCTACTTTTATACGAAAGGACGGAAATCAACCCAAAGTATTTCGTACGAGTAAATTACCCCTGATAATATGTCGAATAGCACAACAACCACCAATCCATCACGTGGGTGGGCAAGAATCTAGATCCTGGATTTCTGATCACCAACCAAACACCCCCTAACGGACAGAGAAGTTCTGTCGTGTTGACTATACATCATCTTATGGGACGGGATCTGCTCCTCACACAGGGGCGCCTCACAGGAATATCCACCGTGCATTTAGAACATCTCCCGTGAATAATCTTATAAATACGGGAGATGTAGGATGTTCGTGTGAGGCGCCATGAGTGAGGAGCAGATCCGCTCTCCATTTTATGTGGATTTAGTTCGATTGGTGGTCCCACCATAGAGATAAATCAACTAAATCGAACGTCTTTACTACAAATATTTGGACAGTGAATTTCCAAAAAAAAAACAAAAGGACCGTGGGTTCAGCTAATAATTAATTAACAGAAAAAGTTAATAATTAATTAATCAGCTAATTAATGAACAACTAAATAATCAGTGACTATTAATAATTTAATTAAAATAACTTACTAATTAAATTTAATTAATTAATTAATTAAAAATAAATTATTAATTTATTAATAATAAATATTAAATTATTAAAATTTTATTAATTAAGTCATAGGTATTAATAAAACAAAAATATCAACAATATAATATAAACTAATAAAAATTAAAATATTAATTATTAATAATAATTAATTAACTAATTATTACTTTTAAATAATGAATAATAAAATACTAAATAAAAACAATTAACTAATTAATAATTAACAACAAAATAGCTAATAATTAATTAACTAAATAAATATTAAAAATAATTAATTCACATAATAAAATTAATAAAATCAAAATCAAAATAATAGTTCTTAATTATTTATTAATTCACTAATTATCAATATTAATCAATTAAATAATTAATAAAATATTACTATTCTATGAATTAATTAATAATTGTTATTATGGTGATTTTTCCACTATTTTCCCTTTTTTGCAACCAAACCATACAACTTGAAAAACATTCACCCATTTTCCCTTTCTCATCGGTCATCCATTTTAAGGGAGGGGGATGGGCTTCACCCCATTGTGTAACCCCATGAAGCCAAAAGAAAAAAGAAAAGAAAAAAATAGCCTAACCTTATAGCCATATACTAAGTGAGAGATTGAGAGGGTGTTTGGTTTCGTGGGTGTTTATTCAATAAATGCTGCCACATAGGCGTCACTTCATCAATCCCTCTCTCATACTCTTCCATATGTATCGAGAATGGCAAAAGTAGACTTTGGTTTCTGTGCATGCCTATCATTAACTGTTTGTTTGGAATCGTTGTTGTTGCTCCAGAAAACGGTGCCACATTAGCACCATGTAGGAAAAATGGTGCTCTAGGAAACAACCTTCTATTTGGAACCGTTTTTCCATAAAAAATAGTGCTCCAAGCCACACCTTGGGTATCGGGAAGGCATGGCTTGGAGCAATGCCAAATTTGGCGTTTTCTGGAGCTGAAGCTCGTTGTTGTCAATAGGGTAGTAATGTAGCAACGGAAAATGGATAGAAGTGCATAAAACATTTCCTAGAGCATTGGTACCAAACAGAAAAAGTTGTTATTGCTCCAGAAAATGGTACTCCAAGCCACACATCAACTGCAGCATTGATGCCAAACATATACTAAAGCTTCCACAAACAGTTAAGCATTTTTCACTGTTACGCTGATGTGGTGTCTATTTGTCATAAATGATTGTAATTATTACCTTTCTCATTTTTACAATCAAATAAAATACAAACGTTTGAATGAAAAAAATTAAACTGAACCAAACACCTACTAAATGATGGTCATATATATTTCATTAGGATGTTATTAATTATTGATGATGGCGGATTTGGCCCTCCAATGATATTGTGACACATGGCACCTCGGAACAACTAGGTGACACCCGGAACCACTTTGGCAACAACTTGCCTTAGCCAATTTGATGGTGTCCCACCTAGCGGCCTGGCCCTGGCGTGAACTGGCAACTTGGCACAGGCGCAAGCTGGCAGCCTGGCACAGGCGCGACCTGGCAGCCTGGCCCTGGCGGGAACTGGCAGCTTGGCACAGGCGCAAGCTGGCAGCCTGGCACAAGCGCGACCTGGCCCTGGCGTGACCTGACCCTAGCGCGAACTGGCAGCCTAGCACAGGCGCAAGTTGGCAGCCTGGCACAAGCGCGACCTGGCGGCTTGGCCCTGGTGCGACCTGGTGGCCTGGCCCAAGCGCGACCTAGCGGCTTGGCACATGCACTGACCTGGCGACCTGTGAGACGTGCTCGGCGACAAATTTGGCATGCATATCCAAACACTCCCACGATCCTTGGAAGTTGGTCCACGTGCTGAACGATCTGGAGGGTGGTCAACGTGCATGGCGGTTACCTCAGGAAATATCAGACCACTTAGACGACTTTTCGGAAATCTCGGATATGGTGCGTGAAACCCACACCAAACAATGCCTATATAAAGGCAACACCAATGGCATAGGGGGGGGGGCAAGTAAGCATATTCTAGCTCTCATACTTTGTGAATTTTAGCTCGTAGTCTACTATGAGAGTACTGACTTAAGCATCGGAGCGACCTCGTCGGGTTAGCCACCCTGGGTCCTCTGACATTGGTTTCTTACAGGTCTATAAAGAACTACGAAGTTCAACAATCAATCCAGCTCGCCACCAGCCAGCTCGGCACTCTGGTCAGCTCGTCACCTACTAGACAGCTCGACACTATGGTCAGCTCGGCAACTAATAGGCAGCTCGACACTATGGTCAACTCGGCTACTAATAGGCAGCTTGGCACTCTGGTCAGCTCGTCACCTAACCTACCTAGCTCGGCCCAGTCAGCTCGTCACCTAACCTGCCCAGCTCGGCCCAGTTAACTCGGCACCTAATTTGCTCCCAGCTCGACATCCAGGTCCTCATCCAGCAAAAGTTCACTTCGGCCTCTGAGTCATCGGCCACTTGGAAGCAGACCAAATGACGAGGTACTTAGCACAAAAAATTGATACACAACCAAAAAATTGATTCATCAATTGGTGTCATTTGTGGGAAGCGCTACAAAAAAGCTAAGTTCTCATCCACCGAAAGGCTAAGTCCTCTTCTTCCAAAAAGCTAAGTTTTCACCTTTTAGAAACTAAAAGCTCTCACTTTCTAGTTTCCATTTTTTATGAACTAAAAGACTATGTAGGAAGTTGATGGCCAAGAGACTAAGCAGCTCTACCAACTTTATTTCAACTCGGACAAAGCCTCATCAGTCCTCTTTGCGAGGTACCCTCTACAAAGATGAGTTCTTCGTGGCTTCCGCGGGAATAGGCGGCCAACAGACTGCATGGACACCCCTGCCGACCGAGCCTTCCAAGGCTCCCGTGCGAGTTGGTGACCTAAAGTCAGTAGTGCTGCCTCCGTAGGTCGAGCTCCTAGTAGCTTCTTGTAGGAGTGGGTAATTGACATCACTAACGAGGCTGATGCAGTGCAACCATAGCTCTAAGGCGCGACCTGACAGCCTGGCCCAGGTGCTGACCTGGTGGCTTGGCACGGGCGCCGACTTGCCGGCCTGGCCTAGGCGCGACCTGGCGGCCTGGCCCTGGCGTGACCTGGTGGCCTGGCCCAGGTGCTGACCTGGCGGCCTGGCCTAGGCACGACCTGGCGGCCTAGCCCAGGCGCGACCTGGTGGCCTAGCCCTAGAGCGACCTGGCGTCCTGGCTCTGGCGTGACTTGGCGGCCTAGCCTAGGCGGCGACCTGGTGGCCTGGCCCAGGCGCGAATCGCCGAACCGATAAAAGACTTCGGCACCACATAAGACCCAGTCGCCTCTTCGGCATGGACAAAATCAAAGATCAAGGAGAGTGGACTACGAGTCGCTCCCAAAGCCTAAGGGCTAAAGTGCTGAACTAGCAAAGACTTCGGCTCCACATAAGACCTAGTCGCCTCTTCGGCATGGGGAAAATCAAAGATCAAGGAGAGTGGACTACGAGTCGCTCCTAGAGCCTAAGGGCTAAAGTGCCGAACTGGCAAAGACTTCAGCTCCACATAAGACCCAGTTGCCTCTTTGGCATGGGCAAAATCAAGGGTAAGGAGTGTGGACTGCGAGTCGCTCCCAAAGCCTAAGGAATTGAATTGACGCTTATGAGCCCATCGAATTAGTCATTTCAGGACAAAAGGAGCAATCTACTCCCTTCGCCGAGTTACTTTTGGCTCGGGAGTGGGGGGCAAATGATGAGGGCGGATTTGGCCCTTCAATGATATTGTGACACATGGCACCTCGGAACAACTAGGTGACACTCGGAACCACTTTGGCAACAACTTGCCTTCGCCAAGTTGATGGTGTCCCACCTAGCGGCGCCGACCTGGCAGCCTGGCCCTGGCGCGAATTGGCAGCCTAGCACTGGCGCGACCTGGCCCTGGCGCGAATTAGCAGCCTGGCACTAGCACGACCTGGCGGCTTGGCCCTGGCGGCCTGGCCCAAGCACGAACTGGCGGCCAGGCCCTGGCGTGACCTGGCGGCCTGGCCCAGGCGCCGACCTGGTGACATGCGAGACGTGCTTGGCGACAAATTCGGCATGCATATCCAAACACTCCCACGATCCTTGGAACTTGGCCCACGTGTTGAACTATCCGGAGGGTGGTCAACGTGCATGAAGTTACCTCAGGGAATCTCAGACCACTTAGACGACTTTTCGGAAATCTCGGATATGGTGCATGAAGCCCACACCAAACAATGCCTATATAAAAGCACCAACCCCAATGGCATAGGGGGCAAGTAAGCATATTCTAGCTCTCATACTATGTATTTTTAGTTCGCAGTCTACTATGAGAGTACTGACTTAAGCATCGGAGCGACCTCGTCGGGTTAGCCACCCCGGGTCCTCTAACATTGGTTCCTCGCAGGTCTCTAAAGAACCTCAAAACTCAACAATCAATCCAGCTCGCCACCAGCCAGCTCGGCACTCTGGTCAACTCATCACCTACTAGACAGCTCGACACTATGGTCACCTCGGCCTCTAAATCATCGACCACTTGGAAGCAAACCAAATGACTAGATATTTAGCAAAAAAAATTGATTCATCAATTATCATTGTTTGTACAGCCTCGTTCACAGCCATTGCATGTAGTTATTTAATTTGCTAACTGGACGAAGGGGTCTTAAATGAGGCAAACAGTGGTAGTACTACGCATATGCAATATATGGAGAAACAGATTAATGACTTATGAGGAAAGGAGCTGGCGCAGTTCTTTCTTTCGCTACACTGTCGGGGCAGTTCTTCGAAATAAATGTCAGAGCCCGGTGCAGAAGGAAGTGAATTTATTTTTGAGAATGAAGCTGACCTTCAGAAAGTTAAAATGGAGTTCCGTGGTTCATCCGTTCCCGTTCGAGCTGGATGTTGGTGGAGCAATGGAGAGATGCCAAAGCAGGAAAAAAGGTTAAGATTTGGCATCAGAATGTCTGGGTTTCAATTCCTCAACATTCCACGGCGGTTTATTTCAGATAAATATTGCAGGGTGTTTGCAAGTGTTAGCGGAGAATGAGGAAATCAAACTAGGGCAGCCCTGTAGGGCATCAGATTTACTTATGAGAACCTCACAAAACTCTGCGCATATACTGTGGGTTGGCTAAGAGCAGAACATAAATCATAAATCGGAGAGATCATCCCATCTTCAAGCGTAATGCGTCACCGTAAGCAGCTACAAAGGATAAGGAGCGACCTCAGTTCGGATGAAGACTCAGAGGAGGTGAGCTCTTTGGAAAAAAGATAGAGAACGTTGGAGGGATCGCTGCAGATCACAAAGATACAAGGAAAAAACAAGCAGAAATCAGGCACACTGGATTCAGGAGCGGGGGAGCAAGGAGAATCATCAAAGAGGAAGAGGATGGTAATAGCTAAGTGGACTAGAAGAGGAAAGATCCATAATTTTGGGGTAAGTTACAAATGGTCAACCCTAAGTAGGAGTTTCATGACATTTACGCTAATTTATTATACTTTTTAATAATTAATGATTAAATATCAAAAAATAAAAGTAAATTATAATAAAAAATAAATATTGGATTATGACAGGGCGGATTTGGCCCTCCAATGACATCGTGACACATGACATCTTGGAACAGCTGATGACACATAGACACCACTTAAATAATGACTTGGTGTCCCAGATTGCGGTTTCTCTTCGCCCCGACCTGGCGACCTGCCTTCATCGCCAACTTGGCGACCTCAACTACAACTTAGGCCAGCTAGGAGCACCTCGTATAGGGCTGACCTGTAGCACATCGTCACTAGCCGATGTGACTTTGATGCGAGGAGTGACCTCCTTTGAGGGCTTGCCAACCTGACTGAGGTCCAGGAGGCAACCTGCGAGTTGTGCTCACTGACAAATTCGGTATGCATATCCCGACACTCCCAAGTTTCTCGGAAGTTGGCCCATGTACCGAATGTTCTAGAGGATGGTCAACGTGCATGGTAGTTACCTCTGGGGATCTCAGACCAGTTAGGCAACCTCTCGAAAATCTCAGATGCGGTGCGTGAAGCCTACGCCGAACAAAGCCTATATAAGGGCACCAACCTCAATGACACGAAAAGGTACACGCGATTAAGTACATTCCAGTTCTCATAATTTCTGATTTTTAGCTCGCAATCTACTACAAGAGTACTAATTTAAGCATCGGAGCGACCTCGCCAGGTTAGCCACCCCGGGTCCTCTGACATTGTTCCCTTGCAGGTCTCTTCGAAGAGCTACCCAACTCAGCACCTGAGCAGCCTCTTAATTCAATATAGTCAGCTCGGCATCCAAGCCTTCATCCAGGAAAAATACTCCAGCTCGACCTCTGAGTCATCAACTACCAAGAAGTAGCCAGAACAATAGAGTGCTGCCAAAAAACCCTTCATCTGATTATAACAACTAATGATTAAAAATAAGAAAATAACAGTAAATTACAATAAAAATTAAATATTAAATAACAATAAGTTACACTAATTTTGGATAATTTTCAGCAATTAATGATTAAAAATAAGAAATGAACAATACATTACATTAAGAAATTAGATATTAAATAAAAATAAATGACACTAATTTTCAGAAATAAATTGTTGAGAATTTATTAATATTCCAAACATTATTAAATAATACTCATAATTATTATTGGAATATAGCTATTTCAAAAATACTCATAATTATTAGCATAATTATTATTATTACAGTAATGATAATGTAAAAAATGTGAAAAATTATGTTGATGCGGAAACGGATCTTGGTCAGAACACACAGAATCCGATCCAAGACAATCATCATCTTAACCCATTTTGTGCTACAGTGGTCGCTCAACTGG